>NC_132939.1:53231857-53542035 GCF_034638445.1 Ciconia boyciana | reverse complement strand
GACTGACTATGCAAGTTAATTTATCAGTACTTCATGTGTCTTGAGTGAAGCTCTGCAGATACGTAAATTTAAGTCATGGCTGTAAAGAGTCCCTCATGCACCGGCATTTGTGCAGCTGAGCAGCAAGGTAGGTGAGGGAAGTGATTGTACCAAAAATAAAAGCAGTTTTAACAGTTGTTTTCACCTAGATGAACCCTCTGAACTATTTAAATGTGACGTGTATTAACACTAATGCTTATGCAAAAGGAAGGGCAAGAAAACAGACATGAGAATGGAATTGGTGTTCTATGTCTTAAATCAGTATAAGCTGCTGTGAAGCCGTTGTTCCTAAGTTATTATGTCTGAAGTTTTTTGGTATTGGCAGTCACAATGGTTGCCACTCTAAGCATTAGTTTCTAGATATGCTTTCCAGCAAACTAATGTAAGTGTTTTAGTAAGAACAAGTACCACATGATTAGCAAGTTTTGTACAGAACAACTGTAGGTGATCTACAGAATGCAGTTGTGATGCTTTTTGTGTGCTGATTTTTTGCAGATTTTATTGTCTCTAAAAGTTTTTCTGTGGAAAAGTCGTTACTCAGAATAAGAAAGAGGTTAAAAATCCAGTCCTTAAAATGCTCTTGAATGTTGTGTGCTATGTGAAGAGTATCTTTGAGGGAAAAATGAAACACAAAGCTGTAGAATATGGGTTTAACAGGCTTATTGTTGGGAGGAAAGGTGTTAATACCTACTTGAGGAAAGAGTGAACAGAAAATTCATGTTGAGATTAAAACTTTAGTACACATGTAAATAAATTGAACTTTTTTTTCCTAGGCTCTCTTCTTTTGGAGTCCAAAATTAACCCAAACACTGCGTACCAGAAGCAACAGGTAAACCTACTTTTTTTTTTTTCTCACGTTTAAAGGCAGGTTCTTTAACTTCAGCGATACAGTCATTTTTTTGCCTCTATTGCAAATTATATTGTATGTTCTTGTACCAAAAATAGGAGGCAAAGTAGCTCTCAACCTTTTTGTGCATTTCATGATACATGTGTGTTATTTCTGTGCATTTTTTATGAAGTTATGTAGATAACTTGCACTCTGTTTTACACCAAAAAAATGCTTTGGGAGAGACGGGCAAAGCATAGTTGTGAAAATCACAAAGTCGCTGAGGTTCCTGAGGATTATAGTATCTGAAATTAATATCATCTGGCTTTTTTATTCTTTATATTTCAGATACTACAACTTTCAATGTATTTTATTTAAGAGAAGACTAGAAGGCTTTAAAGCCATTTGCATGTTTACCTTTGTTTGGCTTTTACTTGGAAGATGGATATGGGTTACTACTGCTTCAAAGCATTCTGTATACATAAAAGCAGCTTCTCACCTCTAGTTTGCACCTTGCTTCAATTATTTAAGCCATACATTGTGAGCCCCTAAAGAATGCTGCTGAGATGGGTGAGGAGTGAACTGTGTGTCTTGCACTTCGTTTGGTGTTCTTATCTCATGGATGCTGAGAATTACCCTTAGAGGTTTAGAAATGCTGAACCAGATTGTATTCTGTTCCCTGTCTGGTCAGCTCAGACTTGCTAAAATCCCGTCAGGTACAGTTAATGTATTAAAACACTCTTCAGTCTTTATTATAAGCATAGACATACTCTAGTTTTGCTCACAGGAAGTCTCAGTGGTTGTGTGGCTGCAGCTGATTGTAGGATTGTATGTTGAACTGAATGGGGAGAACCAGTCTGGGTTTAAAATATCCTTTCTTGGAAAATTTAACCTGTATCTGCCCCTTGATGTAATTCATCGTGCACCATATAAACAGTCTGAACATACTGAACATACTGGTAAGGCCAGCATGGGCTGGAGAATCAATTGCAGGGAGTAAGAAAGGACAAGACCAGCAAAAAAGCTATGCAAGCTAACTCTTAGTTGTAATCCTGACTAGCTTGAAGTCATGGTTCTATGATACAGCAACTCGACCTTTAGGACTCCTAAAATGACATTGAATATTTCACAGCTCTATGGCATAAAGTGCTGATCTAGTGTAAACTTGCTTTGCTGGTTCAAATCTGTTCAAAGAGCATTGAGGGGCAAGCTTTGTATCAGTAGGCTTTATGCCAGATCAAACATGAAGCCTACTTAAAGTAGGCATAAAATTGTAAGATCAGTGCAAACCACCACACATGCCTGTCAGTGCAACAGCATTTCATATCTATGCTCATTGCTACTCTGGGTCAGACATGTGTTGCAGTCTAGCACTGCACAAATCAATACTGGTGATTGTGAAAACACGGTTAGAGAAATAAAAATATTAAACATGAATCTGTCTGGTTAGAACAGCACTGTACATTTTCTGTGCTGGAGAAGGAAAAGTGCTGTTCTTAAAGCTTTCAAATGCTGCATAGACAGAAATTTATATTTGCAGGTGGGTTGTTCATACTATTCAAGCAAAGCAGTATCTAATATAGATTAAATATAGGGCTCCACTCTGAGCCTTAGAAATACCAAATCTTTCTTGGTGTGTGTATTAATCCTACTTTGTAACGTGTTATCTTTCAGGTGAGGCCTACTTATCCTTTCCCTTAGTAAAAGGCAAGTTCAGGGTTTGAACCTGATTCCATATGAGCTAAGCTTGGAGCTTAGCAGCTGAAAGGAAGAGTTGTTTCTTTCTAGCTCTGAACTGCCTAAACTCACTAAACCACAAGAAAATCAACTTGGTACTCCAAATCCCTCCTCAAAAACTGGTAACTCTCTACATCAGCAGAAATTTCGAGCCACCTCACACAAGATCCATTTGTGGAACTGTGGGATGGAGGAGTGAGTGAGATCTTTCCTTTTTGGCTGCAGAATGCCACTTAGGTCACCTCAGCTACTAGTGAAATGACAGCCTGAGATAGACTTCCTTTTGAGTTTGCCTGCAGTTGTCAGTTGCACTCACAAAATTTCAAGAAAAGTCTCCTAGAAACATAAGACTTAACACTGGAAAGTTACTTTGAAGTTTTATGGTCTTACCAGCCTTTTATCTCAAAATTTTTTTTGAGAACCCTCCATTCCCTTTTAAAGGGGTACATAGCACTACATCAGAGCTGTTTTTACTGTGACATAATTAGCATGTGACTTGTGGGCACTTCAGATATCTAATGGAATAAGTGGATGAGTTCTGACTTTTGCATAGGCTGACATGGGGCTTCCAAGGAGAAACAATCTTTCATTGGACCAACTAACAGTTTGTGGTTGGAAGGAAGGAGAGATGTGTGATAGTTAAGCTTTTGAGGAAACTTGCTATGCCAGTTGCTTTGGGTTCTTCAACAAGCCTGTAGATACCTTTGTGATAAACGGTGAAGTTCTTCCACTGGTGAAAGAACCTTCTACCTGTGCTGCACTATTAGTGCCGGTGTGAAACAGATTGTCTCAGTAATTGTTGATATCACAAATTACTCAATCTCAGCATACGCATATGTATATTTTAATGATAACTGTCACAGCTTAGATCATTATTTGTCAAAATAATAGTGTGAAGACCTGAGTACAAGTTTGCCTTGCTGCCTCTGTTCTCTTGGAGTGTAAAACATCCATGGAGACCACAAAAAAAAAAAAAGCCATACCCTGTGAACCTGAGCTTCAAGTAGGATTTTGACAAATTGTCTGCTTTAGATTTCTTGGGGTTTAGGATTGAAAGCAATGACTTGTGGATTAGTCAGGTCCCTGCGTGCACGTAAATGTTGATCTAATCGGTGGTGGATAGCAACTGTCTGCTCTTCCCTTTGGAAGAGAAGAATACTTGGCAGATCTTGAGCCCTGCTCAGGGACTCATTTTTCATACATCAACACGGTCCTGAGATACTTCAGTTTGTACAGTCTAGTACCCGGTCTTCCCAGACTTGCGTGTCATCTAGAGGTTTGAAATAATTCCTTAAAGCATGAAGCACGTAGGCAGTCTTCTAACTACCTTTTCACTGGTCAGGTAAATTGGATTAGTCTTTCTGTCACAATGAAGAGTCATTTTCTGCTCTGCATTCAAAAAGAAAGATAGGTCTGTGTATCTGATTCTGTAACAGAATTGCTACCAGTGGAAGTTTTTGGATGCTCTGAACCATGTACTTCCTTGGCAAACTCATCCTTACTTGTATTAGAACTAGAAGAAAGGAATCCATATGAGGAAAATAAGCTAGAAAGAAAACAACTTGAGAAACTAATGTCCTGTGGCTCAGAAAAAGGACTAATATTTCTTATGTTAAGGTACTATTTGTAGGCAGAAGATTTCTTCTGAAAAAGCAAAAAGTGCATCAGTACAGCCATTCGGTCTCCTGACTTGTGTTCTTGTTTAGGGCTATATGTTAAGTTTTACTGGTATTCTTATTTTAAAATATTTACAGTAATGGTTCTATAACTTTGGTATGGAATATTCTGGATTTAATTATGGGTAAGTAGCACACAGCTTAAAAGCAAATTTTGTTTAGTAAGTGGAATTTAATTATACTATGGGTTGCTGGACCACACATAGAGTACTTAGTTTTCTTCTTCTGTTGTTGATTGTTTTCTTAATATACTAGTCAAGGTGGAAGAGACTTTAATTGTAATGTCCTGGTGAAGTCAGTTTACACACTTAAATCCATGCTCTATTTTAAAATTTTTTTTTTAAAGGCATTAAAATGACACAATTCCAGAATGCTAGTGACAGAGGTGCTGTTCTTAAACAAGTGATCCTTCTTCAGAAAATGAATAATTGCACTGGTATTTTAGGACAGCACGCCTCTTCCTATGCAACCTTAAAGGAGAAATAAACTCTGTATACATAGCATTTGTCTACAGAGAAAGCTGATATAGATGTGGACTAGGGTATATACTTTTCAATATACTTTCAATATAGTTTGGCAATGCTTTAGCAATAGAACAGTAAAGACTTATATCCTCAACTTGATTTTGGATACATCCATGTACATCCTGTAACCCAATGATGGAAGTATGTATTGCATCCCTTTTTGTGCCTGAAACAAGGAAGACTTGAGTTGCTTACAGCTTCCAGCTACAAAGTCTTGCCTCTGAACTAGAAACTTCAGTGTCTCGTGTCCTCTGCTTTTGCAGTCCCTTTTTCAGTTCCTCACAAGAACACAAAGCTTAAATTCATCCAGAGTACCATCTACTAGCTATGTAGCTCGAAAGTGGGTATCCTTGAATAATGGAGAGCAGTTATTAATAACAAAGCTAAATTTTGAAAAGATCCAAAAAGGCACTGGCAGAATGCTCAGAGAAGACGAACTTCCTACCCTCGCTGTCAGGACAAGCAAGCCAACAGTGAAACTATTTCAATAAAATCTGTGTCTATTATAGCTAAGATAGTAAGGAAAAGCGTGTGGTTTTGTGGGGTGAGGGGAGAAACAAGGGGAGTGACCGCTGTTGGTTTTGGGGTGGGTTGGTTCATCCATTTTAAATGATCACATCTTCACGCATGTTTTCCTGTGAAATCTAATTTTTCTGCTGTTTCTGGGTATGGTCGCTAGGCCAGTGAGTTGAGGTTCTGTTACAGAACTAATAAACTGATTTTATTCCATGTGATTCATGGGAATGCAGTGACAAAATGGCTAACTGAGAAGTCACATATGATTGTTGAGCTTTCATAGAAGTTGATAGAATACATTCTGCCAAAAGACTGAGTGTGCCTTCGGTAGGTTATTCCAGTTTTTGGGATAACTTGTTAGCACATACAGATATCCAGGTTCTAGGTGAACAAATGCACAAAACCAAACACAGAATTGAAACTTCATATTACATTACTGGGGCAGGTTTTTTTAGCCTGAAGATTCTGCTGCAACCTACCATGATAACTATATATATTTAACGTAAACCTGGGTGGTGCCAGTAGTTTATTTCATAAGCAGAAAGCTGCTTAAGAAACTGTACTTTTGATTGTAAATCATTAGCTAGCAAGATGCTGAAAGGTGGGTTGGCATGTCCAGGGAAGTGTCTGTAGCTGTAAACAATGTAAGAGTTTAGATAAGGAAGACTAGCAATCAGGTAGTCCAAGAGGGGGAGAAACAACCTTCCTCTGTTGAACTTCCAGTGGGGGCCAGGAAGGTGTCATAGGCCTAAAGCGTTTGAGGGCTAGTAGGAAGAGATTAATTTGCTTTTTAAGACAGAAAGCAAGAATTTATGAAAGGCCTATCTAATTTTGGGGATCACTACTTCTTGAGAGTAGCCTAAATCTCATAGGGATCCCAAAAGAATATTTTGGAGCTACAGAGACAACTAGTATTCTCCCTGGATGTGAACACCAGTGAGAGGGTATTGTCAAACAATAACAGTTTTCTTAATTTTATCACATTAGGGAAGAAATCTTAAATCAGTTTTACAGCAGAATCAAATCCTGAGTAATAGTTGCTCTGAAATTCTTCATTATGAAATCCCAGGGCTTGCTTTGGAGATTGTATGAATGCTGTACAACACACCTGCTAATCAGCTTCCTAATAGTTAAATAAAACTGATTTAATATCTAATAAAAGCGTGACTTCTGGTGAGTGTTATGGCAAGAACTTGAGACTGATAGTGTGTATTCAACAACCTTTCTGTTAAGGAAAGTAAGGCTTTTGGAAGTCATTTCAAAAAGTGAGGAGAAATCATATGGTAGGTGGTAAGCCCTGTCCACGTAAGTACAATTATGACTGCTTGCTGGCTTAAACTATTGCAGTAGTATTTTTGAAGCTTAGCTTCTTAGGAACGAAGTCTCAAATAAAGCTGTAGCACACAGTAGTGCTTCCTTGAAAACCTCTAACCAAACTTCCTTCATGTGGGCTTGATGCAGCCAACGAGACAAGCAGCAGAGAAATGCCCGATTGTATTCTGAAGAAGTTTTGCCTCAGGCTGTATCTTTATATGGATAAGAGTGCAAAAGATTAACCTCCACTGGTAGAAATGATAAATACCTCTTTATGGGAACGTTAAATACATAGGTCTTCTAAAAAGAGGCCATGCTCAGAATTTTTGCTTAAAATTAAGGATTCCTGATTATATCTGAGCAGTCATAATGAACAATAATATGAAAGAAGACAAATTTATATAAACTGTCTTAGGGAGACAGCAAATTTTGTATGGGCTAAGGTAGTGATGACACATCCAACTGGCACTGTTGTCAAAATATTTTTTTATGAAGCAGCAAATGATTTTCAAACTTGGAATAAGATCATGAACTCTACATAAGTAGTTTCCTGATTATCATCCTATTTAAAAAAGATCTTGCCAAGAACTCTAATGCATCTTGAAAAATGTGAGAAGCTGGAATGCTAGGATTCTTGCAGAGCATTCAGTATAAAAGCTTTCAATGATAAAACACTTGTCCATGTTTATGACTCAGTTCACACAGTGTAGCTATGATTTAATACTGCAGTTTCACATTTTAATAGTGTTTAATTAAAAGCTAGAAAAGAACAAATTTTAGATGTTCTAGTCATCCCATCTATTTCCTTGTCTAGAGGCTAACATTTTGTATGTAATGCAAAAAAAGGATCTGTTTTTGATCAAACTGAGCCAGAACTGCTTTTATGAATCATATAAGATTGAAGATTTTATGCTCATAGAGGGGTAACGTGCAAGACTCATCTCCTTACCTCTGTAACCAATAGCTACTATTACCAAGCATATTTATTCACACCCCTGTTTTCTCTTGGAATGGAGGAGGCAGTCTTAAGAAATTTCAGTTGCTTTTTGGAGTTGCAAGAAGTAATGTTTGGCATTTGGAACCAGAGATAGTCCTATTCCGTAGCTGAGAGATCCAGACTAGTTCATGGATTCAAATTACACTGAGGAGATTTCAGATCAAACACATAGATTCTTTTAAATAAAACAAGCAGAGACTAGACTTTTATTCATGTATTTTTATCTTCAACTACATCTCGAATTTCTTTCAGTCACTTCTCCTTACATGTGTAAGTCTTGTACTGCTCTTTTTGATGATTATAAGCTTTGTAGGATTAAGAAAATGGAATTACATTAATAACTATCTGCATTTAACAGTGAATTTAAACTTTGACTGAACTGTATATTATGCAACAGAGTGAAGTGCTTTTCTCGCTTTGTTTCATGTTCTCTTTTTAAAAACCCTTTGAGGCAAGAAAGGATGTACAAGCAAATACTGTCTTACTAAGATCTGGAGAGTAGCAATTGATAGATTCTGTTGAGACACTGATATTAATCTATGATATGAAATCCTTGTGTCATAAGACAACAGATAACTAATTGTTTGAAATTGTTATTGTTGGCAATTGGAAAATACTCTTCTAATATTAAGACAGACAGACCTGTCTTGGTCCAGTGCTGGATTTTATTCAGAGACTTAGAACTTTTGTTTATTCAACTTATCACAGTTAATGTAAATAACACTGTCCTTATTTGTGTTCTTTTAGTCATTTCCCTATTTGTTAGTCATGTTCTTTATAGAGAAGAAAATATGTTTTGATCTTCTTTTAGAAATGGCTTGCTTAGAAATCTAACCGCTTTCACTTAAGTAGAAATGTAATTAGATAGGGATGTTGCAAGTTCTGCTAGGGTCTACTTGAGATTTAGTGTTAGGGTTTTTGTTTTTTGTTTTTTTTTTTAAATGAAATAAGTGCTACTCAGTAGGAAGATGATGAGACAGTGGCCTTGAAAATTACTGCAATATAAATACTAATTGCAGAGATTAATGTATTAGATTTTGAACCCGATACATACAACGAATACTGCAGTAAGGTACCTACTGTTTTTTAAAAAAGGTTAAAAAAAAATTTTTTTTTTTCCTTTTGGACCTTCCCTTTCTAAATTTTTGTAAACTGTTATTTTTCTTACTCTATAGGAGTCAGCAGTACTAGGTGCTGTCAATCTGTTATTACCAGAGTATTTGCACCGTGACCTGTCTTGTAGAGAATAAACTATTAATTGTGACTTTCTTCTTCCTTTTGTATTTTGGAGGTGGTCTTCCTAAATCCCTTTCTTCTGTGTACCACCTCTTCCTCAACCCTTTGGAAAAGGAAAAGGTAAACTATTTGCCATTTGCAAGGTAAAGCCATTAGTGCCTCTGAAGCAGTATAGCTGCTCTGGTAATGGCAAATTGATTATATTTTCTTGCTTGACTGAATCCTAATGGAGCTAGCTGATAGTGCTTTTTAGATTATAGTTTAGTTTAAGGAGTTTTCAAGTAAGTGTGTATCAAAATCTAAATGTAAGATTTCTCTTTGTCCTCGGTGTTAATTTTAATATTTGAAATAAATTAAGCCTAATTAATAAACTGTCTTAAACTTTATAAATGTCTGGCAACTTATAGTGCTTTTGCAAATATTTAAAATTAATTCCTTTAGGAATAATCACTATAAGTAAAATCTATACTTAATGAAGCAAAAATACTCTATGGTTCTCATTGAAATATTCTCATGTCTCTTGTCTAGTGAGTAAATGCATGTTTTAGCACTTAACTGAAATAATGCAGTTTCATGGGGCTATATATATTTAATATGGCTATATTTCAGCTAGCTGTTATAGGAAGACAAAAGACTTCTGAAATAAAACTTGATTCAACATGTAAATAATGCAGATTATATTTTCTTCTCTTTTCATGTGTTTTTAATTCTAACAGTTATTTAGCAGACTGTCTGTAAACTACTGCATCAAATACCTTATCAGTGTGTGATATTGCTGTTTGCAGCATCAGCTTCCACTTCCATATAGTGTTTTTGCATGCAATATGAGGGCTCTGATAAACTCTTGAACTATTCTAGTAAGTGGATGAGAGCTTAAGTGTCTGGGTAGTAAACATAGCTAAGCACGGTTTCAACTAAATTCTAGAAATCTAGGGCAAAACATCCTTTCAGAATTGTAGTTTGGAATGAGTAAAAATGGTGTGCGTGGTTCAGTGTAATAGGTATGCATACTCTTAGACAGTTAACTGTGTGCGTATTCAAGTTTCTGTTCTTGTTTAAAGTTTGTAGGCATCTTGGGGCTGCTTTTTAGGCAGCTGTTCTGTGTATTCGCACAGTGTCTTCTGGGGCCTCTAAAAATGAAAAAAAAAAGATTGTAACTTTGATCCTACAAAAGATGTGCAGTTTTATGTGGTCCAGTTGAAACAGATTTTAAAAAAACCAAACAACAAAAAACCTGTTGCTTTTGTTACCGTATTTTATCAGAGGATGCATTGAGGTAGAAGTACATATTCTAGATCAACCTTTTTGAGATTTACAATATTGTGGTCACGTGACTTGAGAACTAAAACTTTCAGTATCTTTCTGGAACTTCCTTGTTCCAATTTATGCAGAAATGTTTTTAATGCTAAGAATCTCAAAACGTATAAAAATCGTACAAAGTATGATGATTATATTTGTATTGTAATACTGTCCTGTCATAATTAGGTGTCAAGCTGTTTTTATTTTAAAATTTTACTCTTTAAACGCTATTCAGGTTTGTAAAATCTGAAATACATTGCCTGAAAATACTCTTCCTCTCTTTAAAGGATACCTTGATTGTGTGGTCTGAAGCTGAAAATTATGATTTGGCACTTAGCTTTCAAGAAAAAGCAGGATGTGATGAAATATGGGAAAAAATATGTCAGGTAAGTTAGATAAATACAAGATTGAGACAACCTAAATCATCGGAATGTTTGTGTTCAAAATTTTTAGACTGTTCTAAGAGGTGAATTTGAACACAGTAGATAGAAAGTAAAAACTATCGTCTTAGCCACCTCCCCCAAATTTTGCATTTTTGAGTTTCAAAACTTTCTCCTTCCTCCAGAAATTTTATATGAACTTAAACTATGTTTGGAGGGTTTTTTAGAGCATTTTCAGGTCCTTTTGCTTAACCAAACTTTTTAACTCTGTTATTGCCCAAGGAAGTTTAGTTCAAAATGAGTGCTTTAAAAGTTTCATAACAATTAATTTCATAATTAACTTTTTCCAGGTTGGCCAGAAGGGTAAAGGTTACCTGTCCAAAGCTTTATTGTAGAGAGAAAAATGTATGTGAGCTCTTAGTGAATTTTAGAATGTATTTCTCATGGATTTAACCATGTCTTATTCACATTTCTCTTTCTACATTTCTCATTCTTCTTTCTCTCATCTCATTCTTCTGTTTCAGGTAAGGGGAATATTGAATTCCTCAACAGAACTTTTTTCCATGTAAATGTGACAGTATGCTTCTGTTGACTGTCAGGGTATGAAAGGTTGATCTGATAGTTGAAGTAGGAGATAGCTCTATCCCTGTATTATCACCTCAAAGCTGTAATTCTTACAGTTTAAAGAAATAAAGCAATTTTTATATAGCATATATATATGTTAATATGGGCTAATTAACTCATTATGTTTTACCACTACGACTGGATGACTTTATAGTCACTGAATCAGTATTGTTTCTGAATAACATTTGGTCAGGTATTAACTATTGACCAATACCCAAAAGAGTGTGGTCAATATATTCACTGATTTTAGTTCAATTTGTCAGTTCTTGTTTGGGTTTTTTCTTCCATTCCAAGCATTACAACTTTTCTTAATTTCTAAGCTACATTAGGTGGGATTTCTCTAAATTTGTCTAATTCTCTCTCTATGCGCTCTCTCTTTCTGTTCTTAACAAACGTCTAGCTCTCTCCGCTCTGTCTTTTTGGAGTTTGTTCTCACTGATTTCAGAAATAAAGCAAAAGAATCTGGTTTTGTAATTGCATGTGTATAGATCATTCATTTTTTTAGGAATGAGTCTTTTCAACAGTTTATCACTTATGTAAATAAGTAGAAAAACATTTCCAGGAACCTTAGCAGTCAAAAGACCAAAAGCTGGGGACAGAAACAAAATGGGGAAAAGGGGAAATTGTGTTCTCAGGAAACACCCAGTTAAGAAGCCCAGCTTCCTCAGCCTCATGTAAAGATCTAATATTTTTGTAAGAAACCAGTGTCTTTACATCCTGTTTTGAGGCCATGCTATTGTATTTGTGTCTAGTGTACTTTAAAGATCTTAAGCTTCCTCAGTCATTAAAGCTTCTTCTAAAAGGAAAACTTTGGTACCACTTATACTGGAAGTGGTTGCTGATGTATAAGCAACGTGGGTTTTAGTACGTGGGTTTTAACAGCATTCTGGATTTTAATCTAAGTATAGGCTTGCTGTTATCCATGAAGAATTATTTCTCCCGGATTTTTTTTTTTTGCTGATTTTCAAGACTAAAAAGAACAGTACCTTCTACCATTCTACACAGCAGTGCCTTTCTGGATTTGACACATCAGGCTCCAAGCAGATACTACAATTAAGTGTCATTAAAGGTGAAACAGTCTGGTGCCCAAGCATCTGTCTCTATTTTTTTTTCACTCTATTTTTTTTTAATTCATACTTTCTGCAGTTTCCTCGTTGTATCTCTAGAGAGAGCTTTGCAGGTCCTGTGCCTTGTTTTTCTGACAGCTCCAGATTTCCACTACTGTTTCGTTAACGTTGGTTTGGGGTTTTCTGTTCTTAAGAGGGGATTCTGTGCCTCTGTTGAGTATTTAGAAAGTGCACGGTAACAGATTTTGACTTGCAGCTCCCCAGAACTGAAAAGAACAATTAAATTAACAAGCCTGGCCCCTCTCTTCTGTTTGAGGTAGCAGAAGCTTTGAAAGGCATCAAGAGCAGTTAAATAGCCTATAGATAAATGTTTAAAGCTGTCACTGCAATAGTGTAATATGGTTTGCATTTGAAAATCTGTCTGCAGAGAATAAAGGCTACAAACAAATACCTTAGTTCAGTAGTCTATTAAAAAGTTGTTGTCCGTACTTGTAATTATGAATTTCCTCTTTTATTTGAAGTACTCAGAAAATGTAGTTTTTTTCTTTATTCTTCCTTTTAATAGAAAATAAATATAATTAAATATCTAACGTAGAAATAGTTTTGTAAAGCCTTCTGTTTGAAGAAATCTTTTCATTATCTCTTATTTTCCAGACCAGCTGTACTCAAGGTCAAACTCACATTTGCACTTCTATTTAGGCCATACAAAGAAAAAGTGTGTGACATTTGAAATGGTATTTTTAAAAAAGCGTTCAAGTAGCAGTAGACATTAAACTCCACTTTTTTTGAACACATCTTATTTTGTAGGTTCAAGGCAAAGATCCTTCTGTCGATATTACTCAGGACCTTGTTGATGAATCTGAAGAAGAACGTTTTGATGATATGTCATCACCAGGTCTAGAATTGCCATCTTGTGAATTAAGTCGACTAGAAGAAATTGCAGAACTTGTGGCATCTTCACTGCCTTCACCATTACGTCGTGAAAAACTCGCACTAGCACTGGAAAATGAGGGCTATATTAAGAAGCTCTTAGAAATTTTTCATGTGTGCGAAGACTTGGAGAACATTGAAGGACTACACCACTTATACGAAATTATCAAGGGAATTTTCCTTTTGAACAGAACTGCACTTTTTGAAGTCATGTTTTCTGAGGAATGTATAATGGACGTAATTGGATGCCTAGAATATGATCCGTCTTTATCACAGTCACGGAAACACAGGGAATTTCTGACTAAAACGGCAAAATTTAAGGAGGTGATTCCTATATCTGATCCAGAGCTGAAGCAAAAAATACATCAGACATACAGAGTACAGTATATTCAAGATATGGTCCTACCCACTCCCTCAGTTTTTGAGGAAAATATGCTATCAACACTTCATTCTTTCATCTTTTTTAATAAAGTGGAAATAGTTGGTATGTTACAGGTAAGTTCCAGAATTTCACAGTCTCTTTATTTGTGCATGGGCAGAGAAAGTTGGATAATTTTTCTTGGAAAGGCTGAGGTGCTTCAGTGGAACCCTCACTTCTGTGATTCTGGAAGTCGTTTAGAAGTATGACATAAAAGGCATGGATTTGAGTACTGAGCTGTTAAATAGATGTTCTTCAGTTTCAGATTTTGGACTAGATTCTCTGTAACTGATTTAAATGGAGCAAGCATATGTAGAATCCTGAATGAGGCTATTCAGAATGAATAGTAGTGTTTGCATTTTGAAGGGTTGATTTTGTTAGGGGTTTTTTTCTGTATTTTGGGACTTTTTAGGCACTACAGTTAAGGATAATTTTTGTCACGTTACCATGACAAAAAAAAAAAATCTAATTACTTCACCTAAATTTCACAAGTATAATATCATACCAGGATATAACTGTTTCTAATTTTGAAGTAAATTAAATTAGTTGTTTGGAAAGTACAGGTTCAGAACACAACATTGCCTTAGGTGCTTGAATGTTTTCTTAGTTTGTCTTATAAGTCCCTAAATAATACTGCTTGCAGTTACCAGTTTTTCATGATGTATGTCTTACTGCAAATGTAAAGAGATTATATATGCTTTAGATATCTTACCTACATGTCTTAAGTATTCTGCACCAGCCCATGAACTTCCTGAACTGTGTAGGAATAGGTGGCACATCTCTGTAATGGAAGCCTCCTAAAGCTTTCAACTAACTCAGCAAAGTGTTACAGCGCATGTATTTTGGTTCGTGAATTATTGTTATCTTAATTCTCCTAACATCTAATAAATTAATAGCCACTGTCTTTGTAG
Source organism: Ciconia boyciana (assembly GCF_034638445.1). Lineage (NCBI taxonomy): Eukaryota > Metazoa > Chordata > Aves > Ciconiiformes > Ciconiidae > Ciconia > Ciconia boyciana. The sequence goes on along the minus strand of NC_132939.1, from coordinate 53,527,541 downwards.
GGGCTGTCTGATCTGGAGAAATGGACAAAGTGCTAGATGCTACTGATTAACTTAATCATATTTATTTTCAGTTGAATCTCAGAATGCACTCTGTTTAATTCCGTGGAAAATACAGCAAAGGAGGGTGAAAATTCCATTTGCAAGCTCATATGGCAAATCATTGTCAAAACTAGGCCTTCCAACTTTTCATCCACCACACTCAGTTGATCAGAATACTGATATTATTTAATCCACTCTCTTGGAGCTCTAATCTGTCATGTCTACACATGGAGTATTTGATAAGCAGCTAGATGTGCAAGATGTCACCCAGGCCTGGCAGCTGAGGCATGTGCCTCACTTATTGGAGACAGACCGTTGCTTATTGGAGCAGCCTGGTGGAATACCTGGGGCATCTTCAGTAGTACTAGACCCCACCTTATGCCCAACTGAACCAAACTCTTTGTGTCTGTATGTGTGTCCTTGATAAACAAAGTCATAAATGTGTATCTGAAACAGTCAGAGCTTAATAATTTTGGAGTGGCCAGTTTGAGAAAGTTTACAAGCTTGACTTTGAGAGAGTGCTGAAAAAGGTTCAGTTAAGGTGTCTCAACTTGAGTATCCAGTATGACTAGTGTTTCTAAAATATCTTGACCTCTTTGCAAGGATTGCTAAAAGCAGAGTCCTGAGGATGATACATTTGGGTTTGAGAAGGAGGAGGGGAAGAATTATTCAGGAGTCTTGGTGTCAGTGGCTGATTCTGAGAGGGATCTTGAACTTTGAAAAGGAAACTGGGCACGGAGAAAGGGGACCTGATCCTGCAAAATCATTAAGGGTGTGTTTGCCAGAAATCCCGAGGTAACTTAATCGAGGACTAGTGGCTGATTAGTTTCCTTTTTTCTGTCTCTTACAACCTGTGTTAGGTTAATAGATGTAGGGTAAGCTTGGGTTAGAATATCAAGGTTTAGTGTGGTTGCGAAACTTGTTAATTGCCATTTACAGTTGAAATAGAGGCTCAGATCTGATTTTGATTTGTTGTGTGACCACAGATTTCTGAACCTTATCTTCACTTCTGTTGCTGTTGTCTGTGGTTGAGAATACAGTATACTCCGTGTGCGGTGGAGCCAGAAGAATTAGCATTGCATAACTTTGAAAGTTTGATAAATATTTCAAATTGTTCAAGTGCTTTCTACAGCTTTGAGGAGCCAAGTGTGGTAGCACACAAGGAAGAAAATATATCCTGTGCTATACTGCATTTCCTAGTCCTTTCGCAGTACAGCTCTATAGCATTGAGGGGGAGCTCCCTGAGTTTATAAATAAGAATGCTGGGAATTATTTGACATTGATGATCAATTCTTGGTTTTGAGGGAATTAAAAGAGTCTATCATAAATTATATGCCCGTTGCATTTCTAAGAGATTAAAAGGCTTCACTGATTGATTTTTTTTTTTTTCAAGTTCTCACAGTGTAGCTCTAAGCCAAGGTTTAAACCTACTTACCTGGCATTTATTTATTCATTTATTTATAGAGCAATATGTCAGATTGCACTTTCTGTAATCTCTACCCCCTAAAGTTTCATTATCCCCTTCCCTTTCTCCACCCCCCCATTCCCACAGTCCATGTATAAAATGTATGATACTGTTCCTTCTCATTTCTTTAAGCAGAATAAATAATGTTCTGAGAACAAAATTAAAAGACTGCTTTTGTTGATTTCACTTCTATAACTAATTTTAAGCTCTTGAGGTCTTTCTTCCATTAGTGTATGGTTTAACATGCATTTATGTAGCTGGTTGTATCACAGTAGTGGGGGGGGTGGGGTGTTATTTCATGGAAGATAAAGTTGTCTGTAATTGAGTTCCTGGCATGCATTATTTCAGAACTTAAGAGATCCTGGTGCTCACTAACCTTATGTGTGTACTTAAGAAGCTGTTTCTTTTATAAGTCATTATTAATTGACGAGTTTCTGGGATGCTTCATGGTAGTTTATTGGGAGCCACGGATGAGTCTCAAGTTCTTAGTTGATGTGTAACACAGGTTGTTATGCTTCTGCTGTTGACTTTAGGTTGTGTCTCTCCTGGACCATTGAGGGTGTGACAAAAGATCTATCTTTTTAGGAAATTTCTTTCTCAGACTAAAAGTAAACTCTCTGAGCAGCTGGTATCCTGTGACATACTGCAACTATTGCGTGTACAACTGAGTTGTTTTATATTCTGTTCTTTTCTCTCTCACTGACTGTGAAGGAAAGGAGAAAAAAAAACCTGTTACCTCCACCATGAAAAAAAGATGAGGTCTAAAGAGCCCTTTTTGTGTCAGGCTGTATATTAACTAAAGTGGCACTTTGCAATACCCTCATCTCATATTAGCTCAGCCATACCTTAGCTACAGAAGACTAACTAGAAATTTGTACAAGACTCTGTGCAGATTGTGCCTTATGCTTTTTGACAGGCCAGGTGACTTTATGCAAAATTACCACTGTGTCTTATTTAAGGTATTTGGTGGCAAGATAGGACATCTAAGGTCATTAAAGGTCACTGATATTTAAGGTCAGTTTTTCAATTATAACTAGTGAATTCTGTAAATAAGAATATGCTGATTCTTAGGAATTCTGGCTTTATTAGGAGAGATTTTGGACATCTTCAAAAAAAAAAAAAAAATCTGTAGTCATAGAAGATAGCTGCTTCCATGAGTTTGCTTTCTTTAGTAGGTAAATAATTTCTGCCCGTTCTGTGGTAAAACCAAAAATAGAGAATGGATCACCTTTGGCACTTAGGGTTATGAACTGTATTCCTCCCTCCTTCTTCATTCAGGTTAGCTTTCCCATAATCTTTATAAAAATGCTTACACTGATGGGCTTTTCTGAGAAATGGAGGTTAGTTTATTTGTGATTTAATTGTCTAAGATCTGTCATTTTTAAGTAACCACATCAAGACCTCATTAAACTAGATACTGTTGGTCATGATGGATAGTAAACCCACGATACCAGTATTTCCAGTCTACAGAATTAACTGCTGTGGAAACTTACTCAATTACAGGTTTTATGATTCACCATATGTAAGATACGAAAGAGGTATATAATATTTTTTTCCAATTTCAGCCCCTCCTAATATGCTCTTACTGCTTGGGCTCCAGCCTGTTCTAGTCTTGAGATGTCATAGCCACCAAGAAACCTTGCTGAAACATGGAGTTCGCCAAGTTTTGAGAGTGGGGGTGGGACAGGTAAGTGGTGTTTCTTACTTTATATGACGCTCTTTTGCAATTTTAAAAATATATACTAATGTTCACACTGGAGGCCACCAGTTCTTTCCCTTTGTATTATTAACTAGTTCTTAAAAACCAAAAACTTGCAAAACTGCGCCATAGAGTGAGCAAACACTGTTTCCTCCCATTCTCTTCTCCCTTTCTCATTGGCGTGTTCTTTTTGCCAGCAAGATCCTGTGGTGTTTTTATATTCCAGAATACAGAATATTGTTAGGATGACTTTTGAGTATGTGCATTTAGACTTCAGAGTCTTTTATTTTCAGGAAAGTGGAGAGTGGATGGGGAAAGTTGGATATATGTTAAAATAATTTATGTGCCTAGTAGAGCAGTGATCACGTGGTATTACTGTACTGGTAAATCAGCTTTTTTAAATACAGAAATCATATTACTGATAGTCCCTATCCCCCTTTTCAGTAACTAAAAAATTGTAGGCATTTAGCTACATCTGTGTATTTTACTGGATTTATGTATAGCCATAGGCTGTTTTTAATTTTGAAAGTGGTTTTGCAGGTAGTTACATATTCTTAACAGAACCCTGTGGATGTAAATGTAATTATCTGTAGTTGTTTTAGAGGAAGAATTGTGTCAGTGCATGTTGGTAGTTTTGCTCAAATGTATTAGAATTGGAACGTCTCCTGCTGGTCTGCTGTTTTGCAGTAGTTGGCTCAGGAATAACTGTGGAGATTTACTTTCAGCAAAATTTACTTTGCAATAAAGTGTAAAAGGATGCCGCTTTCTAGGGGAAATGACTTGGTGAAAGAAGTTTGCAAGTGGTGCATGCTAATGATTTCTGAGATTAACTTTTTCATTGTAGAAAATGATTTTCAGTGTGTACAGAAACTCCAAATGTGATCAGGTGGATCCCACTACTGTTTCAGCATGTTGTCTCAAGTGGAAATAGCTTATTAATAGCGAATGAAGGCATGTGTGGGAAGGCACTCTGAGATAGAGATTGAAACATTTTAAACTATGAAATCTTCTGGTGTGGTAGCAGGAAGGAATGTATGTTTGAAGCTGTAATTCTCTGTTTGCTGGTAACATTTTATGAAACTTTCACTTTCTCAGCTGAAATATTATTTCTGCCTAAAATGAATATGGAGGTGGAAAATAGGATGGAAAGTATACTCTTTTTCTAGCTTAGGTGTCATTGAGTTTCTTGGATTTTTTTTTGAGAAAGGGATGTTTTTCATCATTTATCTGTAATCACAGACATGAAATATCTGATAACTGAAAGTTAATTACACTTGAGAGGCCTGCTTTTGAAGAATGCTTTTTTAAGTGCCTTTTGGGAGGAGGAGGGCTGCTTTGAAAATTGAATCACAAATGTAAATAGTGTCTTTTCTGTGGTCCTACTTTGTCTGTGGGTTTTCTTGTTTTTAAAGTCATAAATGTTTGAGTGAGTAGATGGCCTGACTTAATTTTGTTTTCATGAACTTTGAAAGGTATTAATCTTAGGAGCATCTACTTAGATCTTGCAAAAGCATAAATGAATATATTTAGTGTTTGGTATATGCATAGTTTATATATTGCGCATTTAATAATTTCTGTGCATGGAGAAAATAGCTAGATTCTACAATTACCCCATAAACTATCGTTTGCAGTTTTGTTTTCTTGGAAAACAGTTGTGATCTTCACAGCTTCTAAGATACATCCAAATGGGTTTTGATAGTTATCTGTATGAAGAGGCCAGATATGGCAAAGAATTATGCATTTGCATGGTGTTCACTTCACAGACACATTTTTGGGGATTTTTGCAAGTTAGAAAAAAAACAGGAAACATTTAAGCTTGTGTAATTCTAGCATTCGGTGTTGGTGCTTTGTGACTTCTAAAATATATGAACTCTGCTCTCAGACTGTGCATTTCCATGGATTCTGGTAGTATTGTTCAGGAATGTATCTTTAGATATGCTGCCTTTGTGAGTGATTTTACAGCTTGAGAGAGAGAATCTTGTATTTAGAACATTCATTGCAATCACAATTTTTCTATAAATGTGAGAGTGTTGGGGTTTTTCCTATCAATAACAGCCTGTCTACCGTTCTTTAAGCATCTGGAATGAGACAGCCTAAATGCATTTCAGGGCTAAGACATAACTGCGAAGTTAGTAATAAGTTGTTTTTATTTTCTTGGAATAACTGCCATTTGCTGCATATTATCCATGTAAGGGTAGGATGTTTCGAATCACTCAGATCCATCTTAATTCGTCTGATTTTAAATAGATCATGGTTGTTTTGAGGCCTAGAGATGTCAGATAATCCTATTAGTTTAAAAATACAATGTATTTAATGGAGTTTGGGAGAAGAGATGGTGTAGGAAATGCTTCAATATTACATTTAATACAGAATTATAAAATACTGTATTATGGTATATATGTGGAGGGTTCAAAATGGTTACATACTGAACTTCCACAAATTCTTCCTGAAACATTGTCAGCATTGAAGTCTTCTCAATGTTAGGATGTCCCCTCTACAAGTCCCAAATGTTTGCAAGCCCAGTAGCAGGGTGAGCGGGTTGGTCTCTGCTGTGGATGGCCACATCCTGAACTGGGCGGGGGTGTGGCAGGATCTGGTCAGAGAGCTGAGCTGGGGTCCTGCCCAGCCAGGTCCTGCCTGCCGTGCTCTGCCTGGTAGTGCTGGACGTGCAGCTTCCCTGGCCACCTCTGTCTCTGGGGCTCTGCAGTCGGTCATAAATGAGACCCACATATCACCAGCAGCACAGGGTCTCCTCCTCTCCTTCCACATTTTGACTTAAAAAATAGTTTGATGCTTTGGGTGATATTGTGTACCTTTTTTATGAAGAAGCACACTAATCATGGCTCTGACATGTAAATGCTGAAATTTCCATTATTTTTTCCCAGCAATCATTCTGAGATATTTTTGTGGTATTGACTTGCACCTACTATCAGGTATTATGAAGGAGGTGAGTTCACAGTAAGAATGGAAATAGGGGTTACACTTTCCAGTTGGGGATAAGCATGCATCTTCTCAAAAGTTTTGATAGATGAGGTGAGTTTTACATCTTGATCAAAATAGCAAAAAGAGAAATGAAAGCAAACTACTTAGCCTTTTCTTAAATGCACTGCTAATCATGGAGAATAACTTGCATGTTCTTCAAAAGAACTGGTGTTTATGGTTTTGGGGGTTTTGGAGTGCCTTTTTTTTTTTCTTTATTTCAGTCAACAAGTATGTCACTATCTCTACTGTGGGTTAGTTTTTGTTACCTGTAATGTCTAGCGAGTTAAATATTAGAACAGAAAACTTACCAAGCCGTATAACAGCTGGATAACAGGTAGACAAACATCCTTGTATTCTTTCATAACAGCCTGAGTTATGTTTCTTGAAATCAAAGACCTTAATAGTTGTTTTGAACATGTTTGACTGTTGAAATCTGAAAGTCAAACTTTACATTTCCAGTGCTTGATCCTCCACAGTGAATTTCAGTAAACTTCAAATGAGGCCTCTCCTATCTCTTTTTGTTTTGATTTTGAAACAGTCACAGAAATAGCCCCTAAAATTGTGTCTGGAAATCATTATTTGTTTGTTTAACCTGACTGTTGGGTCAGGTTAGAAGCACAGCACAGCATCAAACAATAGTAAATGTGGCATATCCTAAATACAGGGTTTACCTTATAGTGTGGTGAAATGCCTTGTAGAGTAGTAGCTCATGCCAACCTATTTTGGGTTTATCTGTGTTGTGCGGTGCCATGTAGAGATCCTGGACTGGGTTGTGACAGCGTTATAGCTGCATTAGCGTGGTGTGCTATTGGAACTGAGGTACTCATTTTCTCAGCAAGGCTGCAAGGTGAGCCTGGATGAGGTACCTAGATAATTTGCAATATAAGAAAGTTTATGTGCATGTACGTGAAGTACTTTCATGGTTCTGCTTTATGCTGTGTAAACATAAGCAAGGCAACTTGGCTTTCTAACACTGTGGTTTTGGGATTGCATGTGGTGTTACTGACTTCACAAGAAAACACTCTGACAGCTTTTTGAAAAAATCTATTCATATCTGATGTACAGGTATCTTTTTCAAGCAAGTGCTGTCTTACTACTGTATAACATTGGGGAAAGGATGGGGGAAGATTTATTTCCATTTTAATCTTCTAGTTGTTAGAACTGTAAAGGTTATGGGAAGCTAAGTATTGCTGCTGCTTTCAGTCTAAATACATGCTTGTAATGTATTGGCTGCCGTTTGTAGTTTTGCCTAAGGTACAGCTGCATGAAAAATCATGGAATGGTTTTTGATTGCTGCCAGCCAGAATGCCTAATAAATGCTGTACGTAACAGGAACAGTTAATTTTGATTTGGTTTCTGGAATTCACCCTTTTCACAGCATTGGGGGGAAAGAATCTCACCTCGTTTCCGCTGTTACGCAGCTCTCCCTTTGTTGTGTCCTTGCTTTATTTCTGCTGCAAAGATCTCATAACATTCCAAAGATATATGTGTGTGTAGGGCTGAGTGGGAGATCACGTTTATCAAAATATGTAAACAGTTGAAGCAAGGGTATTGTAGTGTGTTTTAGGGGGGCAGGCATGTGACAAGGGGGAAGGAAGTTAGAGAAGAAGTCATAGCCAAAATGAGGAGGGTGGCAGTAGAAAATAGAAAAAGGACAGCCAAAAGGCAATACAAGATACATTGTAACTGAGAATGAAGTGTTGGGGGGTGGGGTGGTGTTGAACATGATAAAAGCTCACATCCTGGTTTTGGCTGGGATAGAGTTAATTTTCTTCCCAGTAGCTGGTATAGAGCTGTGTTTTGGATTTAGGATGAGAATAATCTGATAACACACTGATGTTTTAGTTGTTGCTAAGCAGTGCTTAACACTAGTCAAGGACTTTTCAGCTTCCCATGCTCTGCCAGGTGCACAAGAAGCTGGGATGGGGCACAGCCAGGACAGCTGACCCCAACTGGCCAAAGGGCTATTCCATACCATATGGCGTCATGCTCAGTATATAAACTCCGGGGGGGGGTTGGCCCGGGAGCAGCGATTGCTGCTCAGGGACGGGTTGGGTGTCACTTGGCGGGTGGTGAGCAGTTGCATTGTGCATCAGTTGTTTTGTACATTCTAGTATTATTATTATTAATTATTTTCTCTTTCTCTGCTGTCTTATTAAACTGTCTTTATCTCAACCCATGGGTTTTACTTTTTTTCCAAATTCTCTCCCCCCTCCCACCAGGGAGGGGGGAGAGGGTGAGCAGGTGGCTGTGTGGTGCTTAGTTGGTGACTGGGTTTAAACCATGACAGCTCAAAAACAAGATTCGTATTAATTTGTTTGAAAATTGAATTAGACAGTTGATACTGGTAATGATTAACTACAGTACACAAGCATATGTTCTCTTAATTGCAGGAGGCATAGTTTAGAAGAAATTTATATTATATTTGGATGCCTTTTGATATTGTCAAATAAACAAATGGTATTGTTTTGCCTTTGTAGGAGGACGAAAAATTTCTGACAGACTTGTTTGCACAACTAACAGATGAAGCCACAGATGAGGAGAAAAGACAGGAATTGGTAAGAAATCTGTAAAATCTACTTGAAAGGGACAGTTAATACAAAGTGATATGTGCATCTTTTTTTTAATTACTAACTAGTATATTATTCCTGTTTTTCAGGTAAATTTTCTGAAAGAGTTTTGTGCATTCTCTCAAACACTGCAACCTCAAAACAGAGATGCATTTTTCAAAACCTTGTCAAATATGGGCATACTGCCAGCACTAGAAGTTATATTGGTAAGTCATCTGAATTTTATGTGTGATAACAATTTTGTTTATCTCCAGAGAGGTTTTTTAAAAAGTAAGTATGCTAAACTTCAGTCACATGGTTTTCTGAAGTGTTTGCTTCATTTGTCTTGTCTTAGCTTGAGATTCAGAATACTTAAAATATTTTTCTAAAACTTTAAAAGCAGTTACAATATGATGTTGTTAAGTGCCTTGGAATTCTTGTATTTTTGTTTTCTTATTTGCTTTCCTATCTTTACATGCTTCTTGGTGTACAATTAAGTAAGAAAATAGGGAAATAGACCAAAGGGCAGGGAAGGCATAAAATTTATTTTGCTCAACAGTTATCAGATGTACAAAGCAGAGGTTAGAGTCAATTCAGTTTTAGAATACAGTTTTAGTAATAGTTAGGTATGACTCGTAAGTAGGAGTTAAAAGCTGTATGCTTTCTGTTTTTCATTCCATTTCAGCCTTTTCTTTTAAGGAAAGATAAATTTTTTTTTTATTTGACTTTTCCAGGGTATGGATGATGCACAAGTACGAAGTGCAGCCACTGATATATTCTCATATTTGGTTGAATATAACCCATCCATGGTACGAGAGTTTGTTATGCAGGAAGCGCAGCAGAATGATGATGTAAGTAGAGGGTCCCCATAGATGTGTGTATTGTTTTTTGAAATTACTGTTTTATATTTATAACTCTATTAATGACATGAGCCCTAGTTCTGAAGAAGCATGGAATATAGTCATGATGGTTACAGGATACTGAACTACCATGTTTTTGAAAGTTCTGTTAGTCAGGTGAGATGAGTGTTCACTTGTTTACATATTCTTGTTCCATTGTGTGTAAAGTAAAACAGGTTACCATAAACCACTGTTTTGGTTAACATCAGCTGTCATACAAGCAAAACAAAATGGTTTTGAATGACACCCCCCTTCAAATGCAAAATACAAATTTCGGTCTTGATCTTAGCATGTACATGTGGTTTTAATTTACTTGTAAGAAACCTGTGTTTGGTTTACTATCACACACATTGAAAGTGGAATTATTATTAAGAACCCCTTCTGACAGAGGTTTACATTTCCCAGAGATCCTCTGTAGCTGATTAATAAATATAGAATGCTAGCACACAACTAGTAGTAAGAAAGGTATTTCAAAGTGGTATTCAGTGGAGAAACCCATCGCCCTACCTTTTTCATAGAGGAGATACTTAATGTTTTTTCTTGTATCTGCTAAAAACATGCCAGAGAACAGGAAGCTGCTGCTGCTGCTACTTCTGTACTGGAAGAAGGGGGCAGCTGGGACAGGGAATATCACTGGTGGTTCCAGCCACTTGCATCTGATGGCTGTCCTCCTTTATGGGGGACAGTGGTAAGCAAGCAACTTTAGTGTAGGGATTCCTAAATGTAAACATTATTTGCTACTTGTGTGTGTTCTTGTTTTCTGCAAATACATGTTGGGGTTATTTTTAGGTGAAAATAATCTCATCAAATTCAATAGCATTATAAAATTTACTGTTGTATGTTTGTGGAAATAAAACTCTTGGTATGTATTCCAAAGGGGGATACAAATTAAAACTTACTCTGAAAATGCTTCCAGAAATAAGTTGAATTTTGAGACTGTTAAGTATCTGCCTCTGTACTTATCTTGTGGTGTTTCAGTTCAGACTAAATTCTAAATTAGATTGTTAATTTCAGAACCATTTTTAGTTGCTTTGAAAGATTCTTCTTCACTGCTCGCCTTCTTACTGTTGAACCACTGACCAGAATGTGTCACTGTCATGTTAAGTTAATTTGTTCCTGTTAAGTTTGTGGGGGTTTTTTTGTTTGTTAGTTGTTTACATTTTACAAAATTTTGATAGAATGCCATTTTTAACCAGGTGGTAACCCTTTTAGAAGATAATTTTAGATTTGGGGTAAGGGAGTAGCATTAGAATTGATTTTTGCCTTTTTTTTTCCCCCCTCCCGTTAGGATATATTACTCATTAACCTCATTATAGAACACATGATTTGTGACACAGATCCAGAACTTGGAGGGGCAGTGCTACTCATGGGTTTGCTTCGTACTTTAGTTGATCCAGAAAATATGCTTGCCACTGCCAATGTAAGTAAATACCTTCAAATGAAATTACAATTGTTTTTTGAAGAGTATTTGGTGATATGTTACATATATAATTTTTTTTATTATTATTCTTTAGAAAACAGAAAAGACAGAGTTCTTGGGTTTCTTCTACAAACATTGTATGCATGTTCTGACAGCCCCTTTATTGGCCAATACTACAGAGGACAAGCCTAGCAAAGGTAATGCCACTCTGGATGTTGGGCTCATCAAGGCTGTTGAATGTCAATGTTTAAAAGAGAGTAACTGTCAAAGGATGTTTTCTCTCTTAAAGAGAATCTAAGTCTATAATATATAGTTTGAAGTAAAATATTGATTCATGATTAGCAATTTAAATAATTTATAAGTATATAAAATTCAGAAATGCTGAATTGCATTCATTTCTGATTTAAGAAGTGAAAAGCACTTGCTGCAGCTTTTGCTTCAGCAAAAATTAAAATATTTGTATAATTTCTAGTAACTCATGGGACTGTTCAGTGACATAGACTTGTAAACATGCGTAAATGTTTTTTTAAGATCAGGGATTACTAGAGAGGATGAAAAATTGCCCTTGAGAAGCTGTGTATCACAATACTGTGCTGAATTTGAGGGTATTGGTTCTAAATCAGACTAAGAAAGCAGAGATCAGTGATGAAGTAACTGTTCTTGCTGGCTATTAGCAGCAGTACTGTTTGTTTATTAATATTATAACACATCCAAAATGGATGTAAAAGGAGGTACATAAATGATACATAAACATTCTGTAAACTTTTAGATTTATTGTATAGATTTCCAAGGGATGAGTTAATCTGTTTTATCTCAACTGGCTTCCAGATAGATTGGAAGTGAGATTTTTACTATTTAAAATACTTGTGTTCTTTAATGGTCAACAATCTGGTAATATTTTTAAAAAGGTAGCATTACCTTTTAAAAAAGATTAAATCTAACATGTATTTAGTTTATTATTTGTCTACTTAAAAGCAGGATTTGAGTTACTTTTTTGTATATGCTGATATGAATATGTCTTAGAAGTATTAAAAGAGCCTGAGAGATTTCTTGCATAGTATTTCTGTTAAAAGGCATAATAGATCACGTTTTTGGTACAGACTTAGTCAAGGTACTGTATATAGGGCAATATTTTATGATATAGACATGTGGACATCATAATGAGATTTGGTTAAACAAGTCTGACCGCTTACGTTAGTGTTAAGTTCTGTACTCTCTGCGCATTCAAACGCTGATTTAAGACAGGCAAAATGTAATTGTTTCTGTAGTTTAAGAGGGTTTCCTGCCATATCTGTATAAATAGAAAATATTCAGTCCATAACAGGCTTGCTCAATTTCTATTTTAAAGGCTAAACATACCCTCCAGCATGTTCTCTAAACTATCTGTGGGAATATACAAGAACTTGGAAACGTTTACCAGACTGCAGTTGGATATTTGAAGTTAGCTTCTGAAGGCAATATCCTAGATACGTTTAATTTTGGTTTTGTTTTTATTACAGATGATTTTCAGACAGCCCAACTCTTGGCATTAATACTGGAATTGCTAACTTTCTGCGTAGAACATCATACTTATCACATAAAGAACTACATCATTAACAAAGATATCCTGCGAAGGGTACTCGTTCTCATGGCTTCAAAGCACGCTTTCTTGGCATTGTGTAAGTTTGTAAGCTAAAGCATAAACTAGTATTTTGTGAATGTGAAGTGTTACATATCTTCATTCTGCTGGAAGAAAACTGTTCACAGATTATGACAATTTGTGACTGAATACAGAAATTCTACTATTATGCTCTGTGTTTCTCATATCGATTTATAGATATGTCAGCTAGTATTAGTAAATAATTTTGCACTTATAGGTGTCTTTTTTTTTTTCCTAAAAAGCAGAGGGATTTTTCTTAATTTCAATGTAGAGGTGAATTGAAAAGATGGTATCTCCATATTGAATATCTTAAGAGGACCATTGTAATTTTTGATACTTTTTTAGTAGAAATTATCAGAGGTATTTAATTAGAGATACAGTTATCAGACTGCATTAAACAGCACAGAAGTTCAGTGTGCTGCTCTTCAAACTCTGACAGTTTCTTGACCATGCTCAGCACAGTAATAGTAAAGCAGTGTGACTTAATTCTGGAGGCAAGTAAGAGATTTTTTCCATGATTCAGTTGTGCACAAAGAGTAAAACAAAGCTTAAAGTTGACTGAGCAGTACCATACAATAAGAAGTACCTTTTAAATTTCTAACTGAATCAACTGAGTTTGGTTTTAGAACCCTTGAATCATCTTTTTTCAGGTACACCTAGTTGCTAACCAAAACATGCTGCCTTATAGTGAGATGATATTCTACTTTCTGTTTATGCATGGACATTCAAATGCTTGTGTACGCTTTGGAGTTTTAGAAAGCGCTTTAAACTGAATGTAAATTTGTGTGTGAAGAAAATGTCATTTGCCAATTTAAAAATGAGATCGTTTGCATCCTAATCAAATAGGTCTTAATTGAATGTAATTAAGCTTACATTTGAATAATAGGAATGATAAGTAGATTTCCCAGTTCTACTGAGAAAATACTTTACCTTTACCATCAGTAATTTAAAAAATCAAAAATATACCTTTATGTTAGTAGTAATATAAACGGTAGTATATTATTTCTTTACTGAACAGAGGTGGCTTCACTTTTACAATTATGTTGGAGGATTTCTTTATGATAAAATAGATGAGTAATCTTCAGCAGTATAGTCAAGACTGTTGAGAAGCAGTGAATAGCTGAATGTGTTACTTGCTCCTAATAATGTAATGCTGTAAAAGAATTGAGACTGCAAATTGCCCTAACTAATGCTGAGTAATTTCTGGATTTTTTTTTTCAAATTTAAAAATTTAAAAATTCTTTTGACAACACTTCTGTTTCAGGTGCTCTTCGTTTCAAGAGAAAGATAATTGGACTAAAGGATGAATTCTATAACCGTTACATAATGAAAAGTTTTTTGTTTGAACCTGTGGTCAAAGCATTTCTAAATAATGGTTCCCGTTACAATCTGATGAACTCTGCCATAATAGAGATGTTTGAATTTATCAGAGTGGTGAGTGCTGATATATGCTGAAGATAATTACTGTATTGTTTAATCTTGTAGTTCAAGAAGACTTTTTTCTTTTTGCTTGTACCCTAAGTTATGCTATCATAGTGATGGGACCATATGATACTGTATTGAAATGAACTTTCTTTTGTATCAGTTACATATTCGTACATGTTCTTTCTTACATTCAAACAGTACCATGACTTGAAAATTAAATTCACTTGATACTCAGTGTACTCACAGTACCCAGATCTGCAAAGGCAGCCCTAATCAAGTTTCATCATGCAGATTGGATGGGCCTGTTATGACAGGAATGTAATTTGAAACTACTGCTACAAAAACATCAAATTTAGTCATGCTCTGTAATGTCAGTTCAACAGAATATAGAAACATACCTAAGAGATATTAGTCTTTTTGGATTGTATTAATGGAGTGCTACAAAGCCCCTTCCATGGGGAGTCTGTTAAAATATTCATGCCAGTTTGGCTGTCTGCATCTAGATTCTGACAAGATGCTGTACAGACTGTAACTGTGGTAAGTGGGGCCAAGCTAGGGTGCAGACAGTCGTGGAGGACTAAGTGGGGGAGGAAAAAAGGAGGCTTTGTCACCTCTTGAAATCTTCTGTGCTGGTGACCTCCTTCCTCTTTGAGTTGGGACTCAGGGTAATTCAAGACTGAGATGACTTGATCATCGTGGAAGAGCTGATTTAAAAATGGTTTTGAAGCTATGAAAAAAGTTAATCCATATAGGTGGCCCTGACTTTTGTGCTGTGGTCTTTCAGTACTCCATGGGATTGTGTACTGATTCTACAGTTCATGCTATGAGGAAATAAATAATCTTTTATTTTCTTAGACTCCTTTTCACATAGATACCCACGTTGCATTTCCAGAATATTTCTTGGTATCTGAAATATTTTTTGTCAATTTTATTTCTTTGAGGTTTATTCTTAAAGAGCTCAAATTAAAAAAAAAAAAGTGTGCTTTTGTTAATACTGATGTATTACCATTCATAAGAGGTGACGTTTGAGCATATAACCAAAAAAAGAAAATAACCACTGTATTAAGATTTATGTTGCTTTGCTTGTCCATAGTAGATGGTAATTTAGGTGTTTGTTCTGCAGTGTATTCCAGGGGCTGTGCAGTACTAAGAAAGCCAAACAATGCACAGGAGCAATTTTCCTACTGCAATATGCAGACCTGTGGTAGTTTCAGCTGTCTAGAGTGGCTTTGGGCAGCCACAACACTAAACTGAAATAGCAGAACAGTTGGGAGGTTTTTGTAAAGGACCTTGACCAGCAGTGTATGGCCACAAAGGAAAAACTTGATGTTAGTTTCTGATGAAAAATATCATCCTTGTTCTCATCCTAAACAAATGCATTGAATAATTATTTTTACGTAAGTAATTTATTCATGCAAGGAAAGAAACAATATGAATGCTAAGACTGTGTCTCGTAAACATATTATTAATTGTCTGATTACAACAGGTGTCAGTTAATCTATCAATATAAAAATATTTATAAGTTACAGTAGGAAAGACCTTTTAGAATTGGTTTTGATAAAATTTCCTATCAGGGTTTTGGGTTCTGTTCATGTGTTTTGAAGGAGATATTGGTGGAAAATTGCTGCTATTATGCCTGTTTTGCTAATCAAATATTTGAAGCTCTAGATTTTTAACTTCACTTGTATGCATAATACGCATTTTTACATAAGCTTATTAATATGATGCTTCCTATGGAATGTTTAAAAATAATTTCTCATTTCAGTTACTTTTTATATTGTATTACATAAATTCATTTGAATGAAAACAAGTCACTTTATGTTTGTCCATTCCTATAGGAAGATATAAAATCGTTAACAGCTCATGTAATTGAAAATTACTGGAAGGCACTGGAAGATGTAGATTATGTGCAGACATTCAAAGGACTGAAACTACGATTTGAGCAACAAAGGGAAAGACAAGATAATCCCAAACTTGACAGGTGAAATGCACTAAATGCTTTTATTAGTATATCAGTGCTTTAATTCTGGTTTGGGAATATTGGTGGGTTGTTGTATGATAGTGGGAAATCTAAATAATTTAGACTCCTTGCTTGCATCTCAGGCATTGTTGAATTTACTTGATTAATAGTGTGATTTCCAGATGTGTTGCTTCAAACTCTTGATCAGCTTTCAGCTAACATATTAGTTGCTGGACCCCCAGTAATAATGCTAAGTTGTCATATCCTAAACTTATGTACACTTTTGTAATGAGGCGGGAAGCCCATCAAGTATCTGAAGTTCATTTGCTTAAATAACACATTCCCACTGTTTGATTTGAAAGATTGTTCAGTTGTGAATTACCATTCTGTGGATTTTCCCTTCAATAATTCACATCAGATTTCCTTTCATTTTAGTTAGTTGCGGGAGTAGATATTTAGATAAGTCCTACCAAAATGACTGAGAAATAGAATATACAAAGAAATCTTCAGAGGATGCTTTTTTGTCACTGTTAGATATGCTGATGGAGAAAAAAGCAATCTGATATAACACTTGAAGCATTCCTCCTGTTTGCCAGAGCAAAAGTTCCCTTCCTTAGTACACAGTTACTCAAGGTTAAAAGGTTAAGGTGTATAAAAGTAGGAAGTTTAGGACTTTTTACTCCATTTATTTTTGGCAAATGGTATTACTTTTATGTGTCACTTCATTCAAACAAAATGGACTGCTTGTGTGAACAGATGAGTTACTCTTATGAATAGATGAGTTACTCTTAAGAATTGTTAGCAAGATCTGTTCTTGTTCTGTTGTCTGGAATTAGTTTGAAAACACATGAAAAAATTAATCCTGATTAGTCATACTAGGGCATCTGAAATTACAGATTTTTAAGTTATTTTATTTTCTGCCACAAGATTTCTTAACCAATATTTAAATTTGAGACTTGTACAATTAAAATGAGAGTATAATCATAGATTTGTTTTAAAATCTTGAAGCACTTTCAAGAGTATATGTGGGATCTGCAGTTTTGAGTACTGATGTTTTACAGGTGAGATTATATTATTTTGGCTTGTGTCAGCTAAGCTTATCACTTAAACAGCTGTGGAATTCAAGCCTACGATTCTTACATTAACGCATGTGTTGGAAAGAACACTCAGCCGCTTCCTTCAGTAATTTCCATCCAGTATAGGAAGTAAAACATGAGTGTTTTCTTGGCTTAAGTTGAGCTAAGTTATTGTGTGTAGTTGTGCCGCATGAGTTTATCCAACAGAAAATTGCAGCTTCAAGAAGTTTGTAGCTCAACTGGCCCAGTTTTTACCTTTTTCTACATTTTATATAGTGGCTGCACAAGCCCTGTCACAATCCATGTAATTTCTTAAGTGAAAACCCAGGAATAATAAAATGCAAAAATAAGAAGAATCTGTTTACACATTTGAGCAAAGAATAGTTCAGTAAGGAAGGAGGCCAAAAATTTTGTTGACATGGGCCACAAAAGTATTCAGAAGAGTGCCACTTAAATAATAGTTTTGCAGTATTAGCAGAACTTGAATTTAAATGCAATGTAAAATAATGCAGTATGAGTAGATCCAGATGATAGTGTTGGCAAGCAAATTATTCAGAATTAGATTTCTTTTTAAAAGTACATTTAGCGTTCTTATTTAATACCTTGTAATTTCCTAATTTTTTTCTTCTGGCTTTTTCCTGCAGTCAGTAATGCAAGACCTTTTTTCTAAATAGAATAAGCTCAGATGGTAGTATTAACATTTTGATTCCAGTAACAGAGGCTTTATGAAAAACATTAAATTTCAGGCTTACATTGTGTCCAGTAAATTTTGAACAAGTGCTACAGAAAATTTGTCAAGGGTTTCATGCTTTTATTGGAAATTGACTGTTAGAATCAACACCTAGCAATGAAAAGAGTTTTTTCAGCCTCTCTTCCACGTCTCCTCCCCCTGTTCTTCAGGGTGCACATCACTGTCCCTCTCCTCCAAGGCCATAATACTGCTTCTGTGAGAAAAAAGAAATGAAAGGTGGAGCTGAGACAGACCAATGCTAATAATAGATCACATGGGGAGGTAGAAGTAGCACTTTGTATTAAAGGCTCTGAAGAATGGAAAATACTGATAGTGACCAAAAATTGTGACAGGTGGATGTGGCAGAAAGACAGCTGTCTTTTTAATGTATCTGTTTTAAACTGGAGTCATATTGAAGTTAGATTTTGGGTGGTGTTTTTGGTTTGGTGTTTTGTTTTTTTTTTTCCTTTAACACATTGGACCCCAAATACTGATGAGTTATAAAGTATTTCCAGAAAATAAGTCTATAGTTTCACAACTCTTTGTTTTACAACTTTTTATTTACCACTGCAAACTGTTAAACCAAGCCTGAATGCAACACTTCAGTGACATTTATTAAAATTACCTTTAACAGTGCTGTTTGTAAGCTACAGAATTTTGGACAGATAGAGTAGTCTGAATGTGCTATTTGCAGAGTTGTACTTTATTTGATTCTTTATAAAGAAAAGTTTTTAATATTTGCATTGGAAATACAAATATTCACATTACGGAATGATTTGCTGCTATTTTTATTGCTCTACAGTATTTGTATCTGTAAGCTGTCACTGTAAATGTCAAGTAGAAGTTTTATTACTAATATGAGTTGTTTCTGGAATCAAAAGTTTTAAAACTTACTGTTCTGCAGCATGCGTTCCATTTTGAGAAACCATAGATACAGAAGGGATGCAAGAACCCTGGAGGATGAGGAGGAAATGTGGTTTAATACTGATGAAGACGATATGGAAGATGGAGAGGCAGTGGTGCCCCCTTCTGACAAAACTAAAAATGATGAAGATATTATGGACCCTATCAGTAAATTCATGGAAAGGAAAAAATGTAAGTGATGAGAAGAAGAATGCCATATGGCTTATGCAGAAGCCATAACTTGTATTCTTTAGTCCTACTGCAATGAAGGATTTGCATGTATTTATTCTGAAGTTCCTAGATTTTGAAATTGTGACACCAGGTTGGCAGACCACCCCTTCAAAACAAGTTTTGTTGTCTTTAAAGGCAGAATGATACAAAATGTTGTTGTTGATTTCTTAAAGTATTTGAATGACGATCTTAGCTGATAGTCAACTTTTCCTGTGTTTTATTCAGGTTTAGAATTCAAAATTTTTGATGTAAATGTTCAGGTGATATCATTGGTAGAATAAAAGAGTTCATTCCTGGCCAATGACAACAGCTGGTAGGTGGTATAGTAGTATGAAAAAAAAGAAAAAGCCTATGATGACTCACTTTACCAAGTTGTACATACAGTATTAAGCCTTTTCCCACACACTGAAGTGATTTGTAATTAAATGTTTTGCTCAATAATATTGCTTTACTTTAGCATTTTTTTGGTGGTTTTTTTTTTTCTCTGCAGTAAAAGAGAGTGAAGAAAAGGAAGTTCTTCTGAAAACGAACCTTTCAGGTCGTCAGAGCCCAAGTTTCAAGCTTTCCTTTTCCAGTGGTACAAAATCTAACCTTACCAGCCAGTCATCTGCAAGTAATCTGCCTGGATCCCCAGGGTCTCCCGGATCCCCAGGGTCCCCTGGGTCTCCAGGATCAGTTTCTAAAAGCACATCTCAGATGGCAGCTATTACAACTAAGGTAATTTTGAATGGACATAGGTTGACTTCATTGTTACAGACTAGGAATTTGCTTTAGCATCTCTCTCAAGTTTGTGTGAATCTGACATGTTAAGCAGTAATGGACTGTCTGGTTTGTGTGTACTTTTTGCCTGGCCTTTAGTATTTTTAAGGAGATCTGACGTATATAAAAGGAAGAAATAAAAGCTCTTTTAATGCCCAAACTCTTAAAGTATGAAGCATACAACTAGCTGCTGTTTGCAGGAATCTTTAACTGTGAAATACAGACAACACTTTTGTTAAATTGCACAGGGATATTTGTCAGGTAGAAATACACAAATACTTTGGAAACATTGCCAAATTTTGCCAGACTCCACGATGTCTCACCACCCCCATTGAGAATATCTACTGTTACCATTTTTAATATTGTTCAGAATGGTATAACTGGCGCATGTGAAAGAAATTGTATTACAGAGAGGTGGTTGCTGTAAGCTAAAATGTAAACAATTTTTAATATCCTAGCATGAGTTTTTTTACCTTTTGAAATAACATACAGTTTTGGGTTGAACATAATGCAGTAGAAGAAAAAAGCCGTTTAAAAGAGTCAGTATAACTTGCAGTGAATATCCAAACCCAGCATTTTTAAATACTTAATATTTTTATATATGTAAATACTTAAGTACTTAATACTTAAATATTCAGGATGCTGTTGGATTATACCAGATTTTTGGCTAAAACTCTATTTAAAGCAAGTCAGGGAAATAGAGTGACTGGTGTTTTCTCAGCACTGGAGGACAGATAAGGTAGTGTTGGTACAGCGTAGTTTGGATAATGAGAATTTACTTTCATAACAAATGTTTCCATTTCTGAAAGGTCAGGTGTGTATCTCAGTTCTCAGGTAGCCTCGGAATAACTCTGATTCATTGTTATTTTTTAATGCCACCATACTGCTTGTTCACCTAACTTCTAGTAAAGGCAAATGGGGTTTTAGGTTTTTTCTTTCTTATAGTCGAACATGGCTTAAGAGTTTGTGTTTGGATTACCTTCTGTTAAAAACACCTGAATGGGAAGAGTTTGGCTGATGGAAGAACTAAGTGATACTTCCTCTAAAATCTTCTCTGGAGGAAGGGGAAGCAGATTTATTTCATTTATGAAAAAAAATCAGTAGTTAGTCAAGCGCTTTTTAAAAGGGATAGAATTGGCTTGGAATTTAGTTCAGTCTATTCTGTATTTCTGCTGGAGGCTTGTTCTCTCCCAGACAGTATAATTCCTTGAATCTGAAATGGAGTCTTTACATATGGAGCATATCACATACAGTATTGGCTCCAAAATTTCAAGTCGTGGTAGCAAAAGAAAAATGTTCAGGTTACAGTGAATATGCAGTGCACTGAAAAAACATTCATGGATTCAGGCATAAGCTACCTTCTTTCAGTAAAATGTACTCTGTTTATAAATGTGCCACAGTCTAGAAACTAGAAACAGACTAGAAACAGTGTTGAAACTGGGTTTTTCATTAATTATCTGATCCTGTTATTTTATGTGTAGTATACTCAGTGCTATGTTGTATGTGACTGAATGTGTACAATTGTTTATTGAGTTGTATTTTGGTATAGGGTTGGCTGAAATTTTCTGTTTTGGATGTCTGTCATTAGACACCTGAATAAGTAATATGGTTTTTGAGTAAAGTACTAGTAACTGCAATTGTAGTCAAATGCTGCTTAAGCTTCAGAAATTGCAATGTACTGTAGCTAGAGGAAGTTTTAGAAGTTCATGTCACTTTGTCATTCGTCCAGAGCTGCCTAAACTTAAAATTTGTGGTTATTTGCAATACAAGGGAGTTTTTAATATTACTAGATATGCTTTCATTTTCAGCTGCCAAGTTGTTTAAATTTTGTAACCTGTACACCTCATTCAGTTATATTATACAAAAAATTCTTTAAGTTACTACACGTTTAAACTAGCTTTTGTGAAGACAGACTATGTTCTAAAAGTATCATAATTCAAAAACTCGAAGGATATTCTGTATTTGTTTCTGCAATGCTTCCAGATTGCTTGTTGCTGCAGTCAGCTGTGCTCGGTAAAAAAAAAAAAAAATTACATCTTTACAGATAGAGCTGCAGTGTAAAGATCACTGCTTAGCAAAACTAAGTAGATTTTTGGATTTTCTTAAATTTCAACTGGAAATATTTCTCTCCAGTTGGATGGGTAAAACCCCATTTTGGATTTATTCATTTAAACATTTTTCAGACAATGTCATTTTCATTCATTCTGAAGGATATAATTTGTTCTGCTTCATTTTATTCAAAACTTCATGAATCAGTATGCTTATGGCAATATTCTGTGCAAATGTCATTTTCCAATACAAATGTGAAGTATCAATGTGCAAACACTTTCTTAATTATAGTAATTGTGTCTGTCTTTGTAGGGAGGCCTCGTTGGGCTTGTAGATTATCCTGATGATGATGAAGAGGATGATGAAGATGAAGATAAAGAGGAAACTTTACCTTTGTCAAAGAAAGCAAAGCTTGAGTCATCATAATGGCAACTGATGAAGAACATTACCAGTTGGGGGAAGGATATTTTTTCCAAAAACAAAACAAACCCACAGCAAAGCAGCAATCTTTTGTGAATTACTGTGTGTGACACAGATCAACCTGTACAAATGGATTTCTGCCAATCAAGTGCCAATTCAAAGGAGCAGAAGAAGGGGAAATACTTTGTTTAGGGGAAAGACTTACGCCTTTGAGCTCTCCAGCTTGGACCACACATTGCCCTTTTCTCAGGGAAGGAAATGGAAAACAAAACAACAAAAAAAAAAAAAAGAAAAAAAAAACCAAACAGAAAAAGCCAACAGGGCAGGAGTTTTGTTAGTGGAACTCTGGATTGGCTGGTCAGTTGCTACAATCAGAATATGCTTTCTTGGACCATGTATGAGACTTCTGAAGAAAAGGTGGCTCTTGCCATAATTCTTCACTAGTTAAGAATGCCAGCAGTTTCTTTGTATAAAAGAGACCTGCCTTTGAAATCGTACATTCTGAACATTTTAGTCAAGCTACAACAGGTTTTAAAAACCTCTACGGGGGAGGGCCGAATATAAAGTTTCCTCTTTTTTTTTTTTTTAATCTGTTCCCTTTGCCCTTTAAACTGCAGAATTTTTTTGGAGGTGGGGGATTTGTTTGTCCCTTCTTGATTAAAGATTGAGTGGAATTCTAGATGTGGTCACTTTTGTGTCATAATTTTTTTTGCCCCCCTGAGTGTATGCTTAGTTGTTGAGTATATATTTGGGACCATTAAAATTTTTTGATGTAATATAATCTCACTGTTGTGCTGGTACCTGTTTCACCCTGTGTAATTTAGTTCTGCATCACAGTTCTTAATATGTTTAGGATTTTATGGAAGATGGTATAGTTTTTATTGGGGAAAAAAAAAAAATCTTACCACAATGTGCATAAAAGCAATACTATTTTGTGACTAAATATTTTATATTAAATTTTACATCAGCAACTGTCTTGAGGAAAAAATTCAGGGAAATAGGATGGAATAAAAAAATTGAAACCTATAAATATGAAATTAGTATTCCAAAGAGACTTTGAAATTTCGTAACTGAGAACAATGATGGTAGACTAACTCATCAAAATGCAAGATGGATGACTTAGGAATGCCAATATATTGACTCATTTGACTTACAAAAATAAAAAAGAAATAATTAAAGCTGAAGGAAAATGGCATTAGTGGTATTTTTTTAAAACCTCTGATTCCCTTTGGAATACCAGTTTTAGTGAATTAAAGATGGTTGTAGAATAAACTCTTTACAAGGATACCATCTTTTGAAATTTATTCTCATACTCGATTGAAAAACAGCAATTAAACTGTGGGTCTAACTCAATGACTACATTCTTTCCCCTTTTTCAAAAAATCTAAATAATATTAGTTATTAATTTGAAACTGAATGTTATATCCTGCTTCCTTATTGCTTTTACGGAAGATGGCTTTGATTGCACAGCAGTGCTTCCTGTGAAGAGGAGTTTATTCAGTTCCTTTGAAAGCAAGAGACCCCTTCTTACATATCTTTTCAAGAGTTGATTTCCTTTTGGACATTCAAAGCACCAGTGTTGCAACAATCGTGATGTTACACATTAATGTATCGCATACAAATAGAAATAAGAGAAATGAAAATCTGAGGCTGGATCATACGTGATCACACCGAAGTGTAGATTAGCACTTTGTTCTGAAAATTGTGGGTTGCATGGCAGATTCTATGCTAACTACAAATGTCAAAGCTTTTGTGCTTGGACTTTATTAATACATAGTAGTAATTTCAGATTTAAATAGGAGTGTGCATTAGGGAAAAATAATTAGCCATCTCTTCCTCAAAAAGTTCATTTGAAATCACTTTCCAAGGTTGAGTTTTTACAATGTGTTTGACATGTCTGTGACAGGGCAGTTCTCAGCAATAAATTTTACAGAGAGTGCAAGAGTTGAGCAGTTGGTCACTACAAGACTAGATACAGTCTTCTGCTGCAGTATGAGAGTCTCCATGCTGTCTCAACGACCTGTTTGAAACCTGATTTTTGCAACTTTGGTGTCAGAGCAGACATCGTGACAAGGAAATCTGTAATTTTGCAGGTTTTCTTAATTAGCCTGAATTTAAATCCTTCCCAATCTGTCAGACTTTCATTGAGCATAAAGCTCTCAAAATTTATCCATATAGTTGCCTTCATGTCTTCCAGGCTATCTTAGGAAGTCATTTTTCTGAGTTGGTTGAAGGAACATTTTTTGTTGATTTTTTTTTTTTTGGTTGCTATTAGCTCAATAGCTTGCAGCTATTGAGTGCTTGATCTTTTGATGTTTGATGGTGCAGTCTTCTAAACTTTCAGATACTTTCATAATACTTGTAGGAATCTTGAATTTTGGACTTTCAGTACTTGAAGCATTACATTTAACAGAAGAAATACTATCCTTAAGTTACTGGGTTTGGTCAAAATAACAATGGAAATAGGAATTTTTTGAACTTTTTATATTTTTATGAAGCTCTAAAGGACTGGTAAAATATTAAGCTGCACATCTTTTAATGCTGTCTAACGTGTAGTTAGATGGTTAGTTGTCTTCCCAGAGCTTGTGGCCTGACAGGACATGTCTACAATTAGATGATATATTCATGGAAGTTGGAAGTAGTCAGGAATTAGGTGAGTTGGGGACAGTGGTGGGTATGCTCTTGCCCAGTGACTTTCACTTTTTTATTCATGGAAATCTTGAAATATATTTCAGGGAAAAAAAGGAAATAGTGGGATTGTGAGAATTTGATGGCTATTAAAAAAAAAAGTGGGTATGAGTTAAGAGATGGAAAAAATGATGTTACGAAACAGTGTTCCGTTCTAGATTTTTCTCTGGGTTTATGTTTTTTTTTTTTTTCTTAATTTTAACACCATTTGTCCACATCCCAATAGAGCTGCGTGTATATTGTATTAAACATGGCTCGGTCATCTTAATTGCATTTTAACTGTATCCTTGAGTATGGTTTACAGGGTAACCTTACGTATTGTACAGACAAGATACAACGTGCCTGAATCATCAGTACA
Source organism: Ciconia boyciana (assembly GCF_034638445.1). Classification (NCBI taxonomy): domain Eukaryota; kingdom Metazoa; phylum Chordata; class Aves; order Ciconiiformes; family Ciconiidae; genus Ciconia; species Ciconia boyciana. The sequence goes on along the minus strand of NC_132939.1, from coordinate 53,502,250 downwards.
GGCCCCTATATTCCTTCAGTGGTTGAAAGACTTAATGCTGGTTACTCTGATGTACGCTTCCCAGCTTTGAGCCTGGGTTCACTGGGGATACCAGACAAAAGTATATAGAGTACCTGGTCCTCCAAGGAAGTGCACCCTTACGCTAATTTCCAGATTTTCTTCCGCTGTACACAGAGGGCGGCTGCTTTCAGGTAACAGTGCACATCACCAAAAAACAGATCTCCTATGTCATGAGGGCGGAACAATCTGAAAGCTGGTGTATCTAAAAGCTGGTGTATCTAATGATAAGTTGCTTCTAAAATGTACCTGTCTGTAATATACCTACTTGGTAAAGAAGATCAGGCTGTTGATCTATCTCATAGACCAGATGAGAAGTCACGTTCTCATGGAATTAAGTGTCAAGTAGGCCCAATCCTTTTAACATACCAAGGATGAAACTGTTCAGATTGGTTTTGGCTGTGTTTTTACATCTCTGCAAATTTCAGAAACTGTTTAATTAGATAACTGATAAGAGTCTGTTCTCATATTGCTGCTGTGACTCCATTAGGGAATTTGCTACCTTTCAACCCAGCACAAGTTACATTGGTTGCCTTGCTAAATTATGTTTCCTGGCATCTGTAGAGTGGGCACAGAAGTTCAGCCTTACCTTTATCAACCATTTTACAGCTGCAGAGTCATCCTGGAGCAATGCTGTCTGTGTTAGTACTGCAGTTCCCCTGCCTTGAGGATATTGAGCCCCATTGCAGGTAAGCTGTGATAGTAGGAGGCAGATGGGTTACTGCTTGGGCTCACCCGCAGTGTAAGTGTAAAACCGGGCAAGCGTTCAAAGAAGAGAAGTTACCAACACTGAAGTTTTTCAAGATAAGTTGTCGGTGTGCATGTTCTCCACCTGCTCCTACTGCTTTCTCTTTTTGGAGTCCAGAAGAAATGAAGGTGTGTATATACAGCTTATAGTTCAGTCCAGAAAGAAGGCAGGGCATGTGGGCATGCTCCAGATACAGCAAAACCTTCTATAGAAGGATTTGTAATGCCTGCTTTCAACCATAGCCACAATTTAAAGTCTTATTCATGTGAGGGAGGCATAATTTACTGTATTTTCATAGGTAGCTGGCTATCTGGTGAGCTTGTATCTCAATTTAATATTGCTCTAGTTGCAATCACATTAATTGGATTGTGTAAATCTTGTGGGTTTTTATATAAGTTGAAATTAATTAAACTGTTCAAAGCTGAAATTAAATCCTGTGGACTGCTGGAAAAAAGGCAATCTAAAAAAGGGAGGGGGGAGATGTAGTCTTCTGTATGCCAGCTGTATTTATGAACAATGTAAAAATAATATATAAGCCAGTGGAGAATATTTTTTTTAAAAAAAAGGCAGGTAGAATGCTACTGGCAAATGATTGAAACAGCTACTGACTTACAGGGATTTCAGACCTGTGCTGGTAGCCTTGCTGTGTCCTGTCGCATCTCCCTGCAATGTAAGGTACCTGTCTGTCTCAGAACTTCTCTGAAATGGCTCAGTGTGAACACCTGTTTGTGGTTTAGGTTGAGACCTGGAAATTATTGGGTGGAATTATGCTCACAAAATGTGCATCTGTAATACAGACTGGGGATTATTTGGGCTGAATAACATTGATTTTGATACTCCACTTGTAAGCAGCTTTAAATTACATGCATAAAGATAGCGTATGTGGGCTGCCCACCTAAAGGGGTTCAGAAGCATTGCGTAGTCGCATGTATCACTGTTCGTTAGCATTGCTTCTGGAAGTATGTGCATACTGGAGCCCTTACATTATGCTCCTGAGCTTTCAGATGAGGCTAGTCCTTTCTTTTATATTTCAGATGTACACTTTATTAGCTGAAATCTTGGAAATTTGATTTTAAAGTGTGCTTACCTCAGGTTTATTTTGAACCTGCTGATGTTGAGTGGCCTTTTGACAGCTGTGGTGTTCAGGTAGGAGGCTGATGCTGTTAGGTTGCAGAGTTCAGTACAGTCTTCCATCCCTCTGGTGAGGCCAGAGACAGTGCAACTGTGCCTTCACTCTGTCACTGAATTGGTGTTGAATGGTCAAGGATCCCTGGAGGAAGCTGTGACCGGGGATGTGCAATTTGTTCATCTCACGTTTCAGCAGGATTTGATCAGTGTTGTGACTAAGGATGTGGAGGTAACTGGAAGCAGCTCCTGATGAACTGATTCACAGGAGTCTGTGCTAACAACAATGAACATTTGGGAGAAGCCTTAAAAAACCCCTACATTTCCATTCTGCTTCTACTTTTACACATCTGAAAATGGTGTTAAGTTAGATCATCTTACCCTGAAAAAAAGCTCATTTCCTTCTGATGGCTCCCCCCACCTCCATGATTCCCCCAAAACAGAAGTGACTTCCTCTGTTACCATCAGTCGGGGTTTTGTAGATTAGCCAGGAGAACCAGAAGCTGCAATTCTTATTGGAGAAATAACTGCTGATTAAAACCAACAACAGAGCACAGCTTTTAGCATGTTGGAGTTTAGCCTCAAAAGGGAAATAAATCTTCTACCTCTTCAAGGTTTAGATTACCTGCAGCAAGAAACAAGGAAGATGTAAATGTTTGTTTGTCATGGGCAGGAGAACTAAGTACCAAAGCTGCTAATAGAGTAATACAGGTGGTGTCTGTCTTCAGAAGTTTTTATATGCATGTGCTCTTCATAAAGCACCTCTCAAATTTTCTTAGTGTTTACATGGCTCACCATAACCTTTATCTGAACATATAGGCACTATTTCGTCTTTAGGGCACTGTTGCGTTAAGAGTTACTGTCGTGTAGGAGTCTGAGAAGTGGCTGGGGGGGGGAACCCTCCTGTTGAGTCACGAGGTTCAGACAGGACCCCCTTGCTTTCTAAACTCCTTCTCAGAGAGGAGTCTAGGTGTGGCTAAGTCCAGTCCTAGTCTCAGACTTGGTCAACGGTTATTTTCTAAGGACTGTATATGCAGCCATTCATCAGCGTAAAGGTGACAGCGTTAATTTAAACACACTGCACCCACAGTCTAGTTGTGTTGCATGAACTATCACGGCCACGTTAATAAAGAGTGCAGTTTATTAGAGCAACAGATACACAGATTCTTTGGATTACCGGTGATAAATTTACTGCCTGCAAAGCACGTGCAAATACCAAGAGTATGAGTGACACTGCTGGCTATAAACGCATTAAAGATGATAAAGCAACTCTATAGAGATTTCTAAGTTCCCCGGGAGGCACTTGGAATAACCAAGTGTTCGAATCTTACCCAAAGGTGTCCCGATGGGGGGAAGAGAGGCGCAGCCCGTCGACTGATCCCAGAGGTCAGAGTGGCACGCGATGGTGTCTTCCCTAACATTCGCTTTCTCTTAAGCCATTTTACACTATCTTTCACCTTTCGGGTGGAGCTTGAGTGACTCTAGTCATACACCTTTGTTTAGGATTGAAGGTTTTTGTCGCTTCCCTTTTAAAGGTACAGGCTAGGAAAAATTCAAAGCGCAAGCTCAGTGAGGGGTGGTCGCACCTTGAAGGCGGGTAGCTTTTGGGATGGAGGTGTGTTTTGGTATTATAATGATGTTATAATGAGCAAAGTTCATCAAAGGACAGCATTTTGTCAGAAACATGACAGAATGTTGGCCCAGGATAGCAAATGTGCAGCTTACTGGTCACACACAATACCTTTGAGTTCCCATTCAATCGCAGAGCCTGGCCGCAGCGTCTCCACACCGCTCCACCCTCCGAACAGTACCTTCTCAGAGTCAGTACACCAAGCTCCCCTGGCGTCACCGACGTCTAAGGTTACAGGCCTAGGGAACTTCAATGGAATGGCCTTGCATGTCAGCCACATTCCACCCGGGAATCTTCTTCAATGCTGTACCTTACCTAAAAGTGTGAATATAAGTTTAATTTCTAAGTCACCTCCAGCTATTATCCCACAGGCATGTGTTCCTTTGGAACCAAGTATGGAGATGCATGTATTTTGTTAGACCCGTTGTGCTGTGGGATTTATTTTTTGATACAATTGTCCATCAGGGCCATACAGATGTTCTACACAGCAGAGTGAGAACCACCACAGTCCTCACTGTTCACTGAACAGGACAACAGGTGGAACCTCTAGAGTACCCAACTAGCTGACCTTCGGACTTTCCTCTTGCTCAGTTTGGGGAGTAAGATGAGCTTTCTATATTCGGACATTCAAAAGAAGACCTCCCTGTAGAGTGAGGTGTCTGACACCAGTGACCTAAGCTAGACTCAAGCCTCTAAGATCTGAACTCCACACATTTAGTATGTTTAACTTTACTGATTGAATGGTATCTAATTCATGTTAATTTTGTAGTAGGGAAGAGCTACATTTGCATGACATGTTTGCATGCAAATCTATCTTGACAACTCTTTAGCTCTGAGAGATATGTGACTGTGGCTACATCATATGTGATGCGATAGCTGAAGGAAATGGCTGTGGTAGTTGCGTAGTTTGGAGCTGTAAGCTGTCTTTTGCAGCCTATTGCTAATGTAAGGATGCTTGATTGTAACCCCTGGGAAAAACACATTCCTACCTCATAACCTGGCAGCACTAGGTGCCGGATGAAGTGCCTGATGGCTTTACGGGGAACGCACTTCAGCGCCTCGTCCCTGAGCACAACTTGGGTCAAGTTCTACACAAGTCACTGCCCAAATATCCGTATTTTTGACACCTAATAACTGTATTGCTCTTCTGCCTTTTGAGACAGACTCAAAGAGGTCAAGATGGGAGGGAGACCACTTGCATGGCAGTAGTGTAAGGGAGAAGCAAGGTGCCAGTCTTTGGCTATCCAGCTGCAAGAGATGAGTCATTTTGATACCTGCAGCCATATCTTCTTTTGATATCCAAGAATAGGACAGACCTTTTCCCGGTGTCGCTAGCAAAGTTAGGAATAACCAGAGCATTAAGTTTGCACGCTAGACCTGAGAACAGCAAGCTAGTTACAGCATCTGCATCAAAAGACAAATCACCTTTGTATCACTGGACAATTATGCTAGTCCCTATGCCACGTGCTGACAACTTTGTAACAGACTGCAAGATCTCTTGGTTCTTATCATAAACATCAGAACAACAGCAGAAATTCCAGAGGTTTGTGTGTGTTCTTATTTTGATTATATCATCGCTAATGAGATTACTAGAATTACTCCCATTTTCAGTGTGCCATAAGCCTCAATGGATTCTTACAAATCTCGTTCATCTTGCAACTTACCTTCACACTGAAGCAATATTACTCAAACTCAGGATTGCTGTTAATGACATCATTTTAAGGAAAAATAAATACAATACATGCCTAAATATATGGATCCTTTTAAAGGGATCAATTATTTCAGGAATGAAGGCTGTCTACTTAGAGTACTGCAAGCGTAGTGACAAATTTCCATAGACTGTGGAAAATAAACTCCTTTTTCTGTACGGAAAGGATCAGCAGGCTACTGGTGATGAATAAAAACTAGCCAAAGAAAGCCAGGCGGTTGCCAGAGTGCCCTTGGGAAGCCTCTTGTAGAGCTCTGGAAACAGCCAGCTGTGATGGCTATTAAAATCCAGAATACCAAAAGACACCCAAGACAGGAGATGCCACATTCAGGATATTAAAACTGAAGGCATAAAACTGCTCACCAGAACAGCAAAGCATCTCATTCCACAAATTCCACTGAATTTGTAGTTCACTGACATCTCTGGGGAGTCCTTAAAGTTACCTGCTCCAAATGTAAAAGCAAGCTTCAGCTTGCCTGTCCTTCTCCAGAGCCATACCTGGCAATTAGAGAAACTTTGCAAGCTAGATATGTGACGTCAGTAGTTAAACCATTCACATCACCACCTCATCTGTTTCTAGCCATTATCCGGACATTTGAAAGGTAGTCTACCCTATCACAACATCGCCCACCTCTTAATACCTGGTTGGTTGATAGACCTTTCCACTGACCGTCAAGGCTTCCTCTACTGCAGTAATAATATGCTATGGCTGTTTTAGGGGGCTGTTAATATCAAAATGTGTCTGGCAGCTTGCAGTATCCTACCAGCCTTTGTAAAATATTAGCAAAGTATGGCTAAATGGCTGATGTAGACCAGATAGGACAGTGTGTACAGTGTAGTGAATGCAATCACTACAACATGTGTCTGATCTTCTCTGTGCTCTTTGGACACCCCAGCTACTACATCAAATAGTGGGAGAATGGAGTTATGCTGATTGATAATCTGCCTACAGGTCTTGCATCAGAGTATGAGGACAGGCAGGAGGCATGTATAGCCAAGGAAGAGAATGGCTTTTGAGCAGTAGTGTCACCAAAGTAGAGTCCTTGTATGCTCTACAGTGAGTTTACAGTCACTACAGCATTTGTGAAACACCAGTGTTATAATGCAAATAACAATTCTCTCAAGCATCCGTAATTGAAAAATAATCTCACTTCTAAGAGTGAGCCAAGCCCATGTGATTTAAAGTCAGTTTCTGTTCGCATTGACCTTGTCTAAATAAGATTAAGCTTTTACATAATTCAACTAGAATCAAAGCCACCTTCAGTGTTTCAGCAGATTAAATCAGTGCACGATACATAAACCACTGATCACCAATTTTTACCATATTCTTGTAAAACAGCTATCTCTAACCGCTTCTTTGGGGTTATCACTGAACAACCTTAGTTTCGTGCCTTCTGTCACAACCCCTTAAAACTGGAGTCTTTAATTTCACCAGTTCCTCCAATTCTTAAAATTCTTCCCACATCTGACTCTTGCACACAGAAGTGCATTTGGGGTGCTACTTGAGCGGGTAGCATGGACACTAATTTACCCATTCTCCATGTTGTTCACTGTTCCAAGAAGTGGCTCTCCTCTCGGTAGGTATCTGAGGTGGTGGTCCCAGCCCTACTGTCACCTACCTCCCTGCCAAGGCTTCATTAACTTCTCCTCCTTGGAGTGTTTTCCGTGCACGTGAATTTACACTTTTCTTCAACCCTAGCCAGCCTAAGGACTTTCCAAAGCTGCTTATAAAATCTTTGGTTGTACTTGCCTGTTATTGTTACTTAGCCCCCAATGTCATTGATATAGATGCTGATACATTCTTGCATAACTAAAATGCCAGAACAGCAGTCTGAAGAATGAACAATTCCCTAAAGCGTTGGATCTTCAAAAGCACGTTCTGTTTTTATAAGGACATTTGCTAGCGATGATTGATGGGAATTGATATTAAATAAAGATAGTATTAAATCTTTAACATAATCAAAAGATGTTCCACTTGATACATTTTACTTCTTTCTATACTTCCCTTTTTCCCTTCAGAGTGGCCAGTAACAGTCCCTAGTGTAGTCCTATTGATTCTTCTACTCACCTCGTGATTCCCAGTTGACACTGCTGGTATAGTTCTTCTTTTACCTCCTGCCAAAGAGAGAGAGGCTGAGGAACATACATGGCAATCATCTACCTCCGTTATGTTCTGTGCCTTGATGAGAACCCAAGCTTTTGGATAATGTCCCCCCAAGCCCTTACACAATTATTTTGCTCCTTGCCTCTTCAGTAATCACCTTCTCAACAGCCCAGGCCCTATCGTGCCTTTAAAACTTACAAGACACCTTCCCCTCTGCTGCTGCTTCAAATGACATCTTTCCTGGTTTGCTGGACAGGTAGTTCCCACACTCCTGTACCTGAGCTCACCGCTTTAGATCACCATAACCAGCCTTTGTTTCTAGCACCTCTTTAGCTTATGAGACTAACTTAAATGAATCTATTCTCTTTTCTTTCAGGCTCATGAGCATTCCTCTGCTGCTGTGGCACTTGCTGCTTCTCTGAAGAGTTCAAGTCAAGGAGGTTATGCCATCATTCCTGTGTTTGCCTGGGATGCAAGTACTTGTCCCTTGCTTTCAGGTTCATGCAAAGAGCCACAAACCACTGCTGCCCCTTCATCTTCTCCTCATATCTCTTGCTCAGTATTAACTTTATTGTTTGCCTTGTGTATTTGACTTTGTATTTATTTTCTGTGGACTCAGACATCTATGAGATATTCTGCCCAAGCTCCCTCTCCTTGTATTTTAGATTCTGCGTTACGTTAATCTTGTCAGGAGCCTACGCAGCTGGCTTAAATTTCTGCACTGAATGAACATCCTGCCCTGTATCAAAGGTTAATACTAGGTTTTCTGAGAGTTTCTCTCTGAATGTTTTCTTTCAGATACCAGCCGCAGAGACTCTGTAAATCACCAGCATCCCCCCTGCATTCAGATTGATCTAAGGCACATAAGCAAATACTTCTGTATTTGTGTTTTTGGGGTTTTGTTTGCATTTTGCTAGCAAGTATAGTTTTGTTTATTTTTATTTTCATTCAAATTTCTCTAACACAATTTCTGTACCACCTTTGTCCAAACAAAATGAACAATATTAAAAACAGCATTTCAGAATCGGACCTCACGAGGAGCAAAGCTATCTTCTGGCCACCTTCTTTTTTTCCTGGCACCCGTTGTTTACAGCTCCAGAGCCTATTTAAAGTAAACTTGCTTCATAGCTGAGAATTTGGTTGATGAACAGTAGAGTCATATTTACAAGAAAGCTGCTTAACGACAGTCCCAAGCAAAGGAGGAGAAAAAGCCCTTTCCTGATTACCATGAGTTTAACTCTTGTATTGTAACTTCGTGAATTCTGTTATTCCCATCCCTCAGCAACTTACACTTCAGACAGCAGATGAATGGTGGAGCTTTGTTGATGGTTGTAATCGTTGCTAGGGGACAGTCTGAGGGAGGTGAATCATGCCATTTACAGTCAGCCTAAAGGAACATTTGGAAATGCTTGAGCTTACAAATTTCCTTCTGTGGTCTGTGTTGCTGAGAGTCGAGTGCTTTGTGGCTGTGAAGAGTGCTTTAGAAATACACATGATAACGGAGGCATTGAACATCCTGGTGTCTCTAGCTGCTTGTACCTTTGTATGTGTTTTAAATCGTTGTTCTGGTGCTTCATACTTCTTTGATAATTATGGTTTCAGTTAAAAGCTGACCGTGTGCAAATAGTATGAAAAGAAAGTTCTTGCAAATCACATTAAATACTATGAATTTTCATCATTTCTTTAAGAAGCATGATGTCCAAATGCAATTGCATGTACATGTCTGGATCTGAACTTTCTTGGATATATTCAGAGGCATTTATTTTATTTTCTTGGACATATTCACAGGCATTTATTTTATTCTGTCTACTGTGGGAAGGCGGCAGCTTCAGGTACACCAGAAATGAGAACCTGACCTGTAGTAGGTAGGTGTGGTTTTATAAGCTACGTATTTTGTGAAACACAAGGTGGGTAAATAAAAGTGCTCATACTACAAATGCTAAGTCACATTTTGGAGAGAACACAGAAGAAGCAATACACACCTAGCTGGGGCTGACAGGTATGAGACAGAATTACTGAGGAGAAAAAACCCAGCATACTCAGTTTGGAGGTCTAATAGCCAGGGTGTGCTTTTTGCACGAGGCAGGCAGTCTGAGCTCTGTGCACCCGAGATGGACTTTGCAGGATGCCAGGGCAAGCCTGGTCTTGCTCCTCTTGAGGTCAGCAGGGTTTTACCAACACGCAGCACTCTTGCAGCTTGAAGTCTGCGGCTCAAGAGAGCAGTTAGACTCGGGGACTTCAAAAGACTCACAGCATTTAGCATTTCTCAGTATGTCTCTCAGTCTTTCAGCTCTTCGCACTTCACCTGAGGGCTGCAGACCCTCGCGGCGCTTCGATTCCCCCTTGTCACACGCGTTGAAGGAGTTCACCGGTATTTTACATACTACATCAGTGGTACGTCTTTCAAAACAAGAATAATGTTATTTTCTAGCGTTGCTTTGCTTTCAGCACCAGAGGTGAGAAGGCAGCACCCCGCTCCCGCCCTCGGCTCCGACGCCCCGGCCCGGGTGGGACGCGCCGCCTGCGCCACCGGCCGCGACCGCCAGAGGGCGCCCGGGCCCCGCCCGCCGCGGCCGAGGAGGCGGCGGCCCGGTGGGCAGCGCCGGCCCCGTCGTACTACTGCTACAGGCCAGATATTTTCTGTAACCCACGCAGCACCCTTGAATAACGTGTGAGCATTTGGCACCTCACAGCATCCCCTGGAGAAGCTGGCTTTTGTAACTGTGCTCCACGACGCGCCCTCCCTTTCAGTCATCTCGCTACCAGCAACGCCTAGATCGGACCACGCAACTGTTGCTGCCTTTCAGGAGTTTGTAGAGGCGTGACATCCAAGTTGTGAAAAGTAGGAAAGTATTCTTGCAGTTGTATTCTGTCTGCTCTGAAGGGCATCGTGTATTTTTCGAATATTAAGTTATTTTTGTTTTGACTCTATTGATTAACACACCTGTCCTCTGTTGTAAGTGCTGCAGTAACAGCTTTAAAAATTTCACTAGTTCACAAAACAGGAGATCACAAGGCTTCAAGAAGTTACAGTATAGCAGTCCATCTCTCTGAAGTGTTGAGAAATTATTATCCATCCTTCTTTTTCTCTCCACACCTGAGCAGGAGCCATTATCCTCAAAAGCATACCTCTTTCTCCTTCCTTCCACCTACAACCGATGGTTTCCTTGCAAACCTTCCTTCTTCCCAGGTTCAGAAACGCTTAGACTACATGGCTCACACAATAAAGGGTTGATTTAACTATTTGTACCCTCCTGGTACATCATCTCAAGAAACTTAGAGCGGAACAGCTGTCCTGGCTTGCAAACAGCTGGCAGTTCACACGGGCCAGGTCCGGCGAGCAACCAGGAGTTACCCTTCCTTGGTCTACAGCTTTGCGGATCAAAGACAAATGGCGCGCCTTAAATAGCACGTTCACCAGCTAATTTAGGGCCATTCCTGTGTCATAATGGGATCCATCCAACTGCAAACCCCACGCCTGGGCTACTCTTGGTTTCTGTAATGAGAACCCAGACGTTTCCCCCGCGGGGCTGACCTAAGGGGCGATCACCGTGAGCACGGGCGGTGCGAACAGGCGGTGCCTTCCCTCCGCCCGCCGAGCCTTGCCGTGACGGCGGAGGGAGGGAGACCGAGCCGGGCTTAGCGCAGCACGCCCTGACATGGCGGCAAGTTTCCCTTTCTGCGCTATGAAAGTCTGTCGGAAGCAAACACGAACTCTGACCTCACTCGTGTATCGGTGACTGACGCTACCAGACAGTGCAGGGTCCTCCATACGTACCGGGCTGCCTACAACACGGATCTTCGTGAAGCAAATCATTAAACCTGCTCTGTAGTGGGACAAACAGGCCACCGCAACGAACGCCGGTGCCCATCATTTAGTAATAGATCGCTTGCGAACTGCTCAGGTCCCTCAGGCAAAACAAGAGACGTCCCTACCTCAGCCGATACACAGAGACACGTATACCCACCTCCCTTTCCAAAAACATGTATGGAAGAGGTTAATTATAAACGGAGAATTCTAATTATAAATTCTAATTATAATTATTAGAATTTCAGATACGGTTTGCCTGTCTGTGTAAGATCCAAAAATATATTTTGCGAGTTCAGTGTGATCAAAGACGAAATAGGCAAAATGCTTTAAGAAGTGGCTGATGCAAGGACCGATAAATACCAGAAATAAAAGACTGCATCTGCGAAAAACAGAGCAAACTATCGAACGCAAATCCTAGCAAGACCAAACCTCGCTACCTAAGACCACGCATGTCATGGTTCAGCTTTATGACTAAACTGTATTTCCTTAAAACCTGAGACTGTGATAAATAAAGCAGTAGCCGTCCAGAAGATAAGACTAAAGCCTGCCCCCGCAGGAAGGTAATTCATAGCCCCGGTGGCCAGGCTGCCGGCCACAGCTCCCGCGCTCGGGCAGGGCCGCCCTCGCCGAGGCGCACCCCGTGCGCCGGGAGCTGCACCAGCGCCCAAGGCGCGGCCTCCCTCTGCGGAGGGCTCACGCCATAAACCGCGGCCCCGCTAGCCCGCAACAAAACCTGCAACGCTAGCGCGCATTTGGAAAGCGGCGACGAGTTACGGCGTTTGCACCTCGTTGCGTTTTATTTCAAACGTGCACGCAACAGGCTGTGCCTCTCCTTTTTCTGAAAGTTTTCCTTTTTAGGTTTTTGTGCTGAGGCAAGGGGTTTACGCTGCACGTTTTGAGGCATCCCTAAAAGAGCCGTTCTTGCCTGCTGAAGTACTTTATGGCTCGCTTCATGCTTTTTGAAGCAGAAACTTGAAAACCGCGCGTTAGCCGTCTGTGCTTGCCTTGCTGCCGGCGGCGGAGGGCACGGCGCCTTGCAGCTCCGAGCAACGGGCCCAGCGGCTGCACAGGTATAACCGCCCACGGCACGGTCCCAAAGCCGCCCGAGCCGCGGGCGAACCTCGCCGCCGGGCCCCGCACCACCTGGGCTCAAACGGGGGCGCGAGGCCGCCCCTGCCTCCCGCCTCCGCGGCGCCGCGCCTCCGCCAGGGCCGGCCGCAGAGCGGCGGACAGAGGCCGCCGGCGCCCCTCTCGCAAACTTTCGGCCGCGGGGTCTCGCTGCCACGGAGGCGGGGCGGCCGCTCCCGGGAGGCGCAACAGGCGGGCGAAACCAGGGCGGGCAGCGCGCGCCATGGCCAGCGCCAGCTCCAGCAGCTCGCCCCGGCTTCGCACCGCGTCCCGCCCCCGCCCGCCCCCGCGGCCGCCAGCGGCGCCGCCCATTGGCCGGCTCTGGCCTCTGCGCGCCTCTCATTCGCGGCGGGCCGTGCCCGTCACGGCGCGGCCCGTGTCTAATTGCTGGGGCAAGGGAGCGCCCTGCCGCAGGTAGCGCCGCGGCGGCGGCCGGAGCGGGGTTGGGGGGGCTGCGCCGCCTCTCGGAGCTGCCCCGCGGGAGCTTCGCGCCTCTGATCCCGGCCCCGGGGGAGTTCGCCGCGGGTGGCCGCCCCCCCTCGTCCCCCTCTCCCGGCACGGCTCTCTCCTGCCCGGGCAGCCCCTCCTGCCGGCGGGGACCGGGCGGCTGCGGGGTGAGCTCAGCGGGGAAGACTGGCCTGTTGCTGCCGGGAGGAGGGACGGCAGCGGCGGCGAGCCGGCCCCGCGTCTCCCCCCGGCGCGGGGGCGGGGGAGCGATGAGCCGCGCATTGTTCCCCCTGTAGGCAGCGCCCGGCGGGCAGCGGGGCGGCGGGCCATGGGCTCCGCGCCTTTGTCTCCCGAGTGAACCGGCCCCGCTCCCGCAGCCTCCCGCCGCCGCCAGCCGGGCCCCGGCGACATGGACGTGACCGTCTCCGAGCTCCTGGAGCTCTTCCTGCAGAGCCCCTTGGTGACCTGGGTGAGCGCGGGCGGGGAGCGGGGAGGCTGCGGGCGGGGCGGCCCCGGCTCAGCGGCGACAAGGGGGGCGGCTGGGCCCTCCGGCCATCCCCTCAACCCCGCTGTCCTTCCTCCCGGCAGGTGAAAACCTTCGGGGCCCTGGGTAGCGGGGACGAGGACAACCTCGGCGTCTACATGGACCTGGTGGATGGCGTCGTCCTGAACAAAATCATGCTGCAGATGTGAGTGGGCTCCCGGGGGGGGATGGCCGGTGGCCCCGCGCTGAGCGGGCCCGGCGTGCGCGGGGGGCGGCAGCGCCGAGCGCGCCTCCGCTCCTCAGCCGCGGCGGCTCCGGGGCCGCTGAGGGAGCGGTCGCCGCCCCGAACGCGGTGAGTCGCTCCGTGGTCGGCGAGCGCCTTAACGGCTTTCGTCGGGAAGCTTCCTCAGCGGACAGGCTGGAAGGACTGGGTGCAGGGCGAGAGCACCGGGTTTGCATTCTTTCCTTGTGGTTGCTGTTTGAAACTAACAAAACCATGGGGGGTGGGGAAAAAACCAAACCCGTCCAGTTCTATAAAATCTTCTTTAACGTTTCTCTAGGGTTTTTTGGGGGATACGTGTGTGTTTTGCTTCTTTTGTTTTTTTTCCCAGTTACTTTTTCTTAGTTGTTCGTATATGCTTTAGGGGAAGGTATGTGGCAGTACAAATAAGGAAATGAAAGTGTTTTATCACATGGAGCTTTACTGGGAAGATTTCATCTGAAGTTCTCTATGTTCTCATGTAAACTTTGATATTAAATACATAATTTGTCAAAAAGAAAACTTCAGTGATCTATCTTTTGGGCAGCACTGTAAGGATATGTCTTGAGGATTCTTCTAAATAGGTTAAAAGAGCAAATACTGAAAATACTGTAACGTTGAAGTGAATTGTTGATAGAACTTGTACATTTTTAACCACATCCTTTCCTGTTGCTGGTCTGCTGCATGCAGATCCTGACTGTTTTTATCATTTCTGTATTTGCTTTTAAATATTCTGAAATCTGTCTGATAAAGAGTTTGTAGGGAGAAGTATTTGACTTTCAGGGGAGGAGACTTAGGCAATCACTCAATTTTGGCACTGCACTCTTAACTGAATGAAACCAATTGAAGCTCGACCAGTGATTTGCAATGTTAGGCCAAGTCTAAGCACTTAAATTAAGAATTCATATTAGAATCTTTAAATTAAATTCTTGAAAAGTAGCTTAAAAAGTCTGACAACCCATGCCTCACCCACTCAGGTTGGCAAGTTTTGTTATCTTCTGGTACCTGGCTGCTCCATCTGAAAAGGTAATCAAATTTTCATCCAGTTTGATGTTACTAAAAGTGGAAATTGTGAACTGGAACTTAGATAGTGAAGCTGGTGAAGATTCATGATTCGGAACAGAATCCAGATCAATCAGCCCACTTGGGGATAACAAAATAGTGGTGTAAAATGTTAGCTGGGATGGAAACCTGATGTAAAGAGAAGATGTAATTTCCAGCATTTCTCAAGGAGTAATTACACTTTAGAAAGAGAACTTTCTGCAAATTAGAGCCTTGAGTATGAGCATTCAGATCCAGACTTGTACTTTTTCCAAGATGTGAGAAATCGGATTTTGATTTATGACCATGGTGTTTGGCACAGAGATGACCAACCAAACTATCAAGGAACAGCAGCAGTTGAGTCTGCTGCAGGTTTAACTAACTAAACTATCACTGTTATCTAATATGTGAAAGAATCTTATTATTTCAAACCAAGAAAAATTAACTCAATACTTAGTCGCTCTTGAATTTTTTTATTAAACAGACTGAAGTTATGTGGCTTTGGAATGACTGTGGCATTCTTATAAGCGATGTGTTTGAGGAGTGCTTTATCGCGTGGTGTATGCAAACTTAAATATTTTGTAGTTGGCCACTGAAATATGTGTAAGGAGACATAAAATTGTTAACGTCTGTGGAGCAACTTAGCAATGCTCTGGGGACAAGGAGCGCACAATAAGATCTCATTGAAATAAGGAAGGTGAGCATATAGGCTAACTGAGTGCAGTGACACTAACTGGCATTTTGTTGGATATCATGCGTTTGTGAGGAATGTCCTGGCATATTTACTTGCCTTAAGCAGTCAGGAAAATAAGTTTGTTCCAAAAACCATCTCTGCCAGCAGTGTCACAGAAAGTGTAAGTGGGGGAAGCGCAAGCAGTGTGGAGTAGGAAACTGTCCCATTATACACAATCAGGGCTTTTTTCCCCTTTTTAGGTAGCTTTGGCAGTGCTTCTAATGGTGTCTAAGGAGCTTGAAACCAAGAGCTTTCTACCGAGAGCCCACGACTTCAACTTAGGAAGGATTGTGGTTGTATTTATGTATCCCAGCCCAGCAAGGTGCTTGGGGGAGGTGCTCACTATGACCTTCACTTTTTCCTGACTTAACCTTTAGAAACTGCAATGCAATTACTGCTTGCCTGTAAATCAGGAAAGCCTTGCAAGGCGTGTTTCTGCCCCACAAAGCTTTCAGAGTAGAAAAATAAAGGTGTTTTTTGAAATGCTTGCTCCTTAGTTTTTCAAGTCCTGGTTCCTGAAGATGACTTTCAGTGCTTGGCTTGAGATTTCTTCCTGCTGAAATTGTATTAACAAGGGCCTTTGATAAATCTGCTAGAATTTGATATGCCATGCTGTGATAGTGCTGATTGCCTGAAAGCACAGATGCGCGCATGCACGCACATGCAGAGAGCAGGGGGTAGCAGAGTGAAAGAGCTGGGCTCCTGATGTGGATAGCTGTCTCCTCACTCGTGTGTTACTTCACTTTTAGTTTTTTAGGTTAAATATCCTGCTTGCCTGCTTACTGGAACAGGAATAACACAGGCACATGAGTTTGCATCTAAACACCAGGTGTGATGCGGTACTTTGCTGCAGATCAACAGGTTTATTTTGGTTAAGATTTCAAAAGCCAAATTCTGGGAATTTCATTATTAAAAATAAAACATTTTTTGTCCTGCAGCTAAGCAGATTTTAAGTTTGATCCATGGCCAAAAATACAGGTGGATCTGTGAAGAAATCCAAATATACCTGTTGAGTGGAGATTACTGAGTGAAAGTAAGGCTTTAGCTGTTGGAGGTGTGAGTGGGCTGTGCAAGTACAGTCAGCCTCTAGTTTCTGTTGCAATATGTTGGATTTTGCCCAGATGCTGTCTGGCAACTTAGAGTAGGTGGAGAAGATCCCAACTGCTTGATGTTGTGGTGTCAACGTTTTTTTAGGCGGTGGGTTCATATCAGCAAGGCAGCTGTGTCACCAGAGAGATACGTGACATCTATCACTTTTCCTGCCTGCCAGGTTCCTGCTGGCTGCGTGACAGGAGGTGAAAATAGGACTGTGCCTTCCCTCAATCCTCTTCAGAAATGAACTGCCCCCAGGAATGCTAGCCCTGGATAAAATGTAGTTTGCTCAGCCATACCAAATGTAGCCACGGCACAAGGGCGGAGGAAAGGAACCCGGCCTGGGCTTAGGCAGATTCTGGCCACAACGTGGTTGGTACGTAGCCAGCTGTTGGGCTTTGCTAGTGATACCTTTGCTTGCTGGTGATCCCTAACAAAGCAAGACCCTTTTTAAAAGAGAGTTGGGGATTGCTTAGTTCTCGATAGTGGTGCCTAGCTGCTTAATGAGTTAAATCTAATAGGAAGAGACAGGCAGCAGCGTTTGGTTTCCAAACTTACATTTTAAAACAAGACAAATGTGTCGTCAAGTCATTTTGCTGTAAATGAGTGGTTTCCTTTTCCTGTGTTCTGTCCAAGCGTATACCCCAAACTGATCATGCATGAAGGACACATTGATTTCTGCAGATTTGCAGTACTGGCTGAATACTCTGCATACAAAAATGTTTGTTCATCTTCAAAGTGGAACTGCCGTGTCCTAAGCTTCTGTGTTGCTGGTGGATTTATGTATATCAGGTTAATGAGCTTCTCTGCAGACAAATTTTAAAGAACTTTTTTCAGATGGTTGTGTGTCACTTCCTGGTATGAAACTAGCATGTGGTGACACTGCATAGACTGCCTTCAGTGTTACAGTTGCAGCTGTGGCATAATACCTACAAGCATAAGCAAATATTTGCCCTGTTTAACTTCTTACAGAAAGTCTTGGGAAACAGTGTGGGGGTTTACACATGCAGGCACATAAGTGTTTTCATATTGACTTGTTCTAATTCTTCTAATTGATGGTAGACTCTGCTTTTCTGTTAAAACATTTAGCAAACAGGAATGTGTATTAGGAATACAGCTGATAAAACTACTTCTATTAAAACCGCATAATAAAAATGCAGAATAATAGTTTTTTCCATTTCAATTGCTGCTGTCATGGTTTGTGGTACTGTCAATCTGTCTTCTTTAGTTGAGGCCACGTGACAGGAACAGCCACGTTGTGAGTGCCTGCTTCTTGTGGTTTGTAGCAAATGGCACAAATACCGGAAGGTTAAAGATATGCATCCGTTTAATTTAAAATCTCATTTAGAGGTGCATTTTTCTACCATTTTCCAGGCAATTTAGAAACCCTGCCAGCCTTAGTGGCATCATCCCACTTGATGATAGAGGAAGAAGTTGGATGATAGGAGAGTTAGACTGGTCCAAGAGCGGTGTATTTTCAGTTAGTGAGTTACCTGCAGAGCAAAGTGCCAGGGCATGCTCGCCATGCTGGGCACAGCTGGTTCCTTCTGGTGTCTCATAACCCTTGGGCCCGGCTTGTGGGCTTCCCCCTTACTCATCAAAATTACTTGTCAGAAACTGCTCGAATGGGATTGCCATTTTGAATTTTAAAAATGAAATTATTTTTTTGTTACTTTTATTTTATTAATTGGTGCCTTAAGGGGTTGCATCTTCAACCCCTTGTGCTGCTGGCCCTGCGCCTGCTGAACTTGTCACTTTGCCTCTGTCTGCTGGCCCTTCCTTTCCTCTGTGCTCCTGTGAAAGTCATGAAGGTGTACAAACCGAAGGACTTCTTTAAAATGTTTGGGTATATAGTGAGGTTTGAGACTTCTCTTCCGTTTATTAGGCTTGGGTGTTTTTTTACTGGTTTGCGAAGTACCTCCCTTAGTCACACCTCAGTCATGCTGCCTCAGTCTTATTTAGATAACTTTTTGATCTTGGAGTAGGTGGCTTTTAAAAAAGAGAACTGTAGTTTTCATTATGTTTGTGTGTAAGGGAAAGACCAAACATCAAAGGACTGAGAAAGCATCTCATTGAGGTTGTGTTCGGGGACTTTTCAGATACATTCAGACAGGAATTTGTTTGGTTAGTGTTGGAATTAGTAGGTTAGTTACCTGGTTAGTGTTGCAAAAAAAAATATCTTTTTAATTTTCAATATGATCCTTGGAAAGAGTTTCTTTCTGTAAAATTCTCCATAAACAAGTTTCACCAACCAAACAGGTGTTATAATGTGCAGAGTGTGGTACCAACAGCTCTGTTTTCTTTAGTGAAACACAGAATTTGCCTCTTAAGGTGTAATTTTACTCGGATGCGTATTTCCTTGAGGACTCTGCTTCCCCTTCCTGCTTTTCCCTGCTGTAGATCAGGCTGTTCAGGTTGTAGTGTTTCGAGTACCTCGATCTCTCTAGGTTTTTAGCCTTTTCCTTTCACTTCTCTTGTGATGGTGGCTGTGGGTTTTCTGGCAGCTCGCTCCTTCCCTGAGCACAGGTAACCTCCGGCCTGCTCAGCCTCGGGGTGTTGCCCCGTTCCCCTGTGGCGAGGCCTGCCCGCCGCCAGGCTGCTCTCTGCTCCCCTTCGGGGAGGAGGCAGCAGGTGGGTCTGGGTCTGCTCCCGCAGCAGGGGGCCCGTTCCCTGCCTCTCCTGGCTCCTGTCTCACCCCTTCCACGTCCCCCGAGATGTCTCAGGAGCTGGAGTGACGTGGAGGAGGCGGCAGCAGCAGGAGGGATCCAGCTGACCTCGCACAACATGACACGGTTATACTAGGCAGGAGGTCTGACGCAGAAAATGTTTGAAAAAATGCAACAAATGTATTATTTCTGAATGAACACATGCCTTGAACCCTTGATTCTTATAAGCGTTCATCTCCATGCTTATTAGGTCAAAAGATGTTTTGCCAGTTCAACTGGATAAAACTGAGCTTACCTGGTAAATGGAAAAGAATAAATCTATCTTCTTTTGGGAACCTCCTACTGCCTCCAAGTTCGCAGCTGTGGAGCTAGCATAGCTAGTCAGTACTTGAGCTTATCTGATCCAGGATGAAGAAAAAATACAGTAACAAATGAAGAAGAAACGGGATATTGCTTGTTGAGAAGGAATTGTTTAGTTTTCCCTGTGGAGACAATAATCCCTGTGGTAGTTTGAAGCGTAGGCTGTGCTGGCCTTTCACACCTTGTGCAAAGGGTCCTCTCTGAAGTGAGCTGAGGTGCTGGACGAATTTGGTTACACAACATATTCAGAAATGCAAACTGTCACTTTTTTGAGCTACATTCTGTTTTCATAAAAGCTTTTAACTTCCTTGTCTGTGAGGAGGAGGAGGCAGGACTGCCAGAGTGACACTGTGTACTGTGGCTTGGCTCCAGGTTAAGAGGACCCTGAGGTCAGTGGCATTAAGAGTTCTTGGGGCAACCAATTACCCTTAATGAAGATGATAGGATAAAAGCTCCAAAATTGCTTCTGAGGGCCTGGTCCTGCCAGTGCTTATGTTCTTGTAACAGATGACTAGCTCCACTATGCCAAAAGATGAGCAGGTCCTCTGTTGGAAGGAGGAGTTGTTCTGTGTCTTACGTGCTTTTGAAAACCTCATCCAAGTCCTGCAGTTACACTGCCTACAAATGTTGAAGAAATTGCCTCTCCTTTGCTGTGGCTGGTGGGTGCATTTTGTGGATCTTTGCCCCATTTTGTGCAGTTTTGGGAAGGATCATGGAGTATTGCTCCACTATACAATCAAAGCTTTCTCTTCCTGGCCGTAGACCTGGGTCACTGCCAGACAGTGGCATGGCAGCATGCTGCCTACATGAGCTTTCACGTGGAAATGAGAACTGTAGGCTGACCCTTCTGTTTGGCCAGCTTCTCTTTACTGAACGTTTCTTCCCTTTTATCTTCCTGGTTTGTTGTTGTGACCTTGCCTAAAAAGGCTAAGCATCCAGCTTCCTTCAGGATCCAGCATCTGCTCAGAGAATACTGAAGGCAAGGTACTCTCCAAGTTCAAGCCCAGGTGCCATTTACACTTCTCCAACTTGTTGTGTGTCGTGGTTTAACCCGAGCCAGTGACTAAGCCCCACACAGCTGCATGCCCACTCCCTCTTGGTGGGATGGGGGAGAGAATCGGAAGTGAGAAAACTCATGGGTTGAGATAAAGACAGTTTAATAGGGAAAGCAAAAGCCATGCATGCAGGCAGAGCAAAACAAGGAATTCATTCACTACTTCCCATGGGCAGGCAGGTGTTCAGCCATCTCCAGGAAAGCAGGGCTCCATCATGCATAATGGTTACTTGGGAAGACAAATGCCATCACTCTGAACATCCCCCAGTTTTATATGCTGAGCATGACATAATATGGTATGGAATATCCCTTTGGTCAGTTGGGGTCAGCTGTCCCAGCTGTGTCCCCTCCCAGCTTCTTGTGCACCCCCAGCCTACTTGCTGGTGGGTCAGTGTGAGAAGCAGAAAAGGCCTTGACTCTGTGTAACCACTGCTCAGCAATAATGAAAACATCCCTTTATTACCAACACTGTTTCCAGCACAAATCCAAAACATAGCCCCATACTAGCTACTGTGAGGAAAACCAACTCTACCCCAGCCAAAACCAGCACACTGTGTTGCTGAAGACCCATACTGTCAAACTGTGTATGGGTATGGCTTCTGCCCTCCTGTATCTGAGTATCAGTAAAATGGAACGCTTATTACAGATTTTACTTTAAAAGCTTGTTACAGTTACCTCTCTTTGTTCTCTTTTTTTTCCATAATTTATTACAGCGCCAATCAGTATACAAAATGCTTTGCTGCTGTGAAGGCTTTGTAGGGTCTTGCTAGTTTGTCAGTGACAGTTTTGGTCATCTGTACTTCAGTTTGCTTGAACCCTGGTACATAAATACTGTGGTTGATGTTATCTGCTGCCAAGGCAGTTTTCTCTCATCTTTGGAATATCTATGTATTCTGTCATATTTATATACATAGCACTGCTTTCACTAGAGAGGTGCTTTGGGATAGTTGTGCATTTAAAAAAAAATAATAAAAAGAAAGAAAAAGCTCTTTGACATACTTATGTAAACTTTGGCAGATACATTTTAAAAATAAATATTGGATCAGTTCCTCTTATTTCCTTGTCAACGCCTGAGTTCAATATTTGGCCCTGGAAGAGCTGCGCATGGCTTAATTAACAGCCAGAGCAGAGATCTGGGAGGCAGGTATTTGGATTGTGTAGGAGTTTGCTGATAAGAGTCTTTATTAGAGGGGAAACACAAGGCTTTCATCTATGCTATTGGCGGATAAAGGTTTTCAGGTTGTTTTTTGTTGGTGATTCCCCCCCCCCAACATGTTAGGGTGTACACAGAGAATCTGAAAGTGCACATTCATATTAAATCATTTGCACCTTTTTCCCTGTGTGTTTGTGTTTTTTTTAATTTTAGAAATAAAATTGCTTCAGGTACAATTTTGATTTGCTTCCTTTAAATTCAAACAAAAACTTTAGGCTTCTTCCCCTAAAATCTTTCCACCAACTTTTTTCCTGTCTTGCTTATATCTCTACCTATGTTTATATTTTGTTCATATCTTGAAGCCCAGTAGAATTAGAGCCCCATAGAGCTGTTCTTTGTGGCACAGTGGGTATATGAGAGAGATCTAGTTAGATTATATGGGTATAGTAAAAGTGCAGTGCTCCTTTTTCCCTTTACTTCAGTGTATAATACATCTGGGTTTTCCAGTTTGCACAGTGATCATTGATCAAGTGTTAACACCCTCCTCTTGTCATAAAACTCTAAAGCCAAGGAGGGCATGGTAGTCTTTCTAGGCTTCCCTTTATTTGAATAAGATAAACTCCTTATTATCAGAGACTGCTTTGATCTAGCGTGCACAAACTAAATATGCTCTTTGCTTCAGGGATATATAAATAAGGAGGGAGGCTGCCCTGAATTACTATGTGGGTTAACCTAAAGTAGGTTACTTTGTGGCGTGCAGAAGGATTTCCAAGTTATACATAGGTGCAAAGGTAATGAGCTTATTCTGTTGTGAATTAATGTGTATGTATCCTGTATAATTATGTCAGTGCATTTAATGGGAAAATTTTTAAGGGTTTTCTTAATGGTGCATTATTGAGATGCTAAGTCTTAGCACTGAGTAATAAACTAGTAACACTGTTTTCTTTTTCTTCTTTTAGAGATCCTCGACCAACCAACCAACGCATCAACAAGCATGTAAATAATGACACCTATCTTCGGGTTCAAAACCTGACCATCTTGGTCAGAAACATTAAGACTTACTATCAGGTGAGATTTCTGCTGTCTGCTCATTGCTCTGTGGTAATTGCTATAATGTTTCAGCTAGCGCAGGGGCTGGTGGCTCAAAAAGAAGCTTGCTACAGGAAACGGAGAGGAAATTGTGTTTGTGTAAAAGCACTTTCAGCCATGCTTTCCTTATGAAACAACAATACGGCTACCTTCTCTATTCCTCATGGCCAGAGGCTGCTTCCCTGCCCCCTTCTTTTAAAGAAGAAATTGTGCTTGAAGGCTGTGGTAGCACATGGAGATACATGTAGTAAAAAGGCTCTTTTGTGGTGAGGTTATGGGGTGTGTATGTGAAGGTGTTTGCTGAAATTGGAATAATGTTTTTGGGTATAAAACTTGTTTTAAACAAGTTACCTTCTTTTAAAGGGGCTGCCAGCAAATATGAAGAAATGTCTTTAATGCTAGAATATGAACCTCAAATTGATATACTGTTCATTAGGAGAAATAAATTTGTGCTTATCTTGAAGGTAGACTTATGCTGTGTACCTGTTCTTGGGTGTTAAAGCAGTTGTTTGTTCTGAACTCCTTCTTGAAGACACTTAAGTGCAGGAATGACTGCAAATTCTCACAAATAGTGCACTTCTGAGGCGACATCCTTGAACTGACCGTCAGTGTTCCTCTGCTGTAATAGTGCTCCCCTAAAACCAGAGTGGTGACAGCTGAGTGCTTTTGCAGACTTAGATACATGTTGGATGCTGCTGGAAAGCCACAGGAGTGAATTCAGTTACTCTAAATAGAATTTCTGTATGCACACTGTTGTGTATATTTAGACTCCTTAGTGAGAGGGGTAACTGTTCTGCTGTTTCCTTTTACACATCTTTTGCCAGATTTGAATGCTGTGCAGTATAAACCAGGCTGAAACCGCTAAGGACTGTTGAAATGCTCCTCTGCATATGTGTCTCAATCATATAATGGACAAAACAACTAAAGTCAGTGTGCTCATTGTGGGCACTTAATCTTTCCTGTACATATAGAAGAGACTGTGTGTTGGCTTTGCCTTCAAAATAACAAAAGAGATGTAATGCTTAACTACAGTCGTGCCTTTTGATGCCATTCTCTTCCAGGGCTTGCCTACTGCTATTCTATGTTATTGCCACTACTCTCCTTCTGGACTTGCTTAGGGAAGCCTAAAAGAGAGAATGACTTGTGAAAAAGTCAGATGGGGTCAGATGACTCATCTGTGCAAGTTCCAGTGGCCTGCTAGAAAAATGAAGTGTGTAACTCAGGTTTGAGATGATGTAGGAGGGTATCATGTATTTCTGAAGACAGCTGACCTGTGTCTCTGTTGTTGAGAACTGGAGATGCTGATGCAATGTGATGTCATTCCTGAGACTTGTGATTTCTAAGGGGAAATTCCATTTGGTCATAACTAGAGGCTGAAGGGGTTTTTTGGGTGGTTGGTTTTTTTGTTTCTCTGTTACCCACTGAACAGTGTAAATGTATATGGAGTCTACAAGGAAAAAGGACCATGTTTAAGGACAGGGACAGGACTAGTTTTTCTCCCTCTCTCCTCACCCCCACAAGATTTACAGTCCGAGAGTCTGGTCCTTCAGGTGTTGAAACTCTAAAGCTTTATATTCTTTGTCTTGGAGCTGATAATCTGACCTTTTTTAAGACTACCTGAAGAGAGATCAGATTCAGGAAAAAAGAAAAGTGATTCAGAATCATGTGATAAGTTGCTTGGTGTCTTGTTGACCTAGCTGTTGAGCTGTGTAATCATAATCCAATAAAGCTAGCAACAACTAAAATAGGTTAAGATGCAAAGTTTTCAATGGGAAACAGTAGTTGAGGCTTGCAGTAGCAGGCATAATGGTGATGTTCCTGTTGTAGTCCAGAAATTAAGTACTATGAATCTTGCTGCCTGAGGACTATATATACTGTATGTAAACAAAGCAGTTGTGAGAGTTGATCATTCTTTGCATTTGATCCTGAAAATGTGTAATTACAACAAAGCTTAAAATAAAATAACTTTTTTTTGTGTAATGATAACATTATATAAGAAACTTATTTGTCCTTGTCATATTCACATCTTCAGGGCAAATCCAAGGTCTCGATGCTAATCTGAGATTCCCTTTCATGTGGTGGTATGCAGCTTTCAACTCTCCATAGTCCGGGAGGAGTTAAGGCCATCCATGCTGTAAGCGAGCTCTGTGTGCGATTGATGCGGAATATAATGCCACATCTGTACTAATGTCTTTGTTAGATATTTGAAGGGTTTCTTGTGTTTTAGGATCTAAGTAGCTTTTACTAGGTTTTTCAACATGCAACCAAAGGGATGCTTTGGAATATATTAAATATTGTTAGGCCTCTTCTCTCCTGAACGTTAGGGATTTTAAAAAATAGATTGAAGTTGTAGGCATTGTTTGATGAAGTGGTATTAATACATTAGCTTAAGTTAAAATGAGGGTAGTGTCTTACTGACTGAAAACATACGATCAAATTTGGTTGCGGACTGGAAGTGGGAGGGAGAAGTTCCTGACGAACAATAGGAACACGAATTTGCTGCTTCCTCAAGAGAAACAAAAGCTCTAAAAATACAGTGTTGGCCTTGACATTTTACATTCCCTTTCACTTAATGGACCCAAGTCAAGTTTACAGCTTAGTTACTGAATTTGGTAGACCAGGTCTCCTAGAACGAGGAAAACGCCATCTCATGCTTTATTGAAGGACATGGGTAGGTGTGAAAGAATACTTGCCCCTCTCTGCACTGGGCAGGAGCGATCAAGAATATGATGTGAATTAATGGTACTGTAAACTGTATCTGAGGAAGGTGACATAAGTGGCTACTAAAATTAACTCTGAATATCAGAAGCTAGTTGACATTTCAGATCATATAATTTCTAGTATGTATGTATCTAATATCAAATTTCTCGTATATTCGTATAGCTAATCTCTTTGTTAAAGCAAAACTCTCATTAATACAGATCATACTACTTCAGAAAACAAGGACAGGTCTAATCCGGAAGCATAAATCCAGGTATTCTTCACAGTGTTGGGGCTTTCCCAGTCTCCTAGGCTGAGGGTCTGTGCTGAGAATGACTATGAACAAACCAGGTTATTGGTGGAATTTGGCTTTGATTTGAGCCATAAAGATCAGTTCCTATCTGTGCTTCAGCAGGCATAACTTGGGAGGGGTAAATGCAATGAAGAAGCCTTTTTCCAGTTCCAATGACCTCTCATTTTTAGAAGTTTGCTAACTAAATTTGTTCATTAACAACTTTCCAAAGAGTTGTCTTCTCACAACTTTCAGCTGCATAAAAATGGATTGCTGATGGCTACTAGGAATAACAGTGTCAAGACTCTTAAAATGGGGGACAACACCAAAGCCTGCAGCAACCAATGTTTTTTTTTAATTTGGTATGTAATATTTGTTACTGGTGGTGGCAGGCAACATCCCTGCATTTGCTGCTCTCTGAGCAGTTGCACCTTTGCAGGTCTGTTATTGGCTTGAGAGGCCCCTCCTTTGAAACCAGGCAAGTGACTCATTTTGCTGTGGGATTTCATGAGCATTCAAGAGAATCTGTCATTAATTGCATTTAGTAACTTACAGCACTGGTTCACTGGAGAAGCGTCTCGTCATAAAACTTCTGGAATTAGTGCCATATCTTGGAAAAGGGTTGAGCACAGCAGAACATGTTCATTGCTCATAGTGTGAGTTTTATGTGTCTCTTCTTGCTCTGACTGAATTCAGACACTTGGCTGTCTTTAAACTGGAATTCAAAATGGTTTTGTAGGCAATAGTTTAGTACAGAGAATTGCAGGTTACTGTTTGTAACTGCAGCGAGGATGTATGTTGATTAAAGAGGTCAATAGAGAACTGAGTGTATTGGAGAAGAGGTGCTCATCCACTTTTCACTAGTGCAGGTGTTGTGCATCCTGGTCAAAGGCTGAAGTGTCTATCACCTACTACAGCTAACCAGTGTATATGGAACAGATTGACCTGCAGCTGTTGTCTGCTGCCTTGTGTTGATAGCATAGTTGGGAATGTTGGTCCTTAAACTGACACTGGCTAGCCCAGTGCAACACAAATGAAATTATCTTGCTATTCCTGAGGTCTGCCTTCACTTTGAAATGCTTCTATTGTGAGCTCCACTAAGGATTATCTCCTGGTCCAATTAAATTGGCTTGAAAAGAGTTCAGGTGTGAGTACTGCAAGACTGAATGATGTTTGGCTTCACTGAAATAAGCACTCTTGACCCTTGTTGACAGTGAGTTGTTATGGCCTTAATTCCCTGGGGCCTTGTGCTTCTTTTCCAAATGCTGATTAATCCCAGCTGTGGCAACTATATTCATAGTGGTATGGCACTATCCGTGTTTCTGGCAGAGTTTGATGGCAATGTTTGAAACAAAAAAAGACAACAACAAAAAAAGGAACAAAAAACCCCTTTAGCTGCAACAACCTGTGCAAGAGCTATTATTGTTGCTGGTTCTGTCACTTCTGATGATGGAAGAAAAAAGCTAGAAAATCTGAGGGGTGTTGACCTATCCCTTTGCCATGCTGTAGAGAATATTTAAATCCTGTAGGTGCTAGTACTTGAAGTGTCCATGTAAGAACAGCTGCCCTGATGTCTGCAACACTTGGAGAACATGCTCAGACCTATAGAGTTTTGGAAGAGGCCTGCAGCAGGCTGGCAGGGGAAGCTTGAAGTGGCTTTGATGTGCTTCCTCTGCTCATGTGTCAATAATTGGGTTTAGGGTTTTTCTACAGAACTAAAAATCACTTTGATACCAATTGATAAAAAATTAAATTTATGAAAGGATCTGTTTTGATGTCAGCTAGTTTCCTAACCTTCAAAAATGCCAGTAATCACTGCAACAGTATATACTGCACTCTCAAGCAAAAATTCCTACCATTTACATGAAAAACTTGAGGTTGATGGAGAGACGAAGAAAAAAAAGAATGTGATCATCCCTTGGCTAGTGCCTGCGTGGGTATTATGGCCACATCTGGAGTATGTGGATGAGAAATGCTGTTGGAAGAAATGCTGCAGTGTGGTCATGCCTGTATTTTTGTTGCCTGTATTCCCTGCAGTTGTGGCCACTAAATACCTAACAGATTGCTTCATGTTTCTAAATAGGTTGGAAATATCTCTTAATTTAAAAAAAAAAAAAAATCATACTGAGAGACAGTTCTGAAACCGCTTGTGACCATGTGGCTTGTGCAGCTTCAATAAGAAATGCATAACCCTTAGCATTTCCATTAAAGTGAGGGTGTGGGGGAGTAAAGATGAAACCATTCACTGAATTTTTAGAGACTGTATCACCACAAATCCTACCCTCCCCACCTAAACTCACTTAGCTGGGCTCAGAGATAATGGTGAGCAAGGATGCATTACTTTTAAGGCATGTTTCCTCATACCTGTGTCCTTCTCCTTTTACTTGGCTGCTCTATATTTGTGTAAAACAAGTACAAGCAGCAGGGTTTTTATCAGGCACATTAAAGGGAGCTAGCTGCCTGTGAGTTTGGCTGTTGCTGTGAGCAGTTCGGTGCTGGGGCTGCAGTAGTGCTGTGTTTCTAACCTCTGGAAAAGAGAGATCGTTTTGTCTTCAGGCTGGGGTAGAAGCTGGTTCTCCTGCTGGGTCAGCAAAGGTCTTGCAATACCAGTAGCTTCAGATCAATAAACAACTCCTGCTTCTGTAGTTGAAGCGTTGAGTCAGGTTTAGAGCTCTTGACTGGACTGCAAAGAGGAATTCAAACTTGGAGCTCCAGATTTGGGCACAAGTTACGAACTGGCAACTGTAGTCAAGCTATAAATAAAGTTCTGGAAGTAGCAACGTCCTCTTCTGAGTTGAAATCTTTCCCTACTAGGCAGGCTAGTTCTAATGGGCTAGTAATCCAGTCCTTAGCAAAGTAAGCACCAAAATCCTAGAAATGCACATAAATGCACGCACCCTGAAGTCAAAAAGCATTCCTCTGTTCTGAGGGGTAGAGTTTGTACCCACAATGGCCTACTGAATTAGATAAAACTAAACTTTTTTGCTAGCCTTGTCTATCTGGTGTGTTAAACTACAATATGCCTGGGCGACTGCTTTCCTTTGATTCCTGTTCCCTAGAAATCTTAATTTAGCAGCTTGGTTTAGGGGGGAACCTTTCCCCATCTTGAGCTTTAAATTCCAAGATTATTAACTGAGAATGTCAGCTTTCTCAACAGCAAGATATCAGAAGCTTCAACAGATAAGCTTTCTAATTCAAATACTTTGCTGATCTCGTGCGCTCTTAAGTGTATGTTCTCTCCCTTTTCTGTACGGTTGAGCGGGCTATATGCATACAGTTTCCTAATTTGTTTCTGCATTGGGAATTGTGTGGTTGCATCTCCCAAAGGTAGCATGCATGTTCTCCTGGCCTTAAGTTACTCCTGCACAAAGAAACAATGGTGAGGAGCCACTGAGCCTCTGTCTTTTTCACAAGTCTACAATAAATAAGTTAGTATGACCAGTAAGTTAGTACTAAGGTACTATTGTAGAGATGCTCTGTGTTTCAGTAAGGCAGTGGGCTAGGACTCTGGAGATTCTGCCAGTGGCACAACCTGGAGTAGGACCTTATTAGCTCTGTATTTGTTTCCACTCCTATTCTTCATTTGACTTCTCTGGTTAGTTTAAACTTGCTACAGGCACAGACTGTCTATATGTACTTAGCTTAACGAGGCCTTCTTGGTTCTTCAGTGACAAAAATGTTTTGAGTTAAGTTTTCTGTTCTGCAGTAGCATGAGCATGAGATGTGAAGGTTCCATGGAAGACTGGTATTATGAAGACATTCAGTTATTGCAGTGGTGGGTGCATGGCAAGGGAATGACTGGCCTTGGCACAGACATTCTGGGAAATGCTGAACCAGTGATGTTAATCTCTGATTTAGTCCTTCACCTGAAAGTAGTAGTACCACTGTGCTGCAAGTGGAACGAACATAAGAAGAATCACAAAGATCATGATCGTTTTGTCTAGGTCCTGTTACCAAGTATTTCAGTAAGAAAGAGGTGGAGACAGTGACTCATCACTACCAGCCAGACTGTATGATGCTTTTTTAGTGAGAATTGTCTTGCTCCTTTCCAGAAGAACTAGACAAAACAAACATTTCTGCCCCAGAGTTGAAATAAGTTTCTGTGGAGGTCAGTTTGAAAAGTGTTCCCGGGTTGGTGACAGCTACCACTTCAGGCGGCTAGTAGCATGCTGTTGGACACCTGATGGAGATTACTGGCTCTGATTCCAGGATGCATTTCAGATGATACATTGAATTATGTCTGGAAGTTTAATGGAGGGCTGAGCTTAGAGATGTATTTTTTCCCCTCAGGGTCCATGGAATTTTTATATTTTTCCATAATATTTTAACATGGAATGAAATAGTGACCTCAAACAGATGGAAGAGAATAGGTTGGCTTTTAAACTACTTTATTGCCTGTAATTTCCTGGAGCTAGAATATGGGAAGGGGCAGAATAGGCTGGCATGTGTCTGTGTAGTCCTGTCTTTGTTTTGCTTAGTAAGCTAGAGGGGTCTGAATTCATTGTGCAGACAAATGAAGAAACTGAGCCAAGAAAAGAGAGGAGCAGTGTCCTAAAAT
The DNA here is from genome assembly GCF_034638445.1 of Ciconia boyciana. Taxonomy (NCBI): domain Eukaryota; kingdom Metazoa; phylum Chordata; class Aves; order Ciconiiformes; family Ciconiidae; genus Ciconia; species Ciconia boyciana. Next base: position 53,472,011 of record NC_132939.1, on the reverse strand, counting down.
ATGGAGGCGACCTGTAAAAGTTTTACAGTATGGAATAGCTGTTTGGTTCCCACACAGCAGTATTTACTTAAACTCTCACATGTTAATTGAAAACAATTCTTGGGATGTCTGAATTACAGAATGCATCCACTGTGTCGTTTATGTGGCTTAAAAAGGGTAATGTGAGTGTGTGTGGTTTTTCTTAATGAAAGCTAAGGCCTAATGTTAATCTCCTAGACTATTGCTGTGATTACTGATGCTAAAACCACAGGGTATTTCAGTATTTTAGTCCTCTGCTACATATATATTTTTGGATATTAGGTTTAAGGCATAAGTTACTGTTCAGACAGTCTAACCAGACAGCTGTGTTCAGTCCTGCTGCCTAGATTTCAGGCAAATGTCCCATTTTTGTCAGCTGAAACTTTTTGAAGGAGGGAACTGAGTTCTGTAGGCCCTACCAATTTTGGGTAAGTTAGAAAATAGTGTGCATGCCACTTGTAGCTGAAAATAGCTTTGAGATTTATTTTTGCTAAAAGATAATAAATGAAAGTTAAAGATTGCTTTATTGCTTGTGTTCATGTAATGGATTCCATGTTATTTAGTCCTTTTCATTAAAAAGTCTTTAAAGAGTCAAGAAGATGAATTCCACAAATGTAATAAAGTATGATTGCAAAACAACCCCTCTAATTGCATAGCAGTTCCAGAAGCAAATAATTTCTGCTTTTAATGGCAAGTAGCAAATGAAGGCAATTTATTTTCTTATTTTATTTGTATGTTCTGTGTGTGAAAACATTGTTTTATCCAGTGTGGCTTTTACTGAGGATACTGTCACATGCTGTATTGTGGCACACTGGATTCAGTCCACAGTCTTGCTCTTACACAGCTTGGACTCTGGATTAATGTTTGGTGTTAAGGCGTGTTCCCATCAGTTCCAGTGACATCTGTGACCCTGTGGTGTGGAGTGAGCAAAGGTGTCTCTTTGTGCCTCTAACTCAGCTGGCCTGGGCTTTCCACTCCAATAGCTTTGTAATTAGCTTTTGTTACACAGGTCTGTAACAAACTCTCACCTTTTCATACATTGCTTTTTTTAATGACTGTAAGCAATACTTCCACAGTGTGTTTTGATCTGAGATGGATATTTGGGATTTCTTTTAAAGCAGTGCTTATTTGTCCTTTTGAAGGCACAATTATTAGTTTCAGAAATGTGTGGGAGATCTTGGATAGAGCATCATATCCAAATGCAGAGTTGTATTTACTTCTGAAAACCAAAATGTGGTTTGCACTGTAAAGATCTGCTTGAGCTTATATTGACCTTCGGTACTTGTGGCAAATGTGAATGCTCTTGGGCCAAGAAACAGGTGTGGAGTTTGTGGAGTTGCCTACCCTGGTTAAGAATGATGGGCTTTACCCTTCTGAGTGGGTCTCTGGACCTGAGGAGGCAACAGGCCTGGCAACAGGAGGAAGTTCTAGTGTGCTAGTTTCTTTGCTGAAGACAAACCACAGGAAAGGGTGTATTTCTTACTTTACATGGTGTATGGACTTTACGTGAGCACAAATTAGGGAAGGCACCTGCTTATGAATGCACATAAATTGAAATGCTGTCACTCTGATGCATGCATACATCTCCCATTTGCAAATATGTTGGTTTTTGAAAGGAAGGATTGAAAAAAAGCAAACTCTAAAGAGCAAATAAAGCAGCAAATTAATGTGTGTGTGCGCACTGTACTTTAAGTAAGCAGAATTACTTTTTTACAGCTGTTTAGAAGGGCTGTTTAAATATAAGCTGTGTGTGAGCTGGTGCCTCTCCTGTTTCCCATTATGATTAAGAGATGGAGCTGAAGGGGAGTTAAGTGTTTAAATTCTGCTGGGTCCTCATATGGCCAGTAAAAGTGCCTAAATAAAAATCTGCTCAGCAGACTGAAATGGCCCCTGTGGAGCTGTCACTGTCTGTTCTCTTTCATAATTAGCATTATTAAAAGTCTCTAGATGTTTATTTAATTTGTTTTTTAGACTTAGAATGACATCGTTAGTGCCCCTTAGGTGATCAAGATAAGTGATAGACATCTGCTCCTTTGGGGCGTGGTAGGAAAGACTTGTGGTCCTTGCACAAAGGAAAAATATTGTATGAATTCCATTTAAATATCTTCCTGTCCTATGAAAATTATTTAGTGGGTTATTAATATTTTTAAAACTTTTAAACTACAATAGGTGGTGTCCTTCCTCTAGAAAAAGTCACCTTTATTTGCCTGATGTTAAAGAACTAATTTCAAAAACATCTAACTTGTTTGCTGGAGAGTTGAGAAGCAAAAGAGGAAAGGTAAGTTTAAAGAGGCACTTTAAAGATTTTTTTTTTTCTTTAATGGTGAACCCATCTGTAATATATCCACTGGAAAGGTATTTGTAAGGGAGTGCACCATCAAATTGGTATTGCAGAAAGACCTGTTTGGCATGCAGTGTGTTAGAAGAAAAGGGGAGGGTGGTACTGAGGTTAATGCCTGGTTTATTTTGGAGCAGCTGTGTTACAGTAAAGCTAAGTGGCTGGAGTCCCACGGGAGGCATAAGCATTTACTGGTAGAAACTGGAAGGAGGTGAATTTCTTTTTAAGTTTTGATATTAAATGTACATTAAAAGTATGTTAGAGTACATTAAAAGTCTCATTTCTCAGGATGCAGCTTCCAAAGAAACAGAATCAGTCCTGAGAAGTAGTTACCTCAAAAGTAAAACATGCTTCACTTTCTTAAAACAAAGAAACAAAAACCCAATAACAACAACAAAAAACCAAAACCCCTTCTAATTTGACTAGTTACCTGTTTGAGTTATTTGGAGTCTCTCAAGGCTGTGTAGTTGCTTTAAAGCAGAACTACAATTTACCTACAAGGAGTTGCCTTTTAATGTAATAAATGTCTTAAGGTCAATTCTTCAATTTTGAGCTTTCGAAAAGTGGAAAAAACCCCAACAACCAAACAAAAAACTCCACCCTGTGTGTTCTGTGTTTTCCTGAATATGAAAAAAGCTGCGAGTCAGTACTGAAGGCTTTGTCTTTGTTTTCAAGGTTTGTGGCAAATGCTTATCTGAACAGCATGTGGATGTATCTTTACAGTTTTTTGTGCAGAAAGAATGAGCCTGTAGTAGAGGACCACAAAAGCTGCCGTTATTAGAAGCCTTGCTTACACTTCAGTGCTCTGGTGCTTAATCTAGCTCCCAGCTTCCAGTCATGCAGAAGAAACTAAACCAGAGTGCTCTATTTTAATTCTCAAACTTGGTTGAGCTGTCCTGTGTTTCTTCCAGTATGCATTTCCTTTGTAGCCTGAGCCAAAATCTTGATTGGAAAGGTGATTTTGATCTCCCTTTTTCACTTAGCCCTTTCTCTTTATAAATTGCTGGGTCCAAATTCTATGCAATTGAGGGATTCAAACTTCAAATCATTTGTTATTGCTTGAAGACTTTGTAAGACACAGACGTAGTTTGGCCTCCTGGTTCTTAAAGCATCTCAGTTAACTTGCAATTGCACTTTCTTTGTATGGCATAGGACCTCATTTTAAGTGGCACTTTCTGAGACTGCAAGCTGATGCAGCTTCTCGAGTTGATGCAACTCGAGATGCCAAGCATCTTGCATAGTGGGATCTTTAAGCAGTTTGGCTTTGATAGCTCTGGTTTCGCAATATCAAAGGGTATCTGCCAGATCATGGTTTGTTTTGGCTCTTCTCCTTGACAGCATATTGCAACCTTTACCAATGTCAAAGTATTTATCACACTTACCAGTACTTGGAGATTTTGCAGGGTTTATGGCAACTGTTTGAATATCTGCAGAAGGACTCATCCTGACTTGCTTTCCCAGTCTTGAGCTTAGCAGGGCACCTAGTTTTGGAGGCTTTAAGTGCTCTGCTCAACCTGCTAGTAAGAGACAGGCACTCGGATGAGAGAGCTGAGTTGACATGACAGAGTAAAAAGCAGTTGTTTTTATAACAATCTGAACTGCTCTACTCTTCTAGCACACGGACTTCGCAGTCAGTATAAAGGACAGATCATTTGAAGTTTCTTTACAGTTTGCTTATAAACAAGTAGAAATACACTTGTAACCAATGACTTAACCTCTTGAGACTCTAAAGGGAAAATCTTAAGTATTAAATACATTAAAAAAAAAAAAACTTCCACAAACACCCCCTCACCCCCCCACCCAACAACAACCAAAACCCAACAAACAAAACAAGCTACCTTGATCTTACTGATACTCATGCAAGTCTCTCCCACCAGGCTGCATTAATCTTCATTCCTCAAAGTCTTTTGTAAGTCAAGAAAGTTAATAGTGAAGAGTAATTTTTTTAGTTGGGTAAACACTGCAGAATGGTGCTTAAAACACAAACAAGTTCCTGATTTATTTTGCTTTCTGTAACAGGTAGTGTGCAATTCCCAACTTAAAACTTTAGTATACACTGGAGTCTTGGTTCTTCCACCAACCATATTCGATATGCAAAGGAGGTGACAAGCAGATGCATTCACCACATTAGTTTTAAATAGGCTTTTTATGTGGCAGTTTTTAATGTATCTCTACAGCACCACGAAACCAGAGGCTATAGCTTACCTGTTGTGTGTGTGATACTTTTGCATAGGTGAATCTGAGATTCTAAAGCAGGTATCTGACCAGCATGCTAAAGAAGGTTATCAGGTTAGCCCTAGATTTAAGTCATTATAGTCTTTTTTTTCCACGTATATAGTGTTGCTCTTCTCTCGATTTGTGTTTTTTTGTGTTTGTGTGACTGATAGAGAGGTGCTGCTGAAAGATACATCTGTGTAAGCAGAGAAAAGGCTGGGGAAATACTCAATCCTTGTGTTTTTCATCCCAAAACAAAGCCGTATTTAAAAAAACTCCAAACAAACAAACCCAAACCCCTTATATCAAAAATTTGCATCAGAGACTACTTTTTTGAACTGTATGTTTCATTGCTTTTTTTCTTTAAGTAAGAATCAATGCACTGTGCAGGTATATGCTGTGACCTTACAGTTGCTTCCCTGTTTATCTTCTCTATCTGCTGGTGCCAATGATGGAGAATGGTTGACTACCACAGTATTATTCTGCTGGGGTATGTACAACCATTGTTTTTTCTTTGCTGGGATGATGAAGAATGGTTCCTGCCTAATACAGTACCAACAAATTGCAAAAGGAACAAGAGTACAAGACTAGAGATACCTGGAACTCCTTTCTCACCATGGAGACTTGTTGTACTGTCAAGTTAGTCTGAGAGTTATAATGAAGTGCACTTGAGTGGAAGGGAGGAGAGCTGAAACTGAAAAAAAAAAACCCTGCTAAATATTTCATACTGGTCGGTTCAGATGTAAGATGTTTCCAAGGTGTTTAATGCAATGGTTGTTTAATATTTCAAACATCAGTTTGATTCTACAGTAACAAAAAATATATACGAATAAATAGTATGGATTTTTAACTTTTTCATGCACTGTGATAATTTTAACTGTTGTCGTCTTCCACTTTCAACTAGGACTATGATTTTTTTTTTTTAAAATCCTTCTTCTCCCTTCCTACCTTCCCAGCCACCAGGTGAAATGTTTAACTTGGCCTGAAATGTTTTCTTTGGGGCACTTGTAAAAAAAGCAGAACAAAAGAGCTAGTTTTGCAAAAACAAGAAAGAGTGATATCAAAGCACATCTGTGTGTCTTATATGAAATAGGTTCAGAGTATGAAATAAATTAAATGGAACAATTGTCAGAGGAAAAGACACTGAATGCCCTGACCCCAGAATACCTGCACTCTAGATGTTGATAGATTTACTTGGGAGAAGGTGCAAATCTGAGATATGGTCTTGTTTGCTGAGTTCATGGCAGTTATCAGACCAAGAGCTTTGAAATGTGTGCTTTATCGCCAGGCAGACTTGTTGATACTGACAGTGACTTTGACTTGCCTAAAGCATGAATCCATGTGAACTGAAATGTACAGCTTCCCAAATTTCCGAAACTTGCAGCACAAGCCTTCCATCGGATGGGTGCTGGGTTCTGAGAACTGATTCTCTTCATCTGTCGGATATGCTGTCGCTGTGGTGGGCATAAAGCGTTTCCAAGTCAGTTCACGCTGTGCAGGGCCCGTGACATAAGGCAGCAGAGAATCCGCCTTCAGGAGCAGTGACCCCCTCACCAGATACAGTAAACTCAGCCTGAACGTGTTCCCTTGTGAATGCTTACACCCATACTTCCCCAAGAGACCAGCTTTGCTGAGGAGTGTTTACTATCTATTCTGGAGTCTTGCTGTTTTGCAATACAAAAGGAAGCTCCCATTGTGCTCTTGCACTTAATGGCTTGAATTTCTACAGTTAATAGGGCTATCCACAGTGACAGAAGCTGCTTTTTTTTTCCCCAGGTATGGTGGTTGGGAACTGCAGTCATGGTCAGCTGCTTCAACACGGCAGCTCCTCCCCACATAAACTCCGAGGCTTATTACGCTGGCGTGTCTTAATATGTACCGTTGGTATCTAGCTGGCTAGCTTAAGACATGTCCTTAATTACTCTGTATATGCAAAGAAGTGTTCAAATGCCATGCTGGAATTACAGTGCAGTGCTTTTTGCTGGGTACTCTGAAAAGTCTACTAGAAGGGTATTCTCCACTCCTCCTGCTAGTCTTAAATTAGGAAAGGATGTGAAAGATTTTTGTACTCTGTGATGCAAATCTCAAGGCCTCAGGGAAGTTGTGTGTTCATAAAAAGGCAGAATTTGGCTCTTAACATTAACCGAGATATGCTCATTGCACTTACTATTGTGAGGATGGGGAGAGAGGGAGGTTTTTGTGTCAGTTTGAACACTCCCAGTTTGTTTAATCATCATCCGCTCCGTGTGATACAGACCCTTTTGAGTTCCGCATCTTTGGCACACACTGCTGTTGTATGAAAGAGGAATTATGAATGGAGTGAACAAGTTTCCTGGCACTTGGGAAGCCATCGAAGTTTGTGCTTAACAGAACAACCAGGCTGACTAATGTCATACAATATTAAATACACAGCAGCCTAAAATAATTTCTGTTTGCAGGGACAAGCCTTTTTTGGGGGGTTTTTTTGGTTTTTTTCTTAGCATATCATCTAAACAATTATTAAACAGAGAAAAATAACATTTTAAAAAATGACTGTCCTTTTAAGGAACTAACTAGGAGAGAGTAGTTTAATTTACTACCTCTCACCTTTTTTAATGACAACTCATTAATTTTCCTTTGATATTCCGAGCAAGTCTGTTCCAGTTCCCAGGACATATGCTGTATGCCCTCAAGGGGGAAAGCAGTTAAGAATTACAAGGAGTATTATGCTTGGCAGAAATAAGCAACCTGCTGAAGTAATAACCTGCTATGTGCTCCTAAGTCTCTCTGTATGAATCAGGGCTTTAAAGTGGTGACTGATATGCGAGGAATATGTCATTTTTGAGATTAACAAGACAGCTGCACTTGCGAGAGGAGGAATACATTCATTTTCATGTTCTGTAACACTGACCTTCATGCAAGAAGATTCAGACTTGAGTAACTGCTTAAACTTTTGCTGCAATCCTGGAGATAATATGGCTCTTCTGCTGAGACAGAGCAGGGTACAGGTTTAGCTGAACATACTTTATTATGCTGTAGCTCTAATACTGCAAAGCCTCATTTCCTGACTGTATTAACTGCCTGAGATTTCTTTCTGAGACTTCTGCCATTGCAGAAACAGTCCATTTAAACCAGTCTTGCTTTCTAAATATCTTAGATAACTGTTTTCTGTAATAATTTCTCCAGCTTTCTCTCAGTTGGGTAAGTAACCCTGGTTAAATGGTTCTTATGATGTTTTAATACCCTGTGGTATAGGACCACCTCCTGCTATGGAGTAGTGTCTCATTCTTGGCCACTGGATTACATGCAGATTGGTTTGGGAAGAGCTTGGGAATGCAGTAATTCACTTTGAAGAACTGCTGTGGATCTGTGTTTCATGCCTGTCTGGACCCAGGAATTCAAACACTGTCTCCGGCATTAACCACTGGACAGCCCGCTTCCTCAGTTAATTGTATACATGTGAAGAACAGCACATCTGATGAGGTAGATGCATTGAAAACACACATCAAAGTATACGTTTTAACATTTAATTACAAATTTACCTAGTGAAAAATGTTAGTGTTAATTAAAGAATCTGTGAGTATTAAGAGTTCAGAATTTAAAGTTCATGTTGTTTGGGTGCTAAATGTTTTTTTTTTTTTTTAAATTTCCATGAGGTGTCCAAAGAGAAAGTAAAGAGCTTACACATCTAACTCTATATAAACTGAGATATTTTTAATCCATAATGAGGAGTGGTGTGTTGCAAAGCAGTGGAAACCACTTTGCATTGTGTGCATTCATAAAGAGGTGCTCATTAAAAATGCATTTTTAGTCACCACCTGTTATTTGTTTAATATGATGGGTGCTTTACTGCAGTGTTGTATTATTTTTGTCATCCTTCTTTTCCAAAGTGCATTGTTCATCACTTTGAACCATATGGGCAGAAATATATTCTGAACATCTGATTTCTGTACTGGCCATTCCCTGAGGAAAGACTAATGCCCATGTTTATGACCAACCAACGAAGCCTTTCATGTCATCTTTTCATGAAGATTTCTTACCTTCTGCATACCAAAGATGCAATTAGGAGATTCACAGCTGTGATGCTGCAAGACAACAAAGGGGCTGCACTTGATTAGGCAGTAAAGGCCCCTTTGCTCAAATTCGTAAATAAAAACAAATGTTTTGGGAACAGGGGAGAGCTTTCTGCAGGTTCTGTGTCCTCCATAAACCCTGCTTTTTTTCCCATGGCTTGCACCTGACAGTAAGCATGTGCTGAGGTGTGTGTGGAGTGACGTGTACGCTGACCTGGCTGCTGCCTGGTATGGTAGCCCTTGCTGGGAGAGATACCCAAGAGTCTCCCCTCTTACAAGTTTCTGTGCAGTTCTAAAAGTTTGATTCTTCTGGCCCTCTCTCATAAAAATCAGGTTGAAAAATGCCTGTTGAGTTGCTTTCCTTGACTGCTCCAAATTTTCTCCAATTTACAAGTGTAACTAGGAATAAAGACCCCAATTAAATGTGCCACAGCACTGCATTTCAGCACTCTGGCTTTTTTGACTGTGCATTATCTCCTCTGCTTTGGAGATAGGATGTTTGCATTGTGCTGTCTCTGGTTTCTCTTTCATGATAGTAGCATGTGCAGTAACACTTGCATGAGTTGTACACACTGAGCAGAGTATGTGTATAGCATACTGCAATACATTTTCTCTTTAATGGGGGACAAGGGAATGAATAGATGGCAAAGTTTCCTTTTCTTTCAGTGTGGTGTGAAATCTTTTCTTTAACGCGACCAGTGGGCAGGTTTCATTCTCATTCTTCTGCCCTGTGCACGTATCAAACCTGCCATACAACCTGGTGTAATCAGCACTCTGCTCTCAGGAGGCCCTGAGTTTGAAACAGCAGGAGTTTTGCAGCTTGGAGCTGAATGGTGTTGGCAGAGCTGTTTGAAGAAGTTTGCTTAGCTCCTGCCTGCATTGTGCTGAGCCGATTTCAAAGGGGCTGTTGCCTTTACCTCATGAGAATGACTTTCAGTCAAAATTCACAAGGAATCATGTATCTACTACTCTGAAACACAGCAAACGCTCTTATTTTCAGTTTCGGTTGTGCCTGTTTCTGTATTGCTGTTTAGAAAGCAAGATCAGTGACTGCAGATTAACTTGGGGGAAATTCTGTTTTTTTACTACTGCATGTTAATGTTCAGCAGTAAATTTTTGAAACCTAGCAGATCTTCTGCATATGTACACTGTCAACAGAAATTGCTTAGCTTGGAGATTCAAACTTAAATGCCTGATTTTAGCACCCTATATTTACCATATGTCTTAATGTTATGGAGATACAAACATTGGCTTATGCTAAGATTTAGAGGAACGGTCAATTCAGGTAGTGCTACTGAGGTGCCAGAGCATCTAGACTTGCATTCAGGTGCTGTATTATAACTGCTGGATTTTCTCTGATTACTTCTTCCAGATAGTAAGCATCTGTTTCCCCCTTTAAAATTAGTGGGAGCTGCGTGTTTTCTGAGTGCTGAGAAATAAGACCATTAGTTCAGATGCCCAGCTTCAAAATGCAAACTATTACTGTAGGTTTGAAGAGCACAAATTGTTTTACTGCAGCATTTCTTTTGGTGAGTGACTGTGCTGATTCCCATAGAGCTCCAGTTTCTGATCGGCCATTCATCACTCAACCAATTCATGATGCTCTCAGCAAAAAACAGGTTTGTCGAAGTAACTCAATGCCTCCACCAAAGTATGTTTAAACAATGATGCAGTGCCATTTTAATAAGTTACTAAAAGCTGCGTATAAACCAGAACAAAAGAGTCCTTACTCCAGCACTTAACATCATCAACATTTCGGAGTTTGCAGTGGACCTAGCATTGCTCCTTTCCCTGTTGTACAGCTGGATCTCTTTGCCAAGGTTTTATGCTTCACTGAGGTGAAAGGTGTAAACTCTCTGCTGATAAAATGTTTCTTGTGCTACCTTTCTCTGATTGTAGTGCCCTTAAAATTGTGTCTGAGGCTGCTTCTAGGAGTTAGGCTTCTTCCAGACCACCGAGGAGGGTTCGGCATGCTTTGAACGCTGCTAGGCTTAGATCTGCTGCTCAGTAGTTGCAACAACAATATAAACTTCTGTGTAACCGGTATCTTTTAAAATTCTAATAATCTTTATTTTTCCAGAGCAAGGCAGCCCAAGTGTGCTAGACTGGAGGAGGTGTTGCTCCTCTCTGCAGCCTGAGGCTTGCATCGCTCTTGGCTGGAGCAATCTTTCTGGGGGTTTACCCTCCCCTCCTCTGCTTTCAGCTAGCTGAGAGGCCAGTCCATCACGGTTGCACTGCTGTTGTTTTGTGATCTGGTTGATAGGGAGCGTAAGTCACTCGATACGTCATATCAAGTTTCCCTTGATTATGTTGCTTAAATAGTAAACCTGAGCTCTGCTGATGTAGGTAAGGGATAGGATCCACCTGTGAGGCAGCTTGGAAATTGGCGAGGAACATACATGCCTGTCACCTTCATGCGCTGTTAAAGGATGCTGAAGATTAAGAAGTATAATTGAAAAATGACACTAGTAATACAAAAGGGTTTTGTTTTGTTTTTTGGTGTGCATAGTTCTGCTTTTTCTGCCTGTAGCCAGAGCAGATCCTTGTTTTTGGTGGCTCTTGCTGGTTTTGAAACTTTTGTGACCATTTTTAAGGTTTTCCTCAGTAAATACAAGGTCTTGAAAGTTGCTGTTTCTTTCAGTTATAGGTGAGGCTTTTGTATCAGCCCATGGTAGATGAGATTCACTTTCAGAAAAACACTAAGCATCACAGCTTAAGAGGAAACTGTATTTTGTTGACATAGAAAATCCAGTGGTCAGAAGCCTTAAAACTGGCATAGCAGGAATATTGGAAGTTAATCTTTCCTGAATGTTAGTAATAACATAGTGAGACAGCTTACCTCTGTTTCTGTGACAGATGGCATAAAGAAAGGATCTTCTAGGATGCAACTGCACCTTTCACATTTTTTCTTATGATATCATGGGTATTCCCAGGGTGTTGTATGCATTAAGTGTGCCGTGGACTACGGGTAAGTACTGATGAAGAAAAGTATAAAATGGGGAGAGAAAGTAATCTTTAAAAATGCACATCAATTATTTAACTGGGTTTTCTACATCAGAAGCTCACCATTGCTGCTTAACTCTGCCTAAGCTGTCTGCTAGGCTGTTGTGTAAGAGAACTCTTAAATTGAGGTCTGGGGTATGAGGCTGGTGGGGGAGCAAGAAGGGTAAAGCTCTGCTGAGTTAACTCATAACTGTTAACATTAATTATCTGCAAGATTCACAGTAGATTACACAGATTGTATTAAGCAGGGTTAATCAGTTGTTTCAGATACTTAAAGGAGTACTGTTAAGAACTGGCAAGACTGAAAATTCTTTCTGAGAGAGTGTTTGTATTTGCAAGTATGCATATGTGTGTGAATGCACAGCCTGGATTACTATTGATAAGTAAATTTTGCCTAGCAGCTACCACACAGGGACATTGGCTATTTCCTCTTCTGTGTATAGGTGAAATTGTGGCAGCTGATAGAAGTGACTTTTTCCCTTCTTTTATCTTTTTTTTTTTTTTTTGCCAAAACTGTCTCTCTTCTTGAATATGAAATATTTCCCCTGCTGTGCAGTTGCAACAGTAAGGAGATCTGTGTTATCCTGTAATATTAACTGCTGCTTCAGTTGTGGATTCATTGTGGCTTGGTGGGTTTTCAGCATTGATTTTTAATGGTTTTCTCTCTTGCACATGTGTGAACTAGAACACGGAAGATGACTGGGTTTTGTAAGTGTGTAGAGGATGAATCTGTCATAAGGGAGGATTTGATGATTGCAGATTTAAAATCTTAATGTACCACAGCACCTTGTGTTGTGGTTTTCCATACTTAGTCAAAATGTTTGAGTTTTCACTTTCTCTTTTTTTTAATTAAAGGAAGTATTAGAGCAACTCATTTTTTGTGTAATTTCTCAGACTCAAAATAACTTGAATAACTGAATTTTCCTGACCCTGAAAGGCTAAGCTTACATTTTGTCAAATACACAAAGTGTCACACTTTTCCTTTATCACTTTTGCAGACCTTTCAGTGTTGTGTGTTTAAGAAGCCAGCTTGTTGCTGTGTGGTGTGGAGTAAAACTCCTAATGCTCTTGCTGCCGAGCCATGGGACTCTAAATGCTTGAACATGGGACGGTCTTATGTATAGCAAATCTAATGGTGTTTCCAGAAGGATTTTGCTTGTCCCAGGTTTAAGCAGGCATAGTAATTCCAGTGTAATAGTGGGGAGAAGTAGCGGAAACATATATATATATATGCACATAACTATATACATGTGTGTGTATGTATATGTATATAGATACACGTGTATATCCATTTCTTCTAGAGCATAGTATTTCTGTTACTATGTGATGCCCAAAAGGCAGGGGCAGGGAGTGAAGTTGGCTGAGACGGGGATGGCACAGGATGGGACCTGAGCCCCAGTGTCCTGGGGCTGAGGATGTCCTGGGGCTGCCCCAGGTACCCTCTTGGACCCACTTGCCTTGGGTGGCTGCTGAGGGCTCAGCACCGTGAAGCACCATACCTTTGTGCCATGGTACCTCCGGGCTGCCAGTTTACAAAGGGATCAGATGCCAGTGAAAGGTCTCCTTGGGGTGGGTCTGAGGAGGAGGCTCCTCCGTCGTCACCTCGGTGGCGACAAGTTGGGAAAACCCGGGAGGCTGTTCCTGGCAGCCTGACCTGGTATTGCCTGTGGGTTATGCCTGACTCGGCTTTGCCGAGCTGCAAATTATTGGCAGTCAACTCTGTGAATAGCCAAGTGTCGACTGCAAATGACTGTGTCTCCTCCCTGTAGGTAATTGTTCCCTCCTCCAGTAACGCAGTAACTCTGCAGATAGAAAAGTTGTTTGCTGTTGAAAACGAGCGTAGAAAATCCAGAAAGGGAATGATGAGAGGCCCAGAGGCTATTTTGAGGGCATGGCCCCCACTGCCTCTCTCTGTCCGCTCCCATTTTGTTCACTATTAGTTTTTACTGCTGCTAGTTTCTGAGGTCTTTCTCTTTTATCCCACCCCCCCCACCACCCCCCCGCAGCACAGTGTTAATGGTGATTGACACAGTAAGTGCTGGGAGTGCTTTCTTTCACAAGGGTGCTTGGGTTACTTTGGGAAAGCCACGTGAAATTTACTGCAGCTTCTCCAGCTGTACAGTGCAAGAAGCATTGATGGCCTTCAAAATCCCTTGCATGTTACCTGCCTTGGGCAATCTACTGGCTATAAAGAGAATCACCACTGTATATTTGTGCGTGGAAGAACCATCTGGTTTGACTTGAAGCTTCTCCCTTTACCCATCTTAAGAAAAGATTTGCAGACTCTTGCTACCGTGGCAAATCTCCTGGCTAGGGACTGTCTGGGTGTTTGTTGAACTTGTTAATATTGCATAAATTAGATGATAACGCAGTGATATGTTGAAGTAATGATGTTGGATATAAAATCTACTTTAAAAGAATTGGAAAGTCCATAACATTAACCTGCAGTGATACTCCTTAAAGTTTTCTAGGAGTGTATGACAGGGGCATGCCTGAACTGCGAGGACTCTCTCTCTGCATTACTGGTATTTGAGTTTTTAGTGCCCTTGGTAACTGGTTGGTAACAGGAGTTTGCCTGCAAGAGGGAGCTCTCAGTGATGAGAAGGTCAGGTTGTTGCAGGAGATGAATGAGAAAGCAGCTAACGTAATCAGATGAGTAGTATGTATGAGCTCCTTTGCTTTTGTTTTAACCTACAGACATTATCAATAAAACCTTTCCCTTCCTGTGCTTCCCCAACCACCTCATTTGTCCCACAGCACCTCAGTGTCTGGTCAGGCATACTTGCAGGGTGAGATAGCTTGTCCCTGTACCCTCTCTGTCTTCCTTTCAGACCAGCTGAAAGCTTCCCTCTTCTGTAAATCCAGCATGGATTTTTGCACAGTTGTCTGCAAATGCCGCAAGGACCTCTCTCTTGCCCATGCTGCTGTCCTCTGTTGAAGTTAGATGATAAATGAATGGCGTAGTTACTGCATGCTTTTTGAAACATTAATTTACTGTTCAGTACTAGGTTGCCCATAAGCTGCCCAAGCACAAGAAGGTTTAAGCTTCTTGGAAACTCATGGTTAAAAATCTTTAAATAAGCTTTTGGAAATTTATCAGTTTAATTTAGACTTAATTGATTTATTTTTTTTTCTTCACATTTATATACATATTAAGGGGATGGGGAGAGAGAGTAGGATGAGTGCTAACAGACCAGTTGCTGAGTTCTCTCTGGTATTCCTCAAGTACTGTCACAACCGTTTTCTTCACTGGGAGAAAAAATTGTCTTGGGATTACTTTTTTTCCCAAGTTACAGACTGAAAGATTTTCATGCATTTCAAAGTGAGCAATGTTAACCAATAACCTACATGTTTTATCCCATAAAATCCCTGTTGGTTATCGCTGCCTGAATGCTGTCCATGTATTTACTGTTCCTCAGTTTCTAGCTGTCATTTTCTGCATTTTTCCAGTACCATCCATTCAAGTTTCTCAAAATGGTTTACCAACGTAATATGAATTAAATCTTGTTTATTCAAGGAGTATTATCCTGGAAAGACAGAGCACGTTTGTGCTTGTTTCTAAGCATTTAACTACCTTATATTTGAGCAACTCCGAGGATCTTCGGATGTAGTGAAGGCGAGACATGGCACCTTTTGCTAACAACGAGAAATACTTTTCTTTGTGAGCTGACCCCATGGCAATCAAGAGGGCTACAGAGACAGTAGGATGTTACTCAGCATCAGTAAGAGTGGCAGGGTAAAGCAGCTTGTTTCTTTTGGGGACTGAGGGGTAGATTGAAAATTATGAGCGAGTTCCTGCTTCAAACAGGACATAAGAGTATCAGATTAGTAACAGCCAACCTGGATGTTTGTTTTACTTCTATTATCCTTAATCACAGAGGAAGTTTGACTCATACATTCACATTAAATTCAATCACATCTGTTAGGCCTTCTGTTTGCTACTAAAATATTCTTCGTAACAGGGAATTAACTAGAAATCCTGAAAGTATCCCATTCTTGTGTGTGTCCCATCCCCGCTTTATTAATTTTTTTTCTAGTTTCACAGATTTGTTTTCTTATTTAAACTTTGATGGCTTTGATTTGATTTGTCAATGTTTGTACTAGACAACCTCAAAATGGTTCTTGTCACAGATGCCTCTCTGCCCTTCCGGGATTAACAGTGTGTTTTCCCCAAGATGCATCACTCTTTTTTCAAGCAACTGTTATGCTAATAAATGACTTGATACTGGCAAAAGTGCAAAATATGTGTAGCTTTATACTATGTCGCTTCTGCTCATTATTCATCTTTAGGAAAACAATATTGCTATGATGTGTAACCAGTATTCCTGCATCTTCCCGTCTCTAACTCCTTTGTATTGCTGTACTTTTGGCTCTTGCTTTTTCAAGCATTGCATTATGATTGTCGTTCCAATGGTTGGCTGCTGCTTTGGAGTTCTCAGTGCTTTTTCAGAGCCTGGGATTCATATTGCAGTGTTGAAGTTGCAATGCAGATCTCTAGCTCTGAACCTATAAATAAGCCCCACAACTTACCATATGCTTGTGTCAGGTTAATTATTTTTGCCCTTCTTCATGGCAGTATAGAAATTGTATTAATGAATTCAGTGTATTTGATGTGAACTAGTATGCCCAGTTAGGTGTTTACTGTGTCTGTTCTGTATAAACATATAAAAAACAAGTTTTAGAAATACTTGTAATAACGGAAATGGTAGAAAACATGTTATACATAATTTTCCTAGAAATGTGGTGGTTGTTTCTTGATGGCAAGCTGTATTTTAATACTGTAAATTTTTTCACTCCAGTGAACGAGGGCAGCGGAGCAGAGTTTGTACCTCAGAGCCCTGCATGGCTAATGTCCTTTGCTGTCAGGCTTCAGTGTTAAAAGCTGAAATAACTTGCTCAGTTTTAGAGTTAGATGTGAAAACTTCTGGCTTTATTACCCCAGCAAAATATGCTCAAACTGTGTATGGGAAAACTGACTTCCTTTTAAAACAAGTAAGTGTGTTTGGTGCTGAGTTTCAGAGGATTCAGAAGTGCTTCAAGTCTGTTCTGATGGCCTGTGGTGTTTCTTTTTAATATGTGTTAGGCTAAATTATTACGGTCCTTAGAGACCACCACAGATTAGCTGGAAGCGTGTTGAACAGATGGATTGCATTTTAGCTGGTTATATTTGTAATGTCAAGTGGCAGGCCTTTAACACAGCACATTTCATACTCCCTGTTACTGCATAAATCACCCCAGGACAAATCTAAGGCAAAATAAAATAGAAGTCAAGAGTAATTTGTCTGGATACTATTATAAACATGTGAAGTCACTTGCACATGATTTGAAGAGAGAAGTTGAGGATAAATCAATAGGCTTTTTATTTTCAGCAAAGTAGGTAAATTAATCAAAGGTGTTGCTGGCAATAAAAGCAGGAGAACACAGTGCTCCACAGTTGGATTTTCTGCTCTCTGGGTCAAATCGATATTGCCACTAGGCACAACCATAGGGCTGTATGTTGTATTAACATAAGTGATTCATCTTGGAGTCAGTGAAACTAGGGTAGGAAATCTGCTGCTACACAGCTATTGAACATTTAATTTCATATTTTAGAAGTAAATGTACATTTTTGTATTTAGTTTGATTTAAAAAAAAATTATTTCCTGATGTGTGTGGGGGTGGCAGCTTCTCCATTATTTATTCCACAGGGCTAGAAGTAAAACTAATGGTGGCCTAAAATACTTTTTACATGTATAAAAGTACCGTTGTTTAAATATACATAGAATCTTTGTTATGCAGTGTAAACAATGTGCACTGTAAACAATTTGAATTGATCTTAAAGCAAATGTTTTTGTCAGGACTTGCCTTGCTCACCTTGCCCTCTGATGTCCGGAGTGATTTAATTCTGTACCAGCCTGGAGCAGTTGATTTAACCAGTTCATAAAGCAGTGAGAGTGCGCACAACGGATCACATTATAACCATGGAATCTTATTTTAATTTCCTTCCTCCATTGCTTCTTACTATTTTTTCATCAACCTACTGATGCCTTGCATATATATGGGACAAGCTCTTTGTTCCAGGGATGTCTCACTATGTATTTGTACAGCTTGCAGCGGATGAGGTTTTGCTCCTGGCTGGGACCTCTGCACTACTCTAATACAAATAACAAAACCTGAGCCATAACAATGAATTTTGGGTGGATGATTGTGCCTGGGTCCTTCCTAGTTTTTTTTATATGATGGTCTATTATGTGCCATTCAAATTGCATATGTGTGATTTTTTTTTTTTTTTAAATAAAACCTGATCTTATATGGTATACTTCAACACTGAGTGTATTTCTGTCATTTGGTGCATTATCTGCACCCTGCGCAGGCTGAGCGTGGCTAAGCCTAGGTATGATTCCTTCACATCCCCTCCCACTGAGATTCCAGTCTATGATTGTCAGAACTGATTATTTTCAGCAGATGAGGCAACAGTTTTCTTAGTGGCTTTTGGGTTTCCACTTGAAGAGTCTTTAGAAGTGTGCTTTGTAATTTGCTGGTTTTCAGAGGAAAAAAAAAAAATCCCTTTAAAGACAGCTAATCCTCTAGTCAGTCACATAACGAATACAATTGTTACAGAGATGAGCAAAGTTCTTAATCAAATTTTGTCATGTATATAATGTGTTGGCAGGGAAACAGTGAGTACTGAGTCACACACGGTGTCATCAGGCATGCTCACGTGGTACGATGTACATGGAAAACATCTCAAAGATCTGTTTGTGTTTCACTTCCTTGTCATTCCCCTGCAACAACTTGTTTCATCTTGTCTAATCTTTTGTGGGACCCTGCTGTACAGTTTACAGAATCTTGCTATAAATTATTTCGCTGACACCATTAATAACTCATCAGATAATTATAGTGAAATTAAAAAAAAAAACAACCTTTAAAAAATAGTTTGTATATATTGGAAGACAAATACATTTTTTTTTTCTTTTAAAGCATAACCTTCTTGTTGTAGGCTGCAGGATAACTTGTTTTCATTATTGTATTAAAATGAAACTGGAAACTTTGAAAAACCATATTTAAAAAACAACTGTTGTGTCTCAATTTGCTGTTTAAAATATGTTTTAATGTTAAAACTTGTTCATTAGCCTGAGTGTTCACTCTTCCTTAGAGTTCTGATTCCAGAAGAGCTTGAGTTCGGTTGTCCCTTGGACTTTGAGCGCACCTTGCCTGGGAAATGCAGCTCCCAGCCTGTCTTTGTGGTAGCATCCAAAGGGACCTTGAGAAGTGTAGGGGCAAAGTTGCCACCCCATCCTGCTGCTGGGAGGCTCTGAGCTGGTGCAGATGGCCATTGACTCCTGCTGAGACCTTATCTAAGCATGTAGTATCTCCTTCACCAAATGTTTCCCACTCCAAGGATGTTTGTGAGATCAGATCCATACTGAGGTTATTGGAGAGTTGGCTGTGCTGCGCAGTTAGGTCTCTGCTGAACTTTTCTGCTCCGTTGGCCTGAGTTGCAGCTGAAATGTAAGCCAGATTGCCTGGCTAGGTAGTGTTTGCTCTTGCTGGTATAAATAAAGCTAGTGATGGTTTTTCCTCATGGGCATTTTAAGTAGGAAAGCACCATTTGGCTTCCAGTCACCTGGGTAATTAGCATTTTATAGCCAAGCAATATACTTAAATGGAATTGCTTGGCTTGAGCATTGAATTACAATGGCTGGTAGACTGCTGCTCTTCTTACATAATTTATTTAGTACTTGCTTCTTGTTTAGGATTCAGGCAGAGGTTAATTTAATTCTGCATGAGAAGCTAGTAGTTACTCTACATTAGTGCTGTGCTGTACTGTAGTGCAGGGGAGAGTTTTTGTGTAGAGCTTGTATTTGTCTGGTCTCTCGGCCATGGAAAGGACAGTTTTACTTGCTCCTTTCTTAGCAATGCATTCTTTGCAAGAGCCGTTGGCACGCTTACATTGGCACTTAAATGCAGCCAAAAATAATACCTTAAGACCATTTTATTCCATGCTGTTGCACATGTATTTTTAAGAAGCAAATGTGTATTGAAGTGTAGTATGGACCAAGGAGACTTTGTTCCTACAAAATTACAAGGTGCTGCTTGCCCTGTTACAGGTAAATAAAATGTTAATATGTGACCATGGTAACTTCAGAGTGAGAGCTCAATCCTCTGATGATCTGAGGCAGAGAGCAAACATCCGGTGTGTGTGATCTTGGAAGGATAAAAAGAGTAGGTAAAATGTGCCTCAGCACTCCAGAAATGAATTAGAAACTTTTAGATGGAGGGAATGAATATGTTTGTTTATGCTCTTAATAAGCCTAAGTGCTTAACTCAGTGCTTAGAATTTTATCCTGAATCTCGTACGTGTCTTGATTTTTCCTAAAGCCCTTGACTGCTAGAATAGATTTGGGGAGATTTTGGCTTTTTTTTTTTTTAAGCTCCTTTCTTAGCAAAGTGATTGCAAAGAGCTTGCAAATGTGAAGCAAGTGCGCAGCAAGGGCTTAGATGCCAGAAGGCTGCTAAGCATTTATTTATTTATGTTTAACCTCATGATTTCTAGGTAACTTAATAATGTCTTTGAATCCTTGTGGTACCAGTCCTAGAGGGCATAGCTGCTTTCATCAAAACTTACCCCTGGCTTAGGCAGTACCCTTCTTGTTGTTCATATCTGCTGGTTGTCTCGGCCTACTTCACACTCTGCACCTCTGCAGGCAAGCCAGGGAGTGAGCAAGGACTGAACACCCAGTTTGACCTTCACTTAGAAAGCCCTCCCTCTCGATATGGAGCCACATAACTCTGCATGCAGAAACCTTTGTGGGCTTTATCTACTGAGTCTGGGGGTCTGGCTCAAGTAGTGTAAGACTTGGCTGCTGATGTTTGTATCTTGCGATAGTAGTGTTGACCTGCTAGCTAGAAGCATCCATTCTTGCAACCATCACTGCGGTCAGAAGAGCTGGGATCTTGGACAAATCTCTTCAAGCTTAAAATATCCCAATCTTTGGCAGAGGAGCATTTCAGGCATTACAGATGCTGCACTAAGGCCTGATGGGGAATTGTTTTGAATTGGATTCCTTAAATAACACTTCTGATACCAACATTTATTTTTTCTTTTTTTAATTGTTGCTAATGAGATTTCCATGGGGAAAAAAAAAAGGCAAACGGTAGTCTGAGAGAGGTGATTCCTGACTTGTAGTAGCTGGCCTCTGAGTTGGTTAATGGTCTAGGTGTAAAGCTGGCAGCTCAGACCCTAATTGTTCTAATAATCAGGGAAATTGTTACCATATGTCGTTGCTGTAACCTTTACTGTTTTAACCAAGCTTTAGTTGTGCTGTAAAAATGATTAAAAGGTTTCTCACAGGAGGAATTCGATTTTTTTTTTTTTTTTTTTTTTTCTCGTACAGTTGCTCTCTGGAGTACTGCGGGTTTTTGTGGGCTATTTAAAGTGTTCAATAACCCTGCTTTGCTCTCCAGCAGCTCCTGCCTGGGTGTGCTCCCCCTGGCCATGCCAGTCACCTGAGGCAGAAGGACACATACATGCCATCTCTGCCTCTGCTGCGGTGTCTCGCAGCAATGTTTGATTTTAAGCATAACAGCATCCTTTTATGTAATGTGATAACTTGTTGCCCTTTTGGGGAAATGTTGTATTTTATCTACCATTTCTTTTGCTGGCTGGGCTTCAGTGGCGTGTCCAGGCTAACCCAATGTCCAGTGTATCTGTACAGTGCGAGACGGTCGGGTCCGTGGAGCCCTTTGGTCCTTGGTGCCAGTTCATAGGCTGTAACAGCACAGCTCCCTGCCCGAAGCCCAAGTTTGACTTCCCGGGGTCTTCAGGGTGGGATGGTAAAACATGAGGGGAGCAGAGAGGTCAGACTGAGGCACGGCATTTTACTTGTAAACCTGCATTATTGCTGTTTCAGAAAAAGAAACCAAGAAAATATTGATGAGTGGATAGAAATTGAAGAATTCTGATTTGCTGTTAGGGGAGGGGACTTTGGTTGTATTTCCAGATGTGGAATTTTAAGCAATGGACCTGAGACACGGTCACATTGTCCCAGTTATTGAGTCAGTCACTGGGTGTCAGCTGAGCCTTACTAACTTTCTGTGGGTTTAGCCTGAACAAAATCTGAGCTAAACTTGTCAGTGTCAGTGTAAGAGCTTTCAGTTAACACACTTTATCTCACACTTGTAGCTGTGTGAGTGGATGGTTCGTTGGTACATCTCTGTTAACAGAGGATAGTTTATTAAACTGAAGTAACTCTGTTTCTGTGACTTGCTTTCCTTATCTTGAAAAAGGAGGGCAATGACATTGACTTTCCTTTATAAGGTGTTGAGATCTACCAGTGAGCTGCACTGTGTAACAGCTAGGTATTATCATCACAAGCTGAAGGTGAAGTGGTTTAGAACAATTAAGATAGTTATCTGTTTAAATATTTTATTTTAAAAATAAACAAGTCAGAGTATCACCTTGTGACAATTTGAATCTTTCAATCTGAATTAAGAAATCACTCTTCGCAGGCTCGGGGCCGTTTCTGCTTGTATTTGGTGACTGTCGGATTCTTGCCAGAAAATACTAAGTTTAAACAGCTACGAGGGCATTCAGTCATGGTTATGTTGGATGGTATACTCAAATAATTTTCCAGAAGGAGTTCATGGGAATGTTAACAGCATAAAGGTTAGCTGTTAATGTCTTTTGTGTCTGCCAGCTAAATAGCTAGCGATCTGATGATTACACAAAGACAACGCAAATTCCTTATGCATTCCTGCCTCGGTGCCGCTCCACACGCTGGGTGACTGGAAGCACAATTCTTTCTCTTTTTTGCCATGGAAATTGCTGGTTAAAGCTCAGTACTTCAGTATATGCAAATTCTGATTTTTTTTTTTTTTTTTAAAGCCTCAGTGCCATACGGTATTGTCATAGCAGATACTGCAGTCCAGCCATGTGCTGTTAAATCCAATAGGTTTTGCACCTGTTTTGGCGACAGGTGCAAACAAAGTCTTGTGTCTCGAATGCACAAACTAAAATGCATTTGGCTAATGACTCAGTGAATGCTTGGTCTGCATTAGCCAAACTTCACATTGCATAAAGGTCTGTAGAGCCTTCTTAACAGCACCAAAAACCCCATCAGCTGTGACATTGAGATGTTTCTACTTATCTAGAAGAGAAACTGCTGAGGAGTATGTTTTGGGTATGGATCAGAGGAAAAAAAATATGAAATGTGTTATGTCCAAAACTTTTTTTTTAAGAATATCCACTCTGATTACTTATCAAATGCTGCAGGCTCACTGAAATATTTCCTCTTTCAATCAGGCTTAATTTTCCTCCTATGGTAACTTTGAAAGCAGAGAAATAACAATGGGGTAACTTGGAGGGGAAGTGTTTGGGTGAATGGGTGATTGTTTCAGGAAATGCGTTTCGGTGCTCGGCTGCAGTACTTTTTCCCCTGGCTCTGAATGCTCTGCAAGTATCAATGCATGTGCCCTCCCAGTGGCCTAGAGGTAGGCTGGGAAACGAGACAAGCGGGGGAAAAGGCACCTGCCAAACATTTGGTAGGGTTGTATGTGCAAACCTTTGTTTCCTGAATCCCAGCACAGTGCTTTAATCACACAACCATTTTCCTCCCAGGCTTTTTATGTGAAATAAATACTTGCCTGCAAAATGTTTTATTCAGATCATCACAAGTGAGTGCTGGTAACTGCAGGTTGAAGCTAACAACTGTACTCCTGTGCTCTGTATGTTACTGGGGAGCACGACTGAACGTATTACCGTGCAGAGTCCCCTTT
Source organism: Ciconia boyciana (assembly GCF_034638445.1). Taxonomy (NCBI): domain Eukaryota; kingdom Metazoa; phylum Chordata; class Aves; order Ciconiiformes; family Ciconiidae; genus Ciconia; species Ciconia boyciana. The sequence continues at coordinate 53,448,629 of NC_132939.1, read as the reverse complement.
GCAACTTTTTTTAGCCTGGAGAAAAGGAGGCTGCGGGGAGACCTTATCGCTCTCTACAACTACCTGAAACAAGGTTGTAGGGAGGTGGGGGTTGGTCTCTTCTCCCAGGTAACAAGCCATAGGACGAGAGGAAATGACCTCAAGTTGCACCAGGGAAGGTTTCAATTAGATATCAGGAAAAATTTCTTCACTGAAAGGGTTGTGAAGCATTGAAGCAGGCTGCCCAGGGAAGTGGTTGAGTCACCACCCCTGGAGGTATTTAAAAGACGTTTGGATATGGTGCTTAGGGACATGGCGTAGTGGTGGACTTGGTAGTGTTAGGTTTACGGTTGGACTTGATGATCTTAAAGGTCTTTTCCAACCTAAATGATTCTATGATTCTGTATTTATTTGTCTACCTTCGAGCATTTTGGCTGCCCCAGGTCTTGTAGCCTTTCCTGTCCCTTAAGCCCATTCTGTCATTTCAGAGTAGCTTCAGGCAGCTGACACTTAAATATTAAACCTGACCAAGCAATGCACCTCCCTTTCCTAGTCTCCCCCAAAATAAAATGACCTTTAAATTAGGTTCATGATATGCTTAAATCTGTTTTACTCCCCATTAAAAACAATGCAAACAAATCTAGAACTTTAAATCCAGTTTTTCTGAGCAGTGCAAGATGTCTGTTCAATAGCTTTCCCCCACACCCCCTTCCCCAGCCCGTCATTAAAATCTCAGACCCATAAAATAATTTGACCAATTATTTGAATTACTCAGACTTCACAGAATGGCTTAGGTACCTTTGATGAACTCGCTGCATTTGTACGCCCTGGAACATGACAGCAGCTGTATGTTGAACATCAAATGAATATGGGTCATGCCTGGGGTAAAGGCATGACTGATGGGTGTGCCTGGCATGGCTGTGCATTTATCCTGATTAGTGCCATGGGACCCTTTAAGTTCTATATTAGTCATTGTTAAAAGAGGCGATAAGTGTATGTTAGCTGTGCAACCTGATGCCATCTTCAAACAGTGATTTCTCTCTCAAGTGGGGCTTCCTCTTGTGACCTCTGACCTGCCAGTATGTTAAAAGCTTTGTAATCGATGGAGCTCTGTATTCTTTGTGGTGTGATTGATTGGAATTCCTTCAGACTGAACTTTGCCTGTTGTTCTCTTTTGTTTAGGAGGTCCTCCAGCAGCTGATTGTAATGAATTTACCAAATGTTTTGATGATTGGCAAAGATCCTCTTTCTGGTGAGTAGTTTGTTAGGTTCTTCACCCCCTTCCTCTGAAATGCTAAATAAAATGTGTATTTTTTTAAATTTTCTTAAATAACAAACATAGTTTTAAACAAACTATACGTATTTGTAGCCAAACTACAAATTTGAGTACCTCTGAGTCTCACCGTTTAATGTATCTAGTATGTAATACTTACGTTTACATACCTTTACATACAAATATAGTGTCTGATCTGTGTGTTTGCATGACATACGTATGTGATAGTGAGTTCTTGTCAAAGCCAGAGCAGCAACTGTTTGCTTGAAAGTCATGTCTCTTCACTTCTTGCTGCAAGTGACCCAGGATACAGTCTGCCATAGGAGAATTGTTTGTCCTCCAGGTTTGCTGTCCTGTGTGCCTGTATAATCAGTTCAGTTATGGCAATATGTACACACCAGAAAAGTCTTGCAGAATTGCCCTAAAGTGTGAAGGAACTGTTGCAAATGAAGTGTGGGAAGAAAAATACTTGAGGATGGAGAGAAAAATACATACATGACAAATTGGAAAAAGTGAGGAATAGAATGGACAAGGAGAAAAACACCTGTCTGGCAACGTTGTCTAGGCAAGGACATCTGTCACATGAGGTATCACATCAAAAGTGACCTGCAAGCCAATGAGCTCATGTCCAGAGTCTAGTGTCTTTGGTGAGACAAAATGAAAGCTGTTTAGCCTGAAACCAAATTTGATTTCTCCTTAAACCACATTTCTTAAATGAAAGGTTTTGTTGCTGTGGTTTTTACTTTTTTTTTTTTAAAATGCCCATTCTATCTCTGCCTTAGCACTGTGCCAGTGCCAAGGACAATGTATTTGTTTTTACCAAAGATGGAAAACTGGATGAACCCTGTCAGCAGTGATGGGGAATGGCACAGTAATCGGCATCTCCAGAACAAACAAATGGCAGAAAGCTTGGTAGAATATTTTATTTTGCTGCTCTTAGCAGCAGTACTGTGTGTGTGTATGTACAAAAAAGGGTTTATATCAGGAAAAGAATATTAACTTACAGATGTTGGATCACTGAAACTCATACTCTTGGCACTCTGCAGTAAAATCAAGCTGAGGGTAAGGCATCCACTTCTCCAGCAAGCAGATTAAAGTCTCCAATGCCAATCTTAATTCTCCTGTACAGGCTACTGTTATGGGTAAAGAAGAAAATAGAAATACAAGAGCTGTTGCTTTTCTCAGTCATATGGTCAATGGGCAGAGCCTGGGCTGCTAGCGTCAAGAATGCTAGTGAATAGAGATGTCTGGGCCAACAAGGCAGTGTCTCTGCTGGCTAAGTGTCAATGGAAAAGGCTGGCTGGTTTCTTGTCATGGCCATTCCAGAGCGACAGCTGGCAGGAGACTCATAATGCAGTAACCACAGTCTTGGTTCCTGGGGAAGCTGCACACTTGAAAGCTGTCCTGTATTTAGCTGTAATTTCCCATCATTGACCTGCTGGTTTTTGTCAGCCCCTTAGATCTTCCTTTCTTTGAAGAAAGTACCTGATGTGTCTCTTGTAGGAAAGATACTGGTCATCTATGTGTTCCCATCTTCCATCTCCTTTAATTACAACCAGAAATTTTGCTTCATTTTCTGACATCTTTACAAATGTGGTGGTTTGTTTTTGTTTGTTTGTTTTTAATGTGGTCTTTTAAAATTTATTTTATCCATTGCTGACTTATCGTTGGCATTATTCCCAGAACATGGGAAGAGAGGATAAAGAATGCAAAAATGTAACTTCTGGATGTTTAAAATTGATGGGGTATGTGTGTATAAAAATAGGAAATTCTTGTTTAGACATATTATATAATTGTTTTGAGAACCAGTGCCAGCTTAGACACTACAGAGGAAGGTGGTGAACAAAGAAAGACTTGAGATGTACTTGCTCCAAAGAGTGTATTCAAGGAGAGTGTCTGAGGGATAGGATTTCAAGAAAAGCTCGTCTTAATCTTACCCTTAGGTAGATGACCTGGTAAGATGTGCTGAAGAAACAGTTAGAGAAGTGGAGAACTAGAACTTCCTTCAGGAAGAGGAACCTGGCTGGGGGCTGACAGGAAGCTCGGAAAGAGGGAACAGGGAGGAGAAGGCTGAGAAGTTAATAAAACCAATACAAGAAGCTGAATAAAGGAATAGGCTGTGGTGAGCAATGTGGGTGAGTGATGACCAGGTGACTGTCAGGTTGACATCTTTGTTACTGAGTGTCTTGCAGAGAGGAGTGAGAGGAAGGCAGGGGCACTTGGGAGGGGAAAAACAAGTGAAATGAGAGATTCTCTCTGTTAGTGAGAGCGCTAAAGGAGGGCTGCAGATTGAATAGAGATGCAAGGACAAAGCAGTCATCAGCATGGGAAGTGGTGCTTGTGGCATGAATACAGAGAAGCCCCAGGGAAAGCTGACAGAGAAGCGAGGAGGCTGGCAGGTACAGCAGTATGGGGAGAAGAGATGATGGAGATGGTTATTTGAGAGAACTGTTTAAAAGTGGCAAGGCTGGTAGAGGAGGAATCTCCTTCTCTGTGTCAGTGATCCAGTCCAGCACAGAGACTGAGAAAGAAGGAGGAAAGTCCGGGAGGTGGCATCTGCAGAGACAGTGCTGGGCAATGTGGGGAGCACTAGGAGCTGGAGACCAAGGTGCAGGCCGTCTGCCGGGCTGGGGTGGATCTGAGAGGCAGTGATGAAATCCTGGTCTTGCTTTCCCCGTCCTGTAGGTGAGTTATCTGAATGAAAGATCCCTCTTGACCAGAGGAGGAAAAATTGATCCCCATGATCACATTCCTGGAACAAATAGTGTTGCTTTGTACTGTTTGAGCTAGGAAGGCTCTTAATGACTGTATTGACTCCCTAGGTCCAAGACTAGAGAGCTGTTAGATCATTCAATATGATTCACTGTGTAACAATTTCAGTGACTTATTCCTTGTAACAAGCCCACATGATGTTTTGCTATGCGTGTTTTTCAGAGTTGTCTGTTCACCAGTGCCATCTGCAAATTTTACCTTTTCCTTCTAAAACACAGCCAAAACTGGTGTTACATGTATTAAGTTATAAACTGAACAGCTCTAAAGCTGAGAGTGCTGTTCTTGCCATTTAGCTCCCATTGGCACTCAACAGTTGGGACTATTGAGGGATTCTGCAGCTCTGCTTTGAACGTGAGACTGTTGGAAAAACAGAGCTGCCTAAATGCAGTAGCAGCTGGGCTTTTGCATAGGAGATGGCACATGTCTGCTGGGTTTAGGAGCTTTCTTTGCTTTCGTGTCCTCTAAATCGTTTTGTTCCAGGCCATGGCAATTTTGCCTACTTCAGTTCATTTGGCCATGGGCATAAAAGTTGCAAAAATATTTGTAAGTAGATGAAGGCTTTGACTGTTTTCTAGAGTATAGGGAGCTGAAAAGAAATTTGAAAATTTAATTAAAGGATTTAGAAAGTTTTTCCAGGAATCAGACTTGCAGAATGATGCAGCTGACATTACAGGATTTATTCTCTTCACTGCACTGTACAGTAGACAACTACTACCATTAAATTTCCTCTCTGTTTTTATCTTCCTCTGTGTTTTTTCTTGCTGAACAGCTTTTTCAGTTCATTACTGCACTACAAATCCCCCTGTGCTCAAGATGAGAATCATCAGTGTATTTATCATCTAGACACATCACTGTAATCACCTTTTATAATTACCTCTGGTTTTAGCATGCCTTATAAATGGCCACTCATTCATGTGCCCACGCAAGGAGTATCAGTATACAGTACTGGTCCTGAACCTCTATTTAGAGGTATTGTTTAATTTCTTAGTTTCTAGACATGCTTATTTTAACACAGCTAGTGAGTGGACTTGGAAACTGATGGCAATTAATCCTTTGAAACAGTCATAGTTAATTGGGGGGGGAGGAGGCAGATTTTAACTTTTTTTCAGACCAAGAATGGAAATGAGGTTTTATTTGCCTGAAGGAGGCTCATTTCTGTCTCTTCAAAAACTTTTGCTATTTAGATCCCCTTTTCAAATTACATGTTAAGTTTGTGAATGAGAGTGCCCAAAGTCCCTACTAAGAAGTGTCTATAGAAACTGTTTTTCATTAAAATCATAAAAGATGTCTGCTCTCACTGGGGTATTTTTTCATGTCTGGTTTCCTTCCTCATTTTGTTTCACAAGCCTCCAGAGGCACAAAGGTTCATAAAATATAAAGTTAATAAGAAAACACCGCCTCAGTAGTGTAAATTTAGCATTCAAGCTTTTCTCACTCAGGATGTTGCTACAGTTGGGAAAAATGTCACTTGTGTGTTTCACCCCTTCCCATCTTCTCCGCACATTCACCGGCTGCCACGTGTAGCACTACATGTGCTGGTGTTCCCTCTCCTCTGCTGGAGGAACATTGAAGTAGAAATGTGCAAAAAGAAGCATCACAAGCTCAAGATTTCACGTGCTTGGTCTCCCTTGTACCTGTTTTCTCTGACATCTTTCTTACCGCCCTCTCATTTTTTTTCCATCATCTGTGTTCTCTCTGTAGCTTGGTCCTCCTTTTTTTGTTGTTGTGTCTCCTAATCCCTCTGCCTGCCTTCTCCCTGAGTCCTGCCATCTGCTTACCACCCTCTGTCCGCTGTGAGAGCAGAGGGGTCTCCTGGCTCTGGCACAGGGAGGCTCCCAGGATGCACAGGCGGTGCTCGGGCTTTCCCTCCCTTTATTTTCCAGAAAACCCACTGGCGCTCTCTCATGGTTGGGAGCAGATGGTCTTTCTGCAAATCCCCCAGGTGGCTGGCTCCCTTGCAGGCACAAACATGTGGCCTGAGAGCAGCTGCCCTGGAATTTTCAGAAAGGCATAAAAGAAAAAAGGTGGGTTTTGTTTTTGTTTTTTAATTAGCACCTTTCTGTTTAAGTGCTAGTTTGAACCCTGTCCATTCACTTCAGCTTGTCGGTACCTGTCTGCCAGGAGCTGCCCCATACCTAAGCATGTGCATCCTAGGTCCTAGGAGGACACTGTCTTGATAAGGTCAGCTAATAAGCCTGGGTGGACCCAGCAGACTTTCTTCCCAGCTGTCTAGGAAGGACTTGGGTCATCCCAGTGAGCCAGCATAGGAAAGCCTGCACATTCCTGCTTATACAGTTGCACAAGGAACTTTGCCACCTTATTATATTAGCACAAATCGAGCCTTTTGAAAAACACCACAGAATCATTGGCTGTTCAGGAGGCATGACTGAATTGGGGATAAAGATCGCTTGCTTTTGTTCAACATGCGTTACAGGATAAATGCATTGTAAATGTCCTGAGTGTCGAACTGAGCTGCTGCGCTGTGTAGTAATCCTAGATGTGCTTCCGATTCACTTAGTAACCTTGGGCACTCCACTTAAGTGTGTGGTATCTCAGCTCTCCTGTGGGTGAGATGGAAGGGGAGAGGGGTAATTAATCCCTTCCTGGCTCATTCTGAGGTTTAATGGAAAACTCTCTCCAAAGCACTTTAGATTGGTAGAGAGGTTTTTTCATACTCATACCCTATTTCTTCTAAATATCTCCTGCAAATTAATGTTATTCTATGAGGCTTTAAAATGTTACTCCAACCTAGCTTGAGTATGAGTGACCTCGGAGTGCCTTAATGCCAACAAACTGTCTCCACCCCATGGGAAACAACTTCTGAATTAAAGCCCAAGGAATGGAACTCTTTAAAACAGTCACACATGATCTTCTGAAACACTTGTGTGGCTGGCAGAGTAGATTTGCTAAGTAGACCTTTCAACCTAAAAAGTGTTTCTAGTGGGTAGTACAATCTCATTTTCATTACACGTGCGTAGCATGTCTGCAAGCATAAAATAATTTATTATTAAAGAAATCTTGGGAAGAATCCTGACAGCTAAGTCTTCTGTGAAAGCTGCCAGTGGGGAGAGCAGACTGCCAAATGTTATCTTTAAAACAGTAGCAAACTAATAATCTCATGATTACCTCGAGTCTTCTAATTTCTCACTGCTTTCTATAAACTCTGGCTTGGCCTTCCCCGCCAAAGGGGCGTGCCATGTCTGCCTAAGCTTCCCTTCCTGATGGGAGGGCCCGAGTGGGGGCAAGGTCTTGGAGTGGTATCTCCAGGCAAGGTCAGCCGTGGGAGAACAGCGTTGACCTTGCTAAGTTACCCTGCAGTAATAGCTGAAGGTGTTTCACTCACAGGGTCATGCAGCATCACTGATGCCCATCTGTTATCTCATGGAGAGAACAGCAAAGCCTACTACCTTTGGTGCAGAGAGGTAGAGTGTGGTTTGAATGGCTTAAATAGCTTGCATGTCTTTAGGATAGTATAGATGCTCAGTAAGAGCAGTAGAGCAACCCTGATGTTGTCTAAAATGAGTGATTCCAAGCTGCTAGGCTCACCCTGAGGATAGCTGTGATGCCATGGTGTACCGATTGGAGTTTGTAGTCAACAGATGGGGAGGTGCCCAGAGCACGCAAGGATTAGAGCACTTGTCCGATGTGATCTGGAGCAAGGAGCCTGGTGGCTACTCTTTCAGTCTCATGGAGATGTTCTGCCCTGAGTAAGTTTGGGAGAATGAGACACGCTCGAGTTGCTTGCTCTCCATAACTTAGAAACTTGCTCTTGTGTCTGACAGGCATGCTTTGCATTTTATCCCCGGTCTGGATCTGCTCTGAAGCTGATGCAGAATGATACCCAATGCTGAAACTCTAATGAGAACTCAATTTCATGAAAAAATGTCTTCTGACCAAACTAAGTATCTCCTTGGGCTAGTAGTGCCCTCAAAGGAACTGTTCATGAAATAACTGATCTTTTTTTGCTGTTGCTGAGGGTTTTTTTGTGACACTGTCTGCCTTTAAGGTTGTGTTATTCAGAATCATACAGAACAATCAGACTTTCACAGACTGACATGTTATTTGTATATTAAATCATAATTTTTCAGAAAAGAGCAAGCCATGTATGCTGCTAGGTACAGGGTGAAAAGTAAGAATGATTGTACGTCTTTCAAAAACAATTTTAAAATATTCTGCAGGGAAATAAACAATATTGTATTTACAGGGTGAAGTGTGAACCAGCATGTTCTAAATATGTCTGTCTGCAGAAGAGAATAACTCCTGCTTGCAAAATCTTAATGATTAATAATGTGGGACTTGGATGTTGAGAATTCTAGTGTTGAGTTGTACAGTATACTGATAATTTCTGTAGGGCATTCTTGAAACATTTTAAAGATCAACATTCCTAAAAGTTGTTGAAAAATTGTTTAACAAGTAAGGTACATTTAAAGACTGGTTTAGGGCATTTGTGTGCCCTAAAATCAGGAAATCTGAAAACAAGTTATTTCCTAAGCTGCCTGCTCGTGGCTGTGCTGGCTTGCAAGGTTCTCGGGATGGAAGTAAACCCCACGGTAATTTAGGTCTGTGTGCCTTTGTGCATCTGCGGGGCTGCGGCAGCTTAACTGATGAGTCAGTTTAACTCCAGTTCCCCGGCCTTGGGTCCTGCACATGCCTCTAACTTTCTGTCAGCGGAGCATACAAGGGCGTGGTTTTGGTGGAGGAACACAGTTGCACTCAGAAATTATTATCTGTCTCTTTAGTGATAGGAGCAATTGAACACCCAAGTAAAGCAGGGTATAAAATGAAAGCATTTATCCCACAGTTATACGCTTTGTGTCAGATATATAGGGATGAGAGAAAACTATACGTGGCCTGTTTCTCTCTCCTTCTTTTCCTCCAGTGTGGATGAGGACAGGCTTTTCCTGAACCTAACTCCATAATGATGTTTTAATTTCCTCATTGAAGCTCCTTGCCTTCCATCTCCCTTTGTCTATCTTTGATATACATAATTTTCTTTACCACCCAACAATCCCCACATTAATGTTGTGAAAGAAGATCTGGAGTTGTCTCAAAGCCATGCCAGTTCCCCTTGCATGGCTTTCTCCCTCCTAACCTTAGGAGGCAGCGGGCAGAGCTGTTGGTCGCAGCAGGACTGCCTGCAGTAACAACCTGCGTGTGTCGTCTCCCCCCCACGGCTCCCCAAGCATATGGTTAGCTGCATGTTCTCCCTTCTACATCACTCATTTTTTTTATCCCCCTTAGCACATGGGGTTTGTGCTTCAAAGTCTGAACAGGTTTTTTGATGCAGAACAGAGGCAGAATTTATTTGCTAAAACATCTCTCGGAGAGAATTTATGTGCACAGAACGGCATTCAGCTTTGGGAAGTCTGGGTGGCAACTATTTTACAGAGAATTTAGGACAAGTTCTTTCTTTGAGAGTAACCCTCCTTTGCTTCTACCTGGGGTGGTTTTTGTTTCGTTTTCGTGTGGTTTTTTGGAGGGGGGGGAAGAGGTGGTGGTTTGGTGGGCTTTTTTGCACCCTTGTTAATTACAAAACAAGGGACAAGCATTGGACATATGTGTTGAACTATTTAAAGAATTTTTTTTTTTTTTCCCCTGCATTGATCAGAAAAGCCTCAGGAAATGTAGGTGAGGACAGCACATGGAGGAAAAAAAGTATTGCTGGGTTTGGGATTTTAGACTAACCATTAGAATTGTATTGTTACATGGAAAGTATGGTAACATTATAATGGGCACATATATATTGTTCAGGCACTTGTTCAAAGGTCTTATTTCTCTTTTCAGGGGGATATTTTGGAGAGGATCACTTGCAGGTACTTAATTTGTTGTACATATGTACTGATTCCCTTTTTTCCTCCCTAGGTAAAAGTATGGATGAAATTAAGAAGCTGCTGTTGTTGGTTCTGGGATGTGCTGTGCAGGTAAACATTCATTAAAGGCTTGAAAAATAAGATTTTTTTTTTTTAATCTGGTGGTGGTGTTTTTGTTTTGTTTTGTTTTTTTTCCCTGGACTGAGAAAATCCACCCAAAGATCAGTGCTGTATGAACAAATCTCCAGCTCAAGACAGCTTGTGAGCTGAAATTGTGAGAAGACACAATAGGTGAATGAAAGAAATGTAGAGGAAAGGAAGCACATTTTGTGATAGCAGTAGCCTCAATTTGTTGCCAGTGCTTAGTCAGCCATAGGATATGTACCCTTGCAACTAAGTAGTCCATTTTGATAACAACATGGGAAGAGAGAAGCTTTGAACAGTGTTCTTGATATCAAGATTGTTGTTGGTTTATTTTCTTACAGTTTTAAAATATGGAGTGAAACAGTACATATTAATACCAAACAAATAGATAAGCTAACAGTCTAAACATTTGTTTAATGAATCCTGATTTTATTTGCATAATCTTCTGATTGAATATTGTATGTAGAAAATCCGAAATGAATAGATACTTTGTATATTCATGTGGGGATTTTTGTGGCATTTGTTAAAATAAATAGACAGGCAATGTATGTGGGAAACTCCCCAGAAATGCACAACAGTTACCAGATAAAGAAATCAGTGTTCTTCCCACCAAACCTCTGTGGTGGTAAACAATAGATGCGTTGCGGGCTAGCCTTTGCTTATAATTGACCTTGTTTGTAGGTCTGTCTAGTGTTTTTTGTCATGCCTTAGGATACTTACCCTGCTCAGCTATGTCAAGTCAATTATGTCAGGGTAAAGCTGTCTACATATGGCTGCTCCGAACTATCTCAGCATTGCATTGCAGCACAAAGAATAAAGGTCTGATTTGGCAAGCTGCTGTGCGTCCTCAGTCCCCATTTACGGGTCTGAGGTTCTTCCCAGTGAAAGGAATGGTTGCGACTCAGAACCAGGCCCCAAAAGGACACTGGCAATGAGTTTAAAAAAAACTTTAAGTAATGCTTAACTTCTCCATAATGTGGAGAAGTTCTTACAAGAAGGCAATAATGTTAGTGTACAATCACAGATATACAGATAGCAGATGTCTGCCTCTTTTAAAGCCTTAAGTAAAAGATTTACTAAAATCTGTTTGTCTGAAATGTCACTCATTTTTATCCAGAATGTTTCCCAACCCCATTTTCTATCTAAAGCACATGTTGATTTAGTCCAACAAGCAACATTCATTGATGTGAATACTATCTAAAGTGATGCATCTCTTTTCATTGCCAAAACCAAACAAAATGCAAACAGCAAAGCAGAGAGGTTAAATGATGCAATGTAAACATAGGTTTTTGTTTGTGCAGCTCCATTAATGAAGCTGTGATGACTTCCTCTGGCTGTTGCCCCACCTCTTGATCTTATCGTGTCTTGAACTTGTTTTTAGAGAGCAAAACCAGCCATTTAACTTAGCCTTAATTGTACTGACTGTAAAAAGTTTAAATAATTTAATGCGTAATTTGGTTCATGCTCCATATGGAGCGATGAAGTGTTATACCTTTTAGTGTGACAAAGTGTAGATCTTGAACATTTTGTTGTTAACAATGTGGGGATTTTTTTTTTATTTATTTAAATGAAAAATGGTGCAGTAAGTTTTAGGATATGTAGCACTGTTTCAGGGTGTGTTTTATTTTAACAGTGTGAAAGAAAAGAAGAGTTTATTGAAAGAATAAAACAACTGGATATTGAAACCCAAGCTGCCATTGTGTCACACATTCAGGAGGTGAGACTCTCAGTATAGTCTATTTTGACTTTTTATCTCTTCCTTCCTTGACTTAACAGGGTTGTTTTTCTATGAAATATTAATGCTTGGAATTTCATAAGGGATTCATGAACTTCACCAAAAAAAGAGATTGAATATGTTACTGCAATCAAATTTTAAGATGAAGATAATAGACGCTGAAAACATTACTTGGCTCAGTGGTCTTTTAAAGAGATGTAGTGGTAAATGCCTTGCTTGCCAGTTATAGGCTATGTAGAAGGAATTGTTGTAAGGGTACATGTGTAATATTTCCAAAAGGCATGTGTGGCTTAGGAGCTGCAGTGCCCCTTGCAGCAATGGTGTAGGGACTTAGTCCCCAAGTCCTGTGGTAGATGAGACACAGGCTCCCCGGTGGCTTGCTTCACGCAGTGGCCACTGAGCTCAGATGGTCTTGAAAAGTGTTCTCTGCAGCTGAAACTGGACATATACTCTCTTTTTAAAGAAAAGTTTGATCCAATGATGAGTATTCTTGGACTTCTGAGGTTTCTGTAAAAGGAAGGAATATAGGTATGTGTTAGGAGCCAGCTTGCTTTGGAGACCCAGGAGAGAGCTATGTGGAAATGGCCCCTGCTGGGTGTGCCTTGTCGGGAGTGCGCACTGGCTGTGGTGTAGACACCAGCACGTACAGGTGTAGAAATCCCGGTATGCTCAGATCTGAGGAACAAATAGTGAAAGTCTAAGACAGGAACTCTTTTTCTTAACACTTAAAAAAAGAATTCTGCTTTAAAAAACCCTGAAATTGTGATGAACTAAGCACATGATTATGGCAAAAGCAGGAACAGTCTTTAACTGAGCTTGAGAGACTTACCTGACATTTCTGCTAAAAGATTCAGAGGAAATCAGTTAAGATAGCAGTTGAAAGGTACACTGCTGGCAGCAACCAGAGACATTTCTGCTAAAGGCAGCTCCTCCCAGCTGTATCGGCTGCAAATTGCAAATTCATTGAAAGAAGGGCTTCTTCTCAGTGAGATACCAGCCTAACTGTTCAGTGTGGGATCAGTCCCTTCAAATCCCTTGTGGTGACCACCTCGGTGCTTGTGGTAAGACAGTTGCAGACTTCTAGTATGCAAGCACAAGTGCTATTGATCATAATACATATCTGATCACTTTTAAAAATCAGCCTTAATAATTATTAAAAAAATCTAAATACCAGAAATTGCTGGGTAGTGTTACAGTTAAGGTAGTTGTGTTTGTTATTTACAGGCTGGTTTTGGTGAAAATGTGATACGTTTTTTAACTGATCAGTAGAAGAACCTGGGGGGTGCAGCATATACAGCAAACAAATTTACAAATCAACCAGTGGAAAGACAATTGTTTTTCTTCCTGTTACTAGGTAACTCACAACCACGAGAACGTCTTTGACTTGCAGTGGCTGGAGCTCCCAGATATGGCCCCAGAAGAACTAGAGTCTCTCTCCAGGAATATGGTTTTTCACCTCAAGAGGCTCATTGATGAGAGAGATGAATGCACAGAAGTATGATGACTTTTCTCTCCCATATAGAGCTCATCTGAAGTAGCAGATGCAGGCTCCATTACTTCTCTTGTCTTGTTTGTGCACTGGGCTTCTATTTCTTCTGCATCTTTTTACTACACCTTTGAAAATCTGTAGAAAGATTTTTACTTTTCCACTGATTCTTGTGTAAACACTAAGGTGTGGTGAAATGATTGGTAAAGAGGAGTGGAGTGGTCTCTCCGTGAAGTGGAGAGACCAAAAGATTTGAAGTTGTGACTTTGTCTTGAGATTTTTGTCTCTGCGTGTCTGCTCAGTCATTCATCTTTGAGCGATTGCTTGCTTGTCTCTCCATTGGCATCTACCATCATGGGTTCCAGTGTCTTCTCTAGTTTTTTTTCCTGTGTGAAGATGGCCCTATCTGTTGCGAACTTATCAGTTCCTTTTCCTTCAGATCTCTGGAGGAGGTTTCTCCCTTTCTTTAACCTGTTAATTTTCTGTCATGCTTTTGACTGTGATTGTGTTAGTTAAAACTGTTAGTTGTTACAGGTTTTTATGAATTCTCCAAGCAAGATAGACTGCTTATTTTGAGCATTGGAAGGGGAATGTTTTAGTGGTCTGAGCAAAGTGGAGATTCCTTTCCTCCTCTGTGTAACCTTCCCTCCTGGCTATCACTTGAGTTCTGTATAATGCCAGCCTAATAATTTTCTACACTTACAAATCATTTTTAGATACTTGAAAAACAATGTATAATTATACTGTGTATCTCTTGACACTACATACTTCTCTGTATTTCCAGGTCATTGTAGATCTCACTCAAGAGAGAGATTATCTGCAGTCTCAGCAACCACCAAGTCCTCTGAAAGTACCAAGTCCAGATTCTTCACCAAACCCAGCCAACACTCTTTCTAATGAAGACAAGCAGCACCTTGCAGTTGAGCTGGCAGACACAAAGGCTAAATTGAGAAGAATCCGGCAGGAGCTGTGAGTCACCAGGGATTTATGCTCTTAGAGAGACTTGTATATTAAGTCTTGTGCATCCTGAAAATGCAGTTGCCTGTCAGCTTCAGTACACTGACCTCCATGGGAGCTCTCAGAATCGCATCTTTCAAATTTTTTATTCATAGCAGTGTTCCATCTTTCTTCTTTCTTAACTGGTCTTTGATCACAGAGTGGTGGCTACTTCCATTTTTCTTTTTGTGTCTCATCTCTCTCTTCCCATCTTCAAAATGCCAACTGCTAGCTGCACTTATTAGTGGGAAGTCCAGAGGCCCGTGACAGCAGTACAGCTACGTAGCTACATAGCTACAGCTATGACAGCAGTAGCACCAATGAGATTTAAATAGATGTACTTAGTATAAAAATAGAGTTGCAAACTCAGATCCACGATATATGTATAGTATAATGAGAAAAAAGGTCTTGCTTTTATGAAGCTGTCATGACAAAGAGGCTCTACATTCAGAATACTGTAGGAGATTTCTGTCTTCCTTTCCAGATTCCCAGCAGTGTCCATATAATCAATATTGTTTCAGGAAAAAAAAAATTCTTACTAAGATTTTTCTAATTCTTTTCAGGGAAGAGAAGTCTGAGCAGCTTGTAGATTCTAAACATGAAGTTGAGCAGCTCACCCTAGAGCTGCAAAAAATAAAACAAGAGGTAAGATGTGCTTGTTTTACTGTGACAGTCTTCCCTATTTAAAAAAGCATCTTTCAGTGTGAGGCTACAAATACTACTATGCCTATTTTTTTAATGACAAAATCAAGTCACTCCAGCAAGCTGTTTGACGATTATGGCTATGGCATAGCAATGCTACGCTTTCCACTTAACTGGTGAGAGCAGTCTCATCTGTTTAGCTTGCAAATAGCCTAGTAATGCCTGAAGCTTATGCAGCATCAGGCATTAGAAATGTCAGAGTCCCAGCAGGCTGAAGAACCCCTCTGTCTTGTAGATAAATTTACTGGCTAGTTAGGAGAATTCTCTTACTCCTGAACCAGGGGAATGCTATTTGCCTATGCTTAAAATAAGTAAATAAATAAATAAAAATAAAGTTTAAAGAACATGCTTTCAAGTATTAACTAAGAACTAAGTATTAACTTCTCCCTGCTTATTCCTCACTTCTCACAGAATATCCACCTGGCCTCAGATGCTCGCTCTGCCCGAGCATACAGAGATGAGCTCGACTCTCTGAGAGAGAGGGCAAACCGTGTGGAGAGACTTGAGATGGAACTTGTTCGGTGCAAAGAGAAACTTCATGACGTGGATTTTTACAAAGCTCGCATGGAGGCAAGTGAAAATTGGGAGAAAGATTTGCTGAGTAGTCCTTAATGTTTGGCTTTTGTTGTGTTATTCGTTCATGTGTCATTTGTCATTGAGCTGACTGTAGCAAAACATCAGAGCAAGTGGAAATTTCATAACAAACATCACAGTTATTGACTTAGCAACATTAAAAGTTCCTTCAGTGTCAAGAAGGACTTGGTGCACACAAAAAATAAATACCCATTAGTTTTAATAAACTCTGCTTAGTTCAGCATTGTGTGGCTAAACAGTACAGACCTTTTCTGGACATTTCTTCGAGAGAATCCAGACCTTTCGTCTAGCCTTGAAAATTTACTCTTAGGTAAAATGCCTATGCTTCAGAGTTGTTCCTTTGACCAGTGGTTTAAATGTCATTTATAAATTAGCTAAATGAATGTCTAGGTGTTTTTCCTCAGGGGTTTGTAGCAGATGCAACTGTTGTTAAAATGGCTGGGCATTTTTAAGCATGACCTCAGATGACAAATTCTAGCCACCCCTTTTTGCAACTGTTGCTTGTAGTAGAAAGGAGAGAAAATTTGGATCTTCCCTAGTGCCCTGGATAGGGTATATCAATGAGGAATGTATAGCTTTGTTCCAGTAGTAATGCCAGTTACTCAGCTTAGTCACCTGCAACTATGCCCATCCTGGAATTATTAATTAACTTAGATTGGAAAGGACCTTGGAGATCATCTAGACAAATGCATTGCTCACAGCATGGCTGCCCTTAAATTTAGGTCAGACTGCTCTTATTTTCTGTCCTTTCAGTTCTTTAAACCATTCTCACCTAAACTCTCAGTAATCCACATACGTAACACTTCAGCTGAGGTCAAATAAATATCCAGACTTGCTGAACACATGAAGATTCAGTAATTGACAACCTCACTATAATTAGATAAAATCCCAGGTCTGAGGTAGAAGAGTGATGTTGAAACTCGCATTTGCCAGGCCTCTGGCTGAGAACACAGACCTTATTTCTGCTCTATAAACTCTACTTTGTAGGTGATTTTTTTCCATCTCTAACCTAAGGGGCCAGCAAGCTGCTGCTTCTTATAAATAGGTTCACTAAAATGGATGGTTATTAACTGTAGTAATAGTCTACAAAAGCCTGTCTTTCCTCTCAGTAATTCCCAGTTTACATTAGGAAGTATGAAGCTCTGGCTCTCTCTGTTTTCTTCCCTCAAGCTGGCAAATCAGTCGTGCATTAACCTGGCACACTAGCTATCAGCATGGCATCCCGGCACTTCCCTTTTGGCTGTGTACTGGAGTCACTTAGCTTCTACCTGATGCTCAGGTAATTTAGCCAGAGCTAGGAGAGGAGTTTTTTAGTCTTGTCTTCATCTGAGATCAAGGGAGTAGCTCTTTTTGTTCTTGAGTTCTCAGCCTCCTTGCTTGTCCTAGAGCCAGCAGTTTCCTGCTCTGCTGTCTGCATGCTAATCTTGCTTAACATATCATTCAGTAAAGAGACCTCCACTTCAGTTTCAAATTTGTTCCAACTTTCCTCACTCCCTCTTCCACCCTGCCAGTTTTTGGTGAAAGTATTGAACTTCAGACATGAGTGTTGGCTCTCCAAGGATACTTCCCTGGAATACAGTAGTGGGACAAATAATATTTCCCATCAACATGGCACTTTTCTAATTCCGGGCTGCAGTGTGGCCTCTAGCAAAAGTTGTCACTGCTGTAGGGGCTGAGCTCTTCTAATATGCAGCAGGATTGTGCAGCTGTCTGCAGGCTGCTCTGTGGTCTAGCATAGCCAGAGAGTTTCACATTCTCACCACTCCCTCTTCCAACATTGATCAAGTCTTGGCACAGCCATGGACTGCCAGTGTTGAGCAGTGGCAGCGTCAGGCAAACTCCACTGGTTTCACGCTGATGCATTCAGAGAATTCCACAGGGCACTATTCTGTCTTTTGTATGGTCAAGGAGTAGCACAAAAGCTGTGCATAGTAGCCAGTATCCAACTTCCCATGGTCCCTCAGTTTTCTGTCTTGTCTGCCTCAAGTCCTCTGCCCCTCAAAAAGGAGGTTTAATGGCTGGAGTCAGTTCAGTATCTGCCCAGATTCCTCCCGCTCCCTCAAAAACTGTTTGGCTTGCATTCCAAGTTGTAAGATTTGTGCAGGGATGTAACATGGTAGAGATTTTTACCACTAGACAGTACAGTGCTGATTCATCTCATGGCATTTACTGGTTGCGGCTGGCTTCCTAAGCTCTAAGTCTTAAGACCTGAACAAATCTTACAGAGGCACAGCAATGAAAATGTAGGTGCGTAAAGTACAGCATAAGCCACTTTTCTATGGTAATGTGATACCTTAAGGCTCATAGGGTCTTGGCAGGGTTATTAATAAGCAGTGCCAAATCGGTGTGTGAGAAGAAAAAGTGGGTTTACCTTTGTGCATCAATGCAGAAAGCTATTAAATGAGCACTTAAAAATCTTTTCGTTCTTGTAGTTCACATACACATTTGGTAGTTGGAGCAAAAAATATAGAATGCGCTCTGTGCATGATACCGTGACAAGCTTTAGGAATTGTGAGCAAGCTTAACGAGTAGTTTCTGAAAGCATGTAATACAAATCAGCAGTTGCAGCAGGAAGAGATTTAAGGAGCTATTGCAGAAGGAGTGCAAAAGAAGCAAGTCTTTCTCTACATGAACGTAACATGCTTAGGCGTGTGTGTTGTTTTCCTTCCTTGTATGTCTTGACAAAGTTGTTCAGAAATGACATTTTAATTTTACCATCGTTCAAGGGACATGGAGATTAATATGCTCTGGAGACTTTCCTGCTAGGGTGGCTTAATGAGGTCGTAACTATGAATGTGGAGGAGCAGGCTTAATGCAGGGCTTCTTCCAAGGAGGCGCTTCTCTCCAATGTAAAGCTTCCCTCCGGCATTCCTCTCCATTGAACCTTGTGCTGCTCCAGGAGATCAGATTATTTTCCGAGACTAGGGACTTTGCCTTGCCTGTTCTTCCTCCTTCTCACTGCAATCACATTTCCATGCAGGATGACAGGAGGAGTTTCTGTGAATGGTAAAAAAAGCAAAAGCATCTCTTGTATGTTTTCATATAGCTGTCCAAGGCAATGTTTGATTGTCACAGGATGTTAACGGTGTCATGGCTCAGTAGGGGCAGCTTCTGAACTGCCAGAAGGGAGGGGTTTGAACTCTGTTTAATAACTAGGTCTGGATGTGTGTGCAAATTCTCTAGTTTCAGGTTTAAACGATCTGATTGCTACTTCAGTTTCTGAAAATGTTTTCCAGTAGCAACACACCCTGATTGTGCAACCACTTACTCCCAGAGTTAATTGTAACCATATGAGTACACAATCCACATTCTTAAAGCTATTTCAAGGCACAGTGATACAGGATCAAACCACAATATGTAATTTATTTTAGAAATTACAAAAGCAGAATTATATATGTTGGATATTAAACCATCACAATTTAAGTGATATAAAACAAAGGGTTTTTTTAATCCCTTGCCTAGTAAATTCAGTGTATTTAAAAAAAAATAATCCACAGTCAACTATTTTTGCTGTCGATTTAAAAACAAACTCATAGTTACAAAATAATGTTGGTGGGTTTGTTAATTAAAGAAAAAATAAACCTTAATTCCAGTGGAAGTACCACCACTCCATGACCACCACCTGCTGATTGTCTAACACATGCGATTTGTAGCCAGACTCATTTTTAGGTCAACTATGTCATCCCAGAGACTTCTGGGAGATCTTCGTGCTGACATGTTTTAGTTAAGACAGTTTTACCTTCCAGGCCTTGACATGTAACTCTACAAAGCTCCCATGGAGTAATTATTTAAATTATATGAACTTTTCAATATTAAGACAACCTCAGATCGTGGATACACCAGTGAGCAATGTTGACCTTGCCATAGAAGGCATTTCCACCAGGTTATTAATTTAAGATTTCATCAGAACTGCTTTGAACTGACATGTCCACCTCTCCTGGGCACTCAGGGGAAAGTGCTTCAGTCTTCCATATATTGTAGGTCCCAGTGATGTGTGGTTTGTACCAGAGCCAGGATAAGTGTATGTACTTGGCACGTAGCTTGACTCTTCATGAGACACTAAAATAACTAGTTCCTGCTTGGTAGGCAGTTTTGGGGATAGTTCTGAGGCCATGTGTTTGAGGTCAGACACCACCTTACTTCTTACGGCTGTGGTCCAAGATTGAGTGTGATGATCTGGCAAAGTAAACTCTTGTCATGTTGCTGTTTCATTACAGGTATTCTGGCAACTTACATGACACCCAGCACATTTTGTGTTGTGTACTTCCTCTGGTCTGTCATCTGTTTAGTGTCAGTGTTTTTAGTTTGCCCACCCTGAAGTGACCCTGTTAGATCAGACTTGGCCCAAAATGCTGGTTCTGTAAAGTTAGTGTTTCAGTATTATTATTATTATTATTATTATAGTTACTTGCATACTCAGACATTTTAATTGTGGTAGTTGAACCACTTCACAAGCACTAACATACTTGTCCTTCTAATGGTGCTGTAGTAGGGAAATTTTTCCTCTCATATTTTGCAAGTTGGTAGCTGATCCACTAAGAGATCAAGGGCAATATGGTCCTGCATAAGGTAGACTTTCCATATTATACCATCTACAGTCAAGTCGCAGCAGACAACTAAGATTACTTGCTATATAAGGCTATTAAATCATGGCACCCTGTAGTATCAAAAGGCAAGGGGAGTGGCTGTCATCAGACACTCTAACTTGTGCTTTACATTTATCTTCTTTTTTCCTTTTTTTTCTTTTTTAAATAACTGAGCCACATAAGGCTTCTTAATGCTGATTCTACTCCCCAAAATGAGAAGGTAGTTGCTGATTAAGCAATGAAAGTGATTTGCTGATGCCTGGTGATCTTTCAGGAATCTACTTGGTTTGGATGTTTGTGGTCTGAGAGAGCAGACATGAACACTGATGTCAGCAGAGACTTCACATTTTGAAGACGGTTGTCCAGGAATAAACTTGTCAAGCCATAAGCCTTTCATCCTGCCTGTGTGCACATTTTCTGTTTTTGCATATTTCATTGGAGCAGGGGAAGGGATGGGGGGAGGAGGGACAAAAGCAAAGAAAGGAAAAAGAAAATTTCTTTAGAGAATCAAATAATATGCTTCTTTCCCCATTGTAATTCTTCTGGGCAAAAATCTGTCCTGTATCCATTTAATCTTTTAAATGCTGATACGTTCCTGCCATAGAAAATTCTGTCTCTGACTCAAGACTTATCTGAGGATCAACAAGAGTAAAAGCTAGCAGTGAGATATTATAACTTGAAATAAGACATAATTTAATAAATGTGTTTAAAACATGACCAAGAATACATGGCCAGATTTTATGTTTTGGACATGTCATGTTTCTGGATATAAGATATTTGAATGCACAGAGCTTCATTTGTTGTTTTGCAAGGAACGTTCGGAGTGCAGTATAATTAACTTGTTTCTAATGCTGTGGCTACAGCAGAATAATGAGTTGAACTTTTACTCAGTAAAAACAAATCCAAAAGCTGTAATGGATAAGCAACATGGCTTGTGCAGTTAATGCTCATATGTTTACTGGGGATGGAGCAGGGTATGTGTTAAGTATAGAACAACTTATCTTGTTTAAGTGAATTAAAATTCTCTTAGAGAGAGAGGAATTTTAAACATTTACATGTAAGTGTACTGAAACAGGGATATGGACATAGTATATTGATAGATAGTGCTCCCCAACATGCTTTGAATACACTATAACATCCCTTGAAAGTAAATAAATATAATCTATTTTGAAACTGGGAAAACTGGGGACTACAGTGAGTTGGCTAAGGAAACAGTATTATAACAGTGGAATTGGAATTCAACAGTTGCTCTTCTGTGTCTTGAGTCTCTTTGGTGCACCTCTTGATCTAGCCTCATAAAGCAAAAGGACCATTAAACTTCTAAAATTCAGGAAAAAACAATAAGAAATATTAGATTTACTTGCATTAGTGACACAGATAATTAAACATAGTATAATCTCCCGTTAAGATATCAGGTAAAAAATTTTATGAAACAGAGAAACATGTCAAGTTTTTTTTCTTGTGTTTTGCAATGTCAGTTTATGAAAGTCACCTGGTCTTTGAAAAGTCAGTTTACGTAAAGAGATTAACATAGTTATTTTTTTCTCCCTAGGAGTTAAGAGAGGACAACATCATATTAATTGAAACGAAGGCCATGCTAGAAGAACAGCTAACAATGGCAAGAGCTCGTGGTGATAAACTGCATGAATTAGAGAAGGAAAATTTGCAGTTGAAATCCAAACTTCATGATGTAGAGCTGGTATGCCCTCTCTTTTTCATTATGCTAATTTTTTGAACTTCTGTTTTTTGCGAGGTCACAGATTCATGTCACAGAAACCACTGGAAACAAGCAAATAAATCAACAGTGCTTTTAAAGAGGTCTTTAGTTTGAACTTCGTGTAGATGAATTCTTGAAATATTATAACATTAACAGTGTAAATATTGCCAATGCTACGTTGTGTGAGACTGATTAATTTAATTTTATGCAAGAAGGTATATCACAATTTTAAAATACAGGTTACTTTCATACATATTGATAACAGAGGTGTTAAAATCTTCCAGTTAAGTAGAAATCTCTTAGATATAGGTAATGACATCTACTGTAGTAAATGATCTTTCTTGTTGGAAACAAAACCCCTAGCCATTACAGTGACTTTAAGAATCCATTACCGCTGTAAAAGACACAAAATTACACAATATATTTCTGTGTAAATCAGAGACATGACTTATTGCTTCATAGACAAGGAAACATAAGAAGGGGCAGACTATTACCTACAAACAAAAAGCAACATTGGATTTTATAATCCCGCTAGAAATAATAAATACTCTTTTCATTTCTTGTATTTTACTTAACAGTCCTCCTCTTATTCCTCTGTGTTTTGAAATCTTGTGGGTTTAACTGCGTAGAGGTTTAACTGTATAGGGTTTCCAGCAGGGTCTGTTGGAAACAAAGATGTTGAGGGTGCTCTGTGGAGTTATGTTTAATGACTTATTCAGGGCATTATAAGGGTCACGTCATGCTCCAGCTTTAACAAAGTGGCTGGTGATTTTGAATGATGCTTTTCTGGGTGACTTGATGAATTTTTGGGTAGTGCTTTGTGAAAATTTGGGACCCTCTGAGGCACCACTTCAGCTCCCACAAATGCAAATGGCCAAAATAATCACAAGAAGCAATGGTAGATTCATTCTCCAGATCTATTTTCTGGATATTTTAAAACCCAGATTATGACGTTACTTGTCAATCCATATCACTGGATCCAAATTTGACGTGATGAGTTGAAGAAGCTCAGTAGAATTCAAGGTTATATCTGCAGAGTCTCCAGTGTGTCAGTGCATGATGCTACATGTTTTTGAAGAGTTTAGCTCTGGAGACAGCTTGAATCCAACCTGCCTTACTAGCCCCGGCTTGTACTGGCCCTGTCATCACCCAGTATGTTCTCACTCCAGTCACCCTCACTCCAAGTGTATCATGGACCTGAGCTAATTCTAAACAGGGCCAGTTGGGTATCTCTGCACTGCATTCTGTGGCACGTATGGTAGCCCACAGCAAACGTTTAGTGCTCTACATGTATTTCAATATAAAAGCACACAGTGTTTAAGGAGATTCTTCTGCCCTTGATGTGTGTTGTACTTGTAGCAGTTCAGCTGACAGAACAATCTTACAGATAAGCTGAATATGCATTTTCATTCATGCGTGTCTTGCACAGGACCGGGACACGGACAAGAAGAGAATTGAAGAGCTGCTGGAGGAGAACATGGTCTTGGAGATTGCACAGAAACAGAGCATGAATGAGTCTGCACACCTAGGCTGGGAACTAGAACAACTGTCTAAAAGCACAGATCTTGCAGATAGTGAGTACTAGCTGGGGTAGCTGCTGTTGTGTTTGTGGTTTCTTTCAGAGTAGACAGGTTGGTTGACTGAGACAGGAACAGAAGTTGAGTCCAAGCTTGGAGAACTTCCTTCATTCAGCCACTTGACTTTGAACTTAGTTTTTCAGAACTTCTAAAATGTATTCCTTCTAGTTTCTTTCACTTTCTTTTGAAAGCATTAAAATGTTTTATTTTGTTTGTCATGGAGAGAGTGACTTTTAAGCAAAACGATAAAGGCTAAAAAAAAAAAAAAAAAGAAAGCTTTGTACATGACACAGCAGAAGTGTCACACTGAACACTGGATATTTCTAACTGAATGGCTGGGAGGAGTCTGTGATCTTTAGTACAATTAGTACAGACAATTAGCTGGTCTTTAAGTCCCAGGAAGTAGTGTATGCTGAAGTCATTTATTTTTACTAGATACTGAAAAATGTGTACAGTTGAAATAACTGGCTGATCTTTTTTTTTTTTTAATGGTTGGTTTGATTTCCATAACTATCACAAACATAACTAATGCTTCCTTCACTAGTCAGGTTTTGGCATTGGTTTCTGTGTCTAACATTCATTCTGTCTATAATACCAGCCTAAACAATGCTAAATGGAACTTGGGAAATATAAGCTATTTTGTGCAGTTCAATGTGCAGCTTTTATTGATTACTCACCTGATTCTGCTAAGACTTGCATGTTTGGCTTTGTGTACCAGGAACAGTTTAACTTTAAAGGAACAAATTCAAGTAAGCAGATGTTCAGTTTTCAGTAAAGCTGTCTAGAAGAATAGCTTTGTCTTGTAAAATAGCTGAATGTGTGCCTGACACCAATTAGCAAACCTACTTGCTGTTTAGGATCCGAGTTCTCTTTACTAAGATTAATGGCTAATTAATTGTTACTTTTAATTAATAATCTTGCAAAGCAGGTTTACATTAGCCTGAGAAGTGAATTCTATTCCTCCTTATGTGTAATCAAGGATATTGCTTATTATATTAGTCAGTGGGGAAAAACCACAGTTCTCTCAAAAGTTACAAATTTTGATGAAGAGTATTTCAGAAAAACGTAGAAGTATCTAATTTTCTGGCTTGTTTCAAATAGCAAGTTTTGCCCCCTTCCTGATTTAGTTTCACTAGTGATGTAATAGAAGGAAGGATGCTAGTTTTATTTTGTTATCTCTTATTTATTCATTTCTGTCAAATATAACTTTCAAAATTTGTTCAACAAAATGGTTTAAAACAAATGAAAAAAGATGCAATTCCTTCACTGCACTGATACTTAGCATTTCAGCACTGGAGCTCCAGAACCTCTGATTAACCAAAGAAAAAGAGAGTAAGAGGAACTGAGAACATCAGTAATCTTTTGTATTTGGTAGGAAAAAAAAAATAGTGAAGGAAGCCTGATTTTAAAACAGATAAGAACATTAAACTTTGAAACTTTAGATTATTTCTCAGAAGTGCTGTCCTACTTTTACAATAATTCTCTTTAAGAAGTTCCATTTCAATGCACGTTGCTGTTTTGAATGCAGCTTTTTTGTACAAATAGAGTCAGTCTGCAAAGTTCTTCTGGAAAACCTCCTGTTCCTGGATTTCAAGTTGGGTCTGCAAGGGAGCAGATAGCAGAAGATTTTTACCTGCTAGTTTGGAATATTGTATTCAAAATCATTTAAAAAATAAGCATGGGAAAAAGTCATTTAGATGGGCTTTGCTTCAGGACAGAACTCAACTGGAATATTTAGTTAATGTTTACTGTTTGAGTCTTCATTTGACCAAAACTCTCCAAGTGATGCTTCATAAAAGAGACAAATGAGATTCTACCATTCTCAGAAACTTACCAGTTCTAAAGTACTCACTGTGCTGTATGTAATAGTGCTGATTATTTAGCAGGAGTGAATAATTTTCTGAGACTTAAAGACAATGTTAAAGTCAATTTCGTATGAAATGTGGTTTTGAGATGAAGGGTAGCAATTATTCCACATGAAACAGAGGGTTGCTCTTACAATTATTCAGGTGCTGAGCAGAGAAATGAACAGAACAATGAGGCTTTGGTGCTGGGAGTTAAGGCTGAGAGGTAGTGAGACTTTTGATCTACAAACATTTAGAGTAAAATAACATCTCTGTTGTAAAACTTGCATAAATTTTGTTAGTTCTGAGATTTCAACTTCAGACACTTCTCTATGATCAACATTCTCATGGATGTCCTCTGCCTGGGTACCTGGTAGTAAAATATCCTCCCTGGTTCAGCATATTCTTGATGAAGTAGGTGTGAAGATAAGCACTGGAACTCACTTCTATAAGAATTTTTTCCATTACTAAATATGCTTGAATACCTAATTTTTCACTAGCTTTTGGAAGTGCACCATCTTGCTGTTTTAGCAAACACTTCACAATGGCTTACTTTCTGCCTCAGTTTATTTCTTCTGATAGAAGTATGAGAGGGTATCAAAGTATATTTTGCTACTAACATTAAACATACTACTAACATGGCTAAAGCAACTTTAAGAAGAGTTAGGAAAGTAAGTAACTTTTAAGATGATTATCTGTTCAGATACTTCCCTATTTATTGAAGGTCTTAATTGTTATCTGTGAAAATGGATTCTGTTTTTAAAAAAAGTGTTTACTTAGCAGTCAAGCTGAAATGATAGGGATCTGACTGCAATTATCTTCATACAAGTGAATCTTAAGGACCTAGGAAGGGGGATATTTGTGAATTGGTTAGGGCCACCTTCTGATTCTCATGTTTCAACAGCCAGAAAGTCCTTTGTGTTTGAGTTGAATGAATGTGCTTCGAGTCGCATACTGAAGCTAGAGAAGGATAATCAGAGCTTGCAGAACACAATCCAAGAGCTGAGAGATGCCTCCTTGACCTCCAGAGAGAGCAGCCTAAAGTTTGTGGAACTGGAAAAGGAAAATCAACAGCTTAGCAAAAAGGTAATTTGCTCACAGGAACAAACAGCTCTTCGGTTTTTAAACACAGTGCACACAGGGCTGTATGGCACTCCTGAACAGTAAGGGATTGCAGGGAATTCACCCATGTTCCCCAGAAGACTGGGCATTTTGGGGCCCATCTATTTAATTGCTTTCTGACATTGGTGTATTCTGTTGCCTTCTACTTCACTGCCTACTTAGGTGCATCATTGTAAGCAAAAGTGACTGTTCCTGTTTCATAAAAGCTGTCTTTCAGTGCTCATTTGCCCCTGTCAGATTGTACTGTTGATTGTGTCCCTTTTTGTCATCTATGGTAGTCACTACTAGGCAAGGAAGCCATGGCCACATTGAACTATTTTGTTTGTTTGAAAGTTTTAATATTGCTTCCATGTAAGTCAAATAAATCACACAGGTGAATTCAGGTTAGTATATTTTTAAATAAGTTTTTTTTGCTGTCTGTAGTCCTGGATCAGCTCTTTCTCTGTCTTGTCCTTTGGCTATTAGAAGTTCTCTAGTGTCTCCCTCTCTGCAAAGGTCTGGGTTCTTTTAATCTTTGTAACAAACATGCAGGCCGTAACGTTTTAAATTTATTTTTATATATACGTGTGTAACGCTCTGTTATTAACTGTGATTACATTTAGCTCAAATGCCAGCTCAGTGCTTGTCCTTGTGAAACACAGTGCTCAGTTCACCTCCAACCACTAGCTTTGTTTTTGTCTGGCTGGTAACTTGCATCTTGAACTCTGATTAATTGAGCCAAGTGCCAGTGGGGAAAGAGGCTGCTTGCTAGTGTGAGTATAAAAAATTTCCATGTCAGTTTTTTTTCCACATTCATACCTTTGCTAAATTATCCAGAATATAAGGCTCACTTCTCCTTTTCCCATTACTGCTATAACCTGTATGTGTGAGACATTGATACAAAGATTTCTGGCCTGCTTATGGGCTAACTGAATGCTTTAAAGGACAAGGGGAGAAAGAACGTGGATATGAAATGCTGGTCATGGATTACCAGATTGTAACTAGCAGAGTGCCAGTTTCTCTGCCAAGGAGAACAGGTATGCATCACTGGATCACTCCCATCTTCTGGAGACATTCTTTCGCCAAGTTGAGAGACCAGTTCTGCTTCTTGGCCGCCTTCTGTGAATGAGGAAAACTGCAAAAATTCAGTTCACTGTACTCTTCCTCCCACACTCCCATTTATGACCTGTTGTGTATGAGTAATTTAATCCAGCTCTAATTTACATGCTTAAAATTTGAGATCAAGGCATATAAAGCACTCAGCAGATACCTGTGGTATATCTGCAATTTAAGTCACTTGAACAACTGTGGTCAACCTTTAGCTTTGCCCCAGGCACATTCCTGTGGGCACCTCTTGTTATGGCATTGTATTGGTGCCAACAGTTGTGATTCCAGAATTAGTCTCATGTTTTTGATGATGATGAGTGCGTTGGCATGGTGGGGTCACCTACAGGTCTAGTAGTTAAATAAGACAAAAACCAGTAGTGGGGAATGCCTGTGTGGTGAAAGGGCTGCCCTGTATACATCAGACCAATGAGGAAAAAATGACAGTTAAAAATACTACTATTAAGAGCAGTTGAAATGCATGAACTCTTCACCAGAGAAACACCGAATATGATGCGAGCTGTTGACTGAATAGCACAGGCCAGTCAAGTTGTTGATGGACTTTACCTCCCATTCAGAGAGATTTGGGGTAAAAAGGTAGCGGACAGTATTCTGTAGTCTGTGAGAGACATACAGTTGTCTCTCAGTGTACAGAGACCTGATACATGATGTGTAAAATAGTCTTGATTTCATAGAATCATAGAATATTTGGGGTTGGAAGGGACCTTTACAGGTCATCTAGTCCAACCCTCCTGCAGTGAGCAGGGACACCTTTAACTACATCAGGTTGCTCAGGGCCCCATCCAGCCTGACCTTGAATGTTTCCAGGGATGGGGCATCTGCCACCTGTCCGGGCAACCTGTTCCAGTGCCTCACTACCCTCATTGTAAAAAATTTCTTTCTTAAATCCAGTCTAAATCTGCCCTCCCTTAGTTTAAAACCGTTGCTCCTTGTCCTGTCACAACAGGCCTTGCTAAAAAGTCTGTCCCTGTCTTTCCTATAGGCCCCCTTTAAGTACTGGAAGGCTGCTATAAGTTCTCCCCACAGCCTTCTCTTCTCCAGGCTGAACAACCCCAACTCTCTCAGCCTGTCCTTGTAGGAGAGGTGCTCCAGCCCTTGGATCATTTTTGTGGCCCTCCTGTGGACCTGCTCCAACAGCTCCATGTCCTTCTTGTGCTGAGGGCTCCAGAGCTGGACGCAGAACTCCAGGTGAGGTCTCACCAGAGTGGAGCAGAGAGGCAGAATCACCTCCCTCAATGTGCTGTCCACTCTTTTTTTGATGCAGCCCAGGATACAGTTGGCCTTCTGGGCTGTGAGGGCGCATTGTCGGCTCATGTCCAGCTTTTCATCCACCGGTATCCCCAAGTCCTTCTTGGTAGGGCTGCTCTCTCAACCCCTTCATCCCCCAGCCTGTATTGATACTGGATGTTGCCCTGACCCAGGTGCCTGCACTTGGCCTTGAACCTCATGAGGTTCATGTGGGCCCACTTCTCCAGCTTGTCCAGGTCCCTCTGGATGGCATCCTGTCCCTCAGGCGTGTCAACCGCACCACTCAGCTTGGTGTTGTCTGCAGACTTGCTGAGGGTGCACTCGATCCCACTGTCTGTGTCATTATGAAGATATTATTGTCCCAGTACGGACCCCTGAGGGAGACCAGTCGTCACAGATCTCCATCTGGACATTGAGCTGTTGACCACTACTCTCTGGATGTGACTGTCCAACCAATTCCTCATCCACTGAATGGTTCAGCCATCAAATCTGTATCTCTCCAATTTAGAGAGAAGGATGTTGTGGGGGACTGTGTCAGAGGCCTTACAGAAGTCCAGATAGATGACATCCGTAGCTCTTCCCTTGTCCACTGATGTAGTCACTCCATCACAGAAGGCCACTAGGTTTGAGATGCTTGAAAATTTTTTTTTTAATCTTCTCTTCCTCTAACGTGCTTTTGTATTTCTCTCACACATGTATCTCCTAAACTAGAGGGTATGCATGTCCACAAGGGGGTGTGCTAGGGGAAAGGGGAATAGTAGGGGAAATCTCTGATTCATTGCAGAATGGCCTCTACAGTAGGCAGAGGAGAGGGTAACAGTTCTTAAGGACTGTTAATGACAAGCATGTATAAAGACACAGAACAAGAGATAAAGAAGTGTTTTTCTCAAATTTATGTCTATGGTTTTTTTGTAACTTTCCTGAGATACCCATAGTAAAATCTTGCCTCCCTAAAGTCATTTAGCTGGATTCAGATTTCATCCACTGTCTGAGACTTTCAAAAATTGTCTGAGTATGCTTGGCTGTCTACTGATCTAGTGCTTGGAAGGATCATGTAGCCGGAACAGGATTATTCAGGTAGTACAAGAGGAGATGATACGAAGGAAAAGCCATGTCCATATTATTTTCCTTTCTTGCAGAGTTTTCAGAGGAGCTAATAACAGAAGACCCTCCTTTCAGGCACAGTCCCAAATACCTGTTTGTTTTCTCTGCATTCCTAACTTCTTGGAGTGAAACAAGCTGTAAACAGTAGTTTCTTACTTGCCTTCAGTTTTGTGGGAGGTGCTAATGAAGACCAGCTATTGCTGATTACTGAGTTTATGTTCCAGCTTTCTCTGAACAGCTCCTTTGAGACCAATGAACCTTAACGTGGTTACATTTGTAACTGTTAAGCCCTTCTTATCTCCAATCTGGGCAGCCCCTGCTTGTTTAAACACTTCCTGTAATGAGGCATATGTTGACATAGGCAGAGCCCAGCCTCCAGCCATTTCCCACTTGTAAGAATTATTGTTAATACCTTTTTCATTGACATTTTCACTGTTGGCAAAGTTCATAATACCGATACAAAAAAATGAGCTGATACTTGTGCAAAGCTGTAGGTGCTCACAGTACTTTACAAGCATAAAAAGGAATACTTTCTGAACTGGGGAGCCTAGCTCTCTGAACCCCTTGCTTCTAAATACTGAAGAGCTACTGCTTTTCAGTGCTTGGTGCATGTACAAGTACAACTTTAAAAAGGAGGGAGTAAGGAGACATGATTCATTGTAGGACTGAGACCTTATTCACAGATCTTTCAAATCCAGTATTGTCACCTGCTGGGGAAAACAGAAGGCCAACAGATTACAGGGAGAGGGAAGGTAAATGTGGAAACTCCAGTGCTTTTACTCTGTTCCTGGTTGTTGTTTTTTTGTTGTTGTTTGTTTGTTTTAATTCTGTTGCTCACTGAATTGTATTAATAACTTTCTCCACATTCACTGGTAGATTAAGGCCATCAGTGATGGAGAGGCTTGGAGGAGGCAAGTCCCTCAGAAAGGTGAGTGCCAGAAACTTAATCACTGATGACAGGAGCACAACAGGGCATTCAGGCAGGTGAAGCATTTCTACTGCTGTACCTTATATGCTCTGATCTTAATAGGCATGAAGGAGATTCTTGGCACTGTGAGAAAAACAAACCAGCCCATTTCTTCCTCTGAGACTAGCAAGCTGCAGAAGGGAAGGATTACATCTTTCAGCCATAGTCCCCATCTCATTCCTCTCTGGTCTTCAAAATAACTTACAGTGCAAACAGTCATTGTGTCAGGCTGTGGCTGATGTGTTTTGGTGTGTTCTCTCCACACAGATTGAGAAATTGCAAAATCAAATTGAAAAAGAGAAGCAAAGTAATCAAGATCTGGAGACCTTGAGCGAGGAACTGATAAAAGATAAGGAACAGCTACAAGTCGTCATGGAGACTCTAAAAGCTGACAAAGACAGACAGGTGCAAACTTCACAAATGTAATATAAAAATATATGCTCAGTAATGGTAGTTTACCGATGTCATTTAGAGCATCTGATTCTTTCAGGAGACAGGGCAATTTGAGAGCTATTAAGTGCAGGTTGAACTTGTTCAAATGCAGGTAAAAGGTTTCTTCGAGTAAAAGAGCCCAGCATGTTTTGGTAGCTACTGCTCCTGTAGCTATAGGGAGATCTGCATGCTGTTGTAAGGACAGACCTTCCCTCTTTGGGGAGAAAAGCCCTGGATCTTACTAAATGGGATTCTCAACCAGAATCTTGGAGGAATCTTGGAGGATTCTCACCCAGACTTCTACCTGGGAAACTGCACTTTACCACCAAAGTCCTACATTTCAGTTAGAACACATACAGACTGTTTGTGGTAAGAATTAATGAATGCTTCACAGGTAGGGCAGGAAGTAAAAACAGAAGTATCCTCACTCGTCAGAAAAGGGCAGATTCTGATTTTTTTAGGTATAAGTCCTTTTTGATGTCTGTGGATGTTGTCTAGATAAGAATCAAATGCAAATTGCAGTCTAAATCACAATTGCTTCAGCTGAAATTTGGCCAGTGGGGCAAGTGTACTGTTTTTACAGAAAGTGTGTCCTCAATGAGATCTATAACTGCTATAAATTTTCAAATGTTTTGCAGTTTCTGATGCTTTATCAGAGAGAATTTGTATCTTTGGATCCCAAAGATGGGAATGTAAACCTAAACAGAAAGATACCCTTTATTATGAATGATTCTTAGCAAAGCATCCTCTCCACAGTGTTTTCTGAAGGTCACTTGTCCACTTTCTCCCTCTGCCTTGACCTTCTTAGCTGGTAGGAGGAATATAGCACCATTTTTAATTTGTTAGAATCCCATGTTACCAGAGGTAACAATTTTTTTTCATATATTTTTGTTGGTTTTAGTCAGGGAAAACTGTTGTGGAATTTGTCTTTGATTACATGGACGTGGTTTTGTCCTGTCTGCTGCAGGACTAATTTATACTGCACATCGTAAGGTAGATGAATAACATTTGCATGAATTTTTTATTGTTTATGTAGATAAAGGACCTTAAACAAGAAAACGGTCACCTTAATCAAGTGGTCTTATCCCTGAGACAAAGATCTCAAGTGAGCAGCGAGGCAAGAGTAAAAGATATTGAAAAAGAGAACAAGATCCTTCATGAAACAGTTACAGAGACTAGTAGCAAACTGAGCAAGCTGGAATTTGAGAAGAAACAATTGCAAAAGGATTTTGACCAGGTTAAAGAAAAAGTGGAAAGAGTGGAAGAAATGGAAAAAGAGCTCCATCGGCTGGAGAGAGAGAATGAACAGCTCACAAAGAAGGCAGCAGCAATGAAAATAGTGACAGAAAAGGTTGAAGTTCTTGAGCAGGAGAATGGGGATCTGGAAGTGGAAAATAGGAAGCTAAGAAAATCCCTGGACACGTTGCAGAATATTTCCATCCGGCTAGGGGACCTGGAAAGGGACAACAAGCAACTGGATGAAGAAAATCTGGAGCTTAGGAGAGTGGTGGAGACCATGAGATTTACCAGCACAAAAATGGCACAAATAGAAGCAGAAAATAAAGATTTAGAGAGGGAGAAAGAAGACTTAAGGAAGAATGTGGAAATGTTAAAAGCCATGAGCAAGAAATCTGAGAGGCTGGAGTTAAGCTATCAGAGTGTCACCTCTGAAAACCAGAGACTTCGGCAAATCTTGGAGAACAGCAGCAAAAAGATCCAGGAGCTAGAAAAAGAAGTACAGGGGATGGAGAGTGAAAATCAGGTCCTCCAGAGAAACCTTGAGGAGCTAAAGATTTCTGTCAAACGGCTAGAGAAGTTAGAAAAGGAGAACAAAGCCCTAGAACAAGAAACGTCTCAGCTTGAGAAAGACAAAAAAATGCTAGAGAAAGAAACAAAACGGCTTTGGCAGCAAGTGGAGCTGAAAGATGCTATTTTGGATGATAGTACAGTAAAGTTGGCAGTTGCTGAGAAAGAAAACAAGACATTAGAAAAGGAAATTGCTCGATTCAGAGATTCATCTAATAAGCTGAAAGAATTTGAAAAGGACAATAAAGATCTCATAAAGCAAGCTACAATTGATAAAAGAACACTAGCTACATTGAGAGAGGTAAGCAAAAGAATACTCCTGGTTTCAGTATGATGCTATTTTTTTTCGGCTCTGTGAAGTACCAAAGGGAGACCACTGCCCCATGACTATTTAATACATGGGCTAGGAGATCTTCACAGCCTTAACAGCCATCACTGGATAGTGTTGCCTTGGAAAGTGGAACCTGCCAAAAATTGCAATGTGGCACTTTGTGTCCATAAACACAATATCTCCAAATGACATCTTTTTTCATGCAGAATAGGGTTTTAACACAGCTCCCATGTGATAGCTGTAAACCAAAGGCTTTGATACTTTCTCTTAACCCTCTGACCACAAAGTTGTTTGCTAACATGAGAGCTCCAGCAGGGGAGATTGACTCTTAAGCCTAGAAATTAGAGCACTCGTTGAGGACACATTAACATCCCAGTTCTAAAACAGACTTAGCCAAGACAAGAACCATCCCAGATGTCCAACCTAACCCTTTCAAAAACAGCTGTACCAAGTTTTTGCTTTACAACTACCTACAGTGTTTTTCCCCAAAAGCTTCCATGTAGAGTAAGAGCATGCTAAGCAGCTCTGTTGTGAAGCAGCAGTGATCTCTTCCAGCACCCCTCTCCACTGCAGAATGCAGTAATTGCACTTTTCCTAGTAGTCATCTTTTTAAAATACACAATTAGCATTAGGATATTGACAAACCAACGATGTGTGTGCCAGAACCTGATACTCTTACAAGTGGCCTATGAGCAGATTCAGGTTATTGCAACTTGCTCTCATTGCCTGCCCCAGCTGCTGTTGTCCTGCCGGAAACAGGATTTCCCTTGAAAGAGCATTCAAAAGAAAACAGTCAATGCTGCAGTAGCTCAGTGAAATAAATAAGTTTAGCAAGACTGATGTAGTTAAGCAATTTACTTACTTGAAGATTTAGTTTTATTTTAGTTTTTGAAGCATTAGTGTAATTTTGAGGAGGAAAAAAAGCTTATCAGAAACATTTAAAACAGTCCCAAGTTGTGTTTCTATCCAACTTTCCTAAAATAAATAATCGGATTTCTGAGAAGGCTCCTTTTTAATCTTTCCCTTCTCAGACTTCTGCAAATTTCCAGTGGTGCAGAACCATACAGAAGCATATCTTCTTTTCCTTAGTTACTTTCTCTAGATGCTACAGAAGGATTTCATGGATGTTGAAGGGACCTGTTTACAGGCCATGGGCTGGCACTGACCTTAACCTTACCTTTTTTTCCCTTGCCATGTGAATGAATATGTGGCTAAATTTGTGATATCAGAGGACTATCGTATACCTACAGTTTATGTTTAACAAAGTATTTTTTAAAATTTTGTTCTTGCTTCTGTTTGATATCCAGGATAATTTTTTTTTCTTACTGGAAGTGCTTCAGGAACTTTGTTCTTTTCTCATGCCTTGTTTAAGAAAACTTTTGAGCAGAAACATGAGCAATGTAGTTCTCTATGGTCCATTTGCATTTCAGAGAATTTTGAATGGTAGGAATCTTTGAACTTGGCCATGTTCACCAAAAATGATTTGTCCTTTTTTAAACATGCAGGCTGTTGTTATGTCTTCTCAGGCCATTTCCACACAGACCACTTTACTGGCATAACAGCAAAGCATTGGCCCAATATACCTTCTGGTACAACTCCATCACATCTCTTCCTCGTATGACTTCCTTGTCTGGTCCTACTTAAGATTCTTCCGAAGAAACCTAAGTGAAACCAGAATGGGCCAGTAGATACCAGAATAAGTGACCACGCTCTGTAGTCTCCAGAGCTGTCCTGTCTCTTACACGACAATGTGATTATGCTTTTTTAATTTTGGCAGTAATTTACCATGTGTCAGAAACTCAGAGTCAATAGCAAAAATGCGCTATTACCAAGTCCCTTGATAATAACCTCTTAACCATATTATCTCAGGAAGCTTTCATACTGAAGTCCTGTCACTCTGTGTGTGTTCCAGTGTTGGCTGGGCTTTTCAGGAGGGCTTTTTGTCGTAGCTGAGAGGTGGGAACTCCCTCTGCTGGTGTCCCCTGACCTGCACACAGCCCTTCCGTGGTACAAGGGCAGGATGTCTCCTGGCCTGCACACATTCCCTCTTTAGGCAGGCGGGCAGGATGCCAGCGTTGGCAGAAGTAATTCAGTGCAGTGAACGAGACAAAGGCCAAAAGAAGCATTCTTCACATTTATTCCAAGTAAACTATAAATAAAAGCAATCAGTTTAATTCTGCACTCAGCTGTCACTGATGAAGAATTTTAGCTGACCTTCTTGGAACTAGGATTTTATCCATTTACTTTTTCAGTACTTTTAAAAAAAATCTATAGTGCTGGATAATTATCACCACCCTTTGCACAGCAACTAATCATGTTAGTGCTGTTACAGGATTTGGTCCTGGAGAAGCTGAAGAGTCAACAGTTGTCTAGTGAGCTGGACAAACTGAGCCAGGAACTGGAGAAGATAGGATTGAACAAAGAGCTGCTGCTACAGGATGACAACAGCAATGATGACACGTAAGGAAACTGAGCTCTCTTAGTCATTCTTTTGATACTGCAGGCTTTTCCTCAGCCTGACTCAAGCCCTTTGCCTTTGTTTTTGGTTTTCATCTGTCTCACTCTAGTTACCCTTACCAATTTTGGACATAAAGCATATTTTTCTGTAGCAAGTTTAGCAGTATACTGCCAGTTTTGCAAAACTCTTCCTTGGATGGAAGGAAGAAATATAATTTTCTCTCTCCACGCTAGCCAGTACTACCGTCCCCCTCTACTTCCCAGTAGAGTAGCTGGGTAGCTATTTCAGTGTGTATTCCTCCTCATATTCTCTTTACAAGTAAGAATAGTGTCTGTTAAACAGTGTCTGTCATTACTGCATGTAACTGGTGATCCAACCACCTGTTAATATAAACATAGATGTTGCCTAAGAAATTGCTGATTGCAAGGAATTCCTTTGCAAGTCCTACAGTAATGAACAAAGAAACCCCAACAAGCCTTGTGCATATAAGCCTCTTGGTAAGACCTACTTAGAGAAACATACCCATCTCAGGAGTCTTTAGAATCTACTGCAAATTTTTCTGCTTGTCAAGAATGTACAAAAGAGCCATGAGAAGAAATTTCTGTAGTGTAATTATGGGAAAAAATGAAAAAATTATTTACTTTTAAGTTATGTAGCTCTTAGATATTTCTGTAGAACCATACTGGTGTTACCTCTATTAAAATTGATTGGATTTTCCAAAAGCAGGTTCCCCAGCTATAATACATCATTAGCGATCTGCAGCAGTAGACGAAATCATTTTCCTGAAGAAGCAAATGCATATAATGTAACATGTGGTGAGATTTGGAATGGGTGAAGGTGAAGTCTCCTACATAGATGGTGGTTCATATCCTAACGGCGGACATTGGAAAGCTATTCTCATGTCTTTCAGAAAATACAAGATTCTAGAGAGCAAAACTGAATCGGCACTAAAAACAACACTAGCTGTGAAAGAGGAAAAGATCGCAATGCTGGAAGCTCAAGTGAAAGACTCTCTGAACTTGAACCAGCAGTTACAGAATGATCTAAATATGGTAAGAAGTTAACTGAATTTTAATTGTTCACAATGTGGTTTTGCACATTCACATGCATTTTTCTTCTTAACTCGGCAAGAACAAGTTATCTCTACTTCCCCCCCACCTCCACACACATACATGCACTTCCCAAAACCCTTTTCTGACTGGACTGCTTTCTCTTGTCCCTTTCTATATAATGGCACCAATTTCAGCAAAATTGTTGGGCTGGGGGCATGGCAGGAGGCTTTTTTTTACATAACCACTATTTGTAGATCTCTGTTTTCCCATGTGGTTTTCATTGCCATGGTGGTGTTTTTCTACCTTGTTCAATGAGAGCATAGGCTGAGGAAGGCTTCACTTGAAACATCTCACCTAAGAACAGCCTGTTTGTTAGGTGGCAGTGAGCTTTAGTCAAAGGGCACCTGACTGGAGGCCCAGAGGCATGGATTCCTCCACCTGTCTGTGTCTCAGCTTCCCCGTCTGTGAAGTCAGGGTAATGGTTCTTGAATCTCTTAAAGTCCCTACAGTGCAAGAGAGGAACTGCATATACCATCATTATTAATATAAAATCCCACTGGTAAATCAGTGTTGAAGGTTGTTGCTTGTTGGCTTTGCAGGTAAAGAAGGACTTTGATGCACTTAAGCAGACTCAACAGGATGGGCAGTATGCTCAGAAGTCACTGAGGTATTCTGCAGAGAAACTCATTCCCAACCACCAAATGAGTGAGAAATTGGAAACGGGACACCGAGAAGCTACCATGGAGCTGCTGAAACTGAAGGACAGGGCAATTGAACTGGAAAGGAATGTAAGCCTTCTCCTGTTTCTTGTTATCTCTTAGACTTCCCTTGCAATCATGAGTGGGGTTACTGGGAACTGGATTTTTGAGCTTATAGGAATCTGGTGGGTTTTCTGGAGCATATATGTCTACCAAATTCCTCTGGTATCTCTTAAGACTGCATGGGACTTTAATGCTGTATATGTCTTGTATAACATTATTGCAGGGATTAATCCTGTGTCTAACATCTGTCCTACCTTCATTTAATGTTGGGAAGAGTTTGCTTTTGCACATTTGTTGCAGAATGATCATCCCTAATTGGTTCTCATCTTTAATAGAACTCCAAATGATCAGGACAGCTGTTTCATTTCTTCCTGTCACCCTTTCAATGCCATCTCTCTTTCAGAATGCAGCCCTGCATACTGAGAAGCAGCTGCTTAAAGAACAGCTGAAGCATTTGGAAACACAGAATGTCTCCTTCAACAATCAGATCCTGACACTACAGAAGCAAAACATCTTCCTTCAGGAGCACAACACTGTCCTGCAGACGCAGACAGCCAAACTCCAGGTCAGGACAGCCTTTCACCTCTGTGCCAGAAGACTGGATTTGATTATAGTAGTGTGGAGAAGATGACGGCTAATAAGAAAATGTTTGTATTGGTAGGCTGATGTAGTGATGTAAAGATGAGGCCCATAAGGTCGAGCTTATTTTGAGGTCTGAATTTCTCCAAGCGAGGAGGAAAATTGGCTCTGTAACTAATGTCTGGTAGCTATCTTCATGAAGAAGGTAGTTATTTAGAGAGAAATTTGTAAAATCAATACAGCAAAATCCAGATGTGTTATTCCAGAAGCTGCACTTCTGGAATAAAAGATCTTTGCTCTTTTTTACTGTTAATGCCATGCCTGTGAAAGAGCTTGGAAGAAATGGGAAGAGGACACAAGTCAGCTCCCAAGAGGCATTGTAGCAACGGGTTCTAATCACAGTTTTTGCACTTACAGACAAAATGTCAAAGTTGCTAGTGGAAAACAGATACTCTTAAATGTTACTTCAATTTTGAAAATATAAACTTAGCTTGAGAAAGAGAACAGTTTTAAAGGACAACATTAGATTAGCTCTAATTTTTTTGATGGGAATTTCCCTTTTCAAGCTTTTCCTCTCACATATTCACAGATATTTTATTTTGTTCTCTTCACTTATTTCTCTCTTGCAGTTGAAGTATATAAGCAACATATAAAATCAAGGCTCTACCTATCTACTGAAATCAAACTTGTTGGGAGTGCTGCCCCCATACACAGTGGTGCAGTTAATTTTGTTGAGTTTGGGTGAACTTGAGTTTTCGTTACTTGTACACAAACATGGGTTAACTTTGGCTTTGTATGTGATTGTCAGAGATGCGGTTGAGTTGCAAGTATTCCAGCTCATCTTGGTCTTCAGGCTCAAGAGCTTCGGTGTTGTTTCAGTTTGGAGGTTATCCTGATAACTTTTCAGACCACTGATAGCATGGCTTGAGATGGTGGATACTACTGGCAATATCAAAATGATGCCAAATTGTCCATAAATGTCTGAAGTCTGCAAAGCAATGGATGCATTCTTGATTAACTGTATACAGATATAAGCTGCTACTACATGTTTGTTGTATGTACCACTAGCTGTAAATAAGTAATGCTTGATTTTGTTTGAGAAACTTTAGGTAGAAAATTCAACCCTCAGCTCCCAGAGTGCTTCACTGATGGCCCAGAATGCTTTACTCCAAAATCAGCAGACAGCCAAGGAGAATGAGAATGAAAATCTACTGAAACAGAAGGAGCAGCTGAAAGCTGAGTATGAGTCATTGCTTCAGGACCATGAACACCTTGCTTCACTGCATGAACGGCAGTCCACAGAATATGAAATGCTAATAAACCAGCACAGCTGCCTGAAAACATTACACAAAAACCTGGATCTGGAGCACAAAGGTCTGGGTGAGAGGTACGCTTGCTGCTCAGGGGTGTAGCATAGCTGGAATGTGTCCATGTTACAATCTTAGCCTTAAATGTTGGTCTCCAATTACAAATGAAAACTACTGAGTAAGTTGTTCCCCTGAAAAAGTGTCTTCTCATTCTTGCTGTAGTTAGGAGATTAGATGAAAATATTTGCAAAGTTGTAGATTTTAGACCTCTAAAGGTGGCAGACCACAGGTGACTCTGGTGATATTTAGCAAACATGGGCTTGGGTCTTGGGGGTGCTTTGTCAGAAGTAGCTTAAATGTCTTTACTACATTTAAGGATCTGCACTATAATGACATGCAGCCTTAAAAAGATTCTCCCAGTTCTGCTGTGTGGGGTATCTTTTCTAGTCATACAGTAAGGTCTGCAAGTCACCTAGGTAATTACTTATGTGTGAGTAGTATGTATCTTGAGAAATTTAAATTATTGAAGATTGTGTGTGGCATCAACCTCATGACAAAGGAGGCTCTCTGAAGGAAGCTGTATTGAGCTAGCTATGAGATAGTGTTGTATTATTTATTTTCTTCTAGTTCTCACAATCTAAGATTTTTGCTTCAGGCACTTCAACTGAATTGTGAAGTCAGAGTTATCTGTTTCTTGTTTAGTCTCTAGTCACTGTCATTTTCTGACAATTGTGCAGGGATTGAACATTATATGTAATGTACTACTACATAAATGCCACTCTGCCTACCCCTCAAAACTTTTTTTATGCAGTTCAGTGATTTTCCTCAAAATATCTGTATTTAGGTTCAGTTTCTGTGCAAGACCATGAGTTGGGTTTAGAGCAACTCAATGGTGATCTTTGAGGGTGGACTACAAAGTGATGCTAAACTTTTCTTTCCAAAAGACTAAGGAGCTGGCAATACAATGTGTGGTAGATTTTGATAAAATACAGAAATAACCTATTGTGATTAAAATATGCACCAAGGCTGTGTGACAGGACAGCTGCTTGGCTGTCAACTAAATGAGCTGTGAGTGATTACACAGCCACTGTTCCTGCTTACCAAGTCTCTCTCAGACTGATTAATGGTTCTCATTGATTCAGGCTTTGCTTGAGATTATCACACTGCAGTATGTTGAGGCAGTTTGCTGGGTTCTTTCTTTTCTTGATGAGTACCAATTATTAAACAGTTCTAGCCTAAGGAAAAAGTGGTTTTCTAAAAATAGGTTACTCTAGTGATAAATACTCGGATCACCATTGTAAACATTAACAGTTTGGACTGTTTGTTACTGAGATGGGGCTGCCAGTGAGAGATGTTGCAGGGGAGCAGATGGTGGCCTTTTCTATACTCAAAGCAGGTTGATTTTGGCAGTTTTAAGAGTGCAGTGTCCTCCTCAGCAGATCAGTCTCAAAAGATACT
Source organism: Ciconia boyciana (assembly GCF_034638445.1). Lineage (NCBI taxonomy): Eukaryota > Metazoa > Chordata > Aves > Ciconiiformes > Ciconiidae > Ciconia > Ciconia boyciana. Next base: position 53,407,685 of record NC_132939.1, on the reverse strand, counting down.
TATCAAGGTGATATGTCCAAGGACAGCCTGTGTTTGTCAGAAAAAAGAGACAAGCCGCTTTTTGTGTGTGTGTGTTTTGTTTTCCCTCCATCATGTGCTATATGCAGTTCCGCTGGCTGAGGGAGCAGAGGGGAGAGAGTTAGAAAAACAGCTGTAAGAAAACTGTTTTCTTCTGCCACTCTGATGCATCTAACTGCTAAGATGAAATATCTCACTTTCAACTTCAGCTAGAATGCGCCACCTACTAAATTTTCCCAGAGCAGCTCAGTGCAGCCACATTTGCTTGTGCAGTGTCTAAGGGACAGGTTTTGGTTGTCCCAACTCCAAGGTAATTGGTTTTTCTCAGCTGGTGACAGCACTGTAATCATAGTTCTGGTGCTTAAGGCAGGATTGCACTTCTGCACAAACTTATGACTGCAGCTCGTCTAGAAAAATCCACAGCAACTTTAGTTAGCTTGTGGGCTCCTAACACCATGTACAGCCGAGGTCCCCAAGGTTTGTGTAGTTCACTCTGTATCCTAACCACACAATATTTTCTGCACCTGAGCAAACTTCATTAAACCTCCCTTGGCTCTATCTGCACAGTATTAGCACTACAGTGGGGATTTAATAATGGGTTGTGTGTAACTGCAGTGAAATGGCCTGTCATAGCCCAGCAAACCACAGACATGCGGGTTTGACTTAGCAAGAAAAGGAGAGTTAGTACATTAGGATCGTTTACCATTAATAGTAGTTTCTTGACTTTGCAGTATTTGGCTGACCATCTCAGTGAACACAGAAAGGTTGGACTCTTGCTGCATTTTTTTTTTAAATTGCTTTACATATTGCACATTACTACGGGGAGGTAATAACTTACTAGCTACAGTTGATTAGCAGATCCTTGAGCATTTCTTTGTGGCTTACTCTGGAGAAGTATAATCCTGCAGAGACACTGGAAAAACTCATCTCACTGGAAAAACAGAATCCCTGCTGTGGAGGGTTACACATTGCAGGGAGTTGTATTATTATGTTACTAATGCTGGCTGGTAATTATTTTTCTGGGTTCCTTTTGCCATATGCTTTTTATTATAGCTGAGCATTTTTAAAGATCTTTCAGTCACAAATACCTACCTACAATACTTCTCCTAACAAAGCAGCAGAAAGAGTGAAAGCCAAAAGGTGTAGAGAGGAATATCATTGTTCAATCCCAGGAATGGATCGCGTCAGAGTCAAAATGGATTTTATTTGCATGTATAAGAAAGTCTTTTTAAAACTCCTCTGTCCAAGTGCCTGATGCTTAAAGAAGTGGAGTGAACATGAGTGTTGAATAGCCTACAGGATGGGTAGCCTTCCTCCTGGTGGTAGAGCTTGTCAGGTTGCACAAATCCTGCTCAAATGGTAGACTCCATGCTGAATCTGGACTACAAGAAAACTTTGCCTAGGGATTACATTAGGGCTCCAGAGATGCAGAATCACTTGCATTTTTGCAAACAGTGTCATCTTTCTTACCTTTCACCTAATATCTAGGGAAGCAGCTGTGGTCTACCTCAGGGGTTCTCATGCTCAAAGGCAGCATGTGGAGCTGGGCCAAGTTGGTAAAACTGGACCAGTATACTGCTTCCCTCTAAGTAGCCCTCTTTAAAAAATAAAGGGCTTGTATAAAAATGAATGGAGGAGCCCTATCATACAGAAATAGCAAAAGAACTCACAACACAGGTTCTGCAGAGGCAACCATGGTAATCTCTGCCAAGGGACTGGTAGTCTCAGACTCTGGATTGGCATGCAGTCTGTCTTAAATCCTTCTTGGAGCGGGATGTGAAACCTTCCTCTGCTTTCAGGTTCTTCCATTTGTTGTACGGACATTGAATTTGAAATGTCCTGGAGCTGAATGGAGGAATAAAACAAATAAATAAGGTTAATTAAACTCCACTGCTGTTACTGGGAATGAATAGCAAAAAGCAGCTTTTGTCTGGGAGACAGGTACTTTTCTGTGTGGCCCTTCAATGGACTGGAATTTGGGACAGGCTGTAATTTGACCCTGGGATGAAGGGAATGGTAGCCTGAAAGAAAAACAAGTTGGCAGGAGTCAGTGTATTTGGTGCTGTCTGCTGCTTTTGTTTTTATTTTGAAGTTTTTGTGACTGCAAAATAACTGTACTCTGTTCATCTCCACTGGAATGAGATTCACAGATAGATGATGCTTGTTCTCTCTAGCTTTTTCAACTAATGCTGCATCTTCCACCTAGTTGCTGTTTTAAAATTGCTTAGAAGGGTGTTTCTCTGACTGCCACAGGTGTATCTGCCCAGGGATATTTCGGGGCAATATCCTTTTGTCACAGTCACAGAGAAATGTGCTGATGACTTTCGACATTCACTGTACCAATGTCCCCAGTGGCTTCTGCTGGTGTGTGTGTATGGGCACAGACCCCGACAGAGGCCACCAGAGGGGGGGGGGGAATCTTCTGAGACCAGCTTGCTGTTTTGTGAAGTGGTTTCAAGCCACCTCGTTCTTTGCAGCGTTTTCTGAATGCAGGTGGTGTAGCAGCTCAGGGAGGCTGAGCCTGCCTAATCGATGCTTGTGCCAAGTATCAGGGGAGTTGTTCCACACCTCTGTTATTTTAGCATTCCAGATATTGAAATTAAAGGCATAGTTGATGGCATCTGCCCTCTGTCTCTGCTCATCTCCCTGCCTTGAATGATTTATGCACAAATTGTAGAAACCAGGTAACAGTGGAAGCCTGGATGTGAACATCGGTGTTGCTTTTGGGTTTCTCACTAGTGAACAAGTAGAGCCACTCAGGCAGGTGGGTCGGCCCCTGCTTGAAGGTGTTTTGCTGTCAACTCACTGATACTAGCCTCATCATCTGTCTGGAATATGCAGGAGATTATTACCTATACAGGATGCTATTACCTACGCATATAACCTAATATGCATTAGGTTTTTACCTGAAAACTGTTGCTCGTTCCACTGCTTGCTTGTTGCTTTTTGGCTGCTGCTTTCTGCTTTTTAGTCAGGTTTTTGAAACCTGCCACTGACAATTACTTGTGAATGGGATTCCAGTTTAATAGTGCAGTTTCAGCTCACCCTGGATGCTTACATGCTTTTTACTAAATGATCAGAATCTGGAATTGAAATAAGGTTCTGGCAATTGCATTCTAGCTTGCTTAAAAAATGCATTTTCTTTTTTCTAAAAGCCTCCCCGTTGACTTATAGACTAAGCTGAATTTCCATGCATAGTGTGGAATTCTTCAGCCTCAGTAGATGTTTAACCACACAAATGTGTATGAAACTAAGCAGGCAGGAAAAAAATCCTTTCTGGTCATTGTGGTGTTACCTATTAAAAATCTTAAACTAGAGCAAGAAAAATGTTTAAATGAAAGCTGAGAGTATACTGCTGCTCTTTTTGCAGATACAACAGTTTAATGAAACACAAGGCAGAATTGGAAGAGTTGGAAATAGTTTTAAAAACTGAGAGAGAGGTTCTGCAACAAGAGAGGAGATCAAATGCAATAACCACTGGGGAAAATCAGAAGCTGAGGGAGGAACTGGACAGGTATGGTTCCCTTGCTAAATTCTTGTATATATCATTAAAAAGTCAATTATGCAAAACACAGGGTTGATTTGCTGTGTTGTGTTAACTGTAGCTCCAGAATACCTTCATTAATGTGTCTGTTAGTTTTTCTCAGTTTCTGTCTTGTTAATTTGATCATTTTGTTTAACTCATTTAAGATTATCAGCTTCATGGACACTGTCAACAAATACTGTTATTTGGTGCTTCAAATATGGTCTGATCCTGGGATTTTTGCTCATTCAAAATAAGCTTCCATGTGTGGTTCAGTTCACAAGTGTTTCTGTAATGAGTTGTTTCCAAGCGCTTGTCTTTAAGTAGAACTACCAAATACCCAAACCCCCAGTAATATCTAGGGTTGTGTGAAATGGTTCCTACCCAGTATTTTTTTTTTCCTTTCAGGAGAACTGTATTATGTTTTTTACACAATATGATTTAGTTCTAGGATTTACCATTGCTGTTTATTTTCTGCTGCCCACAGAAAGCTGCCATTTGTTAATACTCGAAAGAGGCTTGATTCTTGTTATTAGAAGTAGGCTTAGTGATTCATATGATCACTGGGTAACTGTTAACTCATGTCAAAACGCCTTTTGTGAGCTAGCATCTGAACTTTACATAATGCAGCAGTAAAACGTAGCCTCCCCCCTAACCTGTATCCCTACTGGGGCGCTCTCCGTTATAACCAGTTCAGTGCTACTGTTCATACTACAAAGGCGTTCTGAGAAATAGTTTGGTACAAATCAGGGGCCAAGGTTGTATCAAGTTAAAGCAATGTCAGATTGTATCATATTTAAGAATCACATGTTAAGTTCAGTCACAAAAGTTTCATATGCTGTCTCAATTGTAATGTACTTTAGAACACTGCAGAGCTCTGCAAAGGAGGTTTCTTCAAGCTTGCTGTTGTTTTCAACTCAATTTCTCTAGGGACAAAGGATGATGTTGCAAAATGTTGATTGCAATGCTGGCAGAGAGCAAGGCTTAGCTGATCTGTCAGCAGATACAGAACTTAATCTTTTTTTATTTATCTATTTACTTAATTTTACACCTTCATGATTTGTAGACATTTTTAGATTTACCAAAAGCTGTAAAAGAATGCCACAGTATCATCTTACAACATTACAGTGTCTCACAGTTCAGGACACTTTAATGCTTGTATTTCATGCATCAGGAAAAAAATTCTGTGAATGTTCTTTATTTGTGCCAAATAGAGCTGCCTTTATATCCAAATGCTCTTAAACACATTGTGCCTCAGAAATTTGTGGTGTGTTTCTTACACATTGAGGAAACAGCAGCTTTATGTTTCATCTATTTTCCTTTCAGTTCTTTTGTAGATCTGAAATATTCTGTAATGCTGTTGATACTTTCTGTAATAATATTATTATCTGCTTAGAATAAAAATATCTTTAGGAGTTAGCCTTTGGAACTTAATGTTTAGTTTAGTGACAGCTGCACACTGATGGTGTGGTCTTTGAATGTGAGGTACTTTCTGTGAAGTGTCCTTCATAAGCCTGCTGGCTTCTTGTGTTTAGGGTGAATTTCTTGCACAACCAACTAAAGGCAGAGTATGAAGGGCTGCATTCACACACTAAAGAGCTGAAAACTTCCTTGAACAACTCTCAGCTGGAGCTGAATCGTTGGCAGGCTCGCTACGATGAGCTGAAAGAACAGCACCAGTCCATGGATATCTCTCTGACCAAGCTGGATAACCGCTGTGAGGTGAGTAGCTCTAGGTAGGTGTACTGCTGGGTTCCTCTTAGAGTGCTCACATTCATTGTGTGAAGTTTTTGGCACGCTATATATAGAAGGTCAAGCTATGTGGTCATAATAACACCCCCATATACTTTGAAGCTTATAGATACATATCCTAGGTTGCTATGCTATTGTGTTAGCTTGATTATGGTGCACTTCCAGGGAAGCCAAATGCAGAGGAGAGATTAACCTATCTTGTTTAATAGCTGCTGTCCCGTCTAAAGGGAAATCTGGAAGAAGAAAACCATCATCTCCTGAGTCAGATTCAGATGCTGAGCCAGCAGAATCAGATGTTACTGGAGCAGAACATGGAGAACAAGGAGCAGTATCATGAAGAACAGAAACAGTACATGTAAGAAACTAGATATTTGAATTGTGAAACCTAAAAAAGTCATCTAGACAAACATAGAATACAAATCACCTATCAGGTCTAGAAGGACAGGCAGGGGAATGATAGGTCTGCTTGATACCTGGCTAGAAAAGGGGATGTTTAGGAGGAGATATATGTAATGAGGAGAAGGTACAAAATTGCTTTGCGTTGCGTTACCACAGAGGGATGTTCAGGAGACACCTGGACAAGCACATCTCTTGTCAAATAATATAGATGAACCCATGTGGAAAACTTAGTTATAAAAGATGGAATGCTAAACCCAGTGGTACTTCTCAAAAGTTTCTGAAGAGCTTGGAAAACAGCTAAGTTGCAACAAAAATTTAGTCTTACAAGAGACAATTTTATATTTAGATTCCTGAAGAACAGCAAATATTCATACTCCTAGTTTTTGGTATTTGCATTATAAGAAATACTTCCTTAGATGTTTTTAAGGATGCAAGTGTCAACATACATCGCTGCGTCCCCTATGCATAAGGATGCAAGTGTCGACATACATTGCTGCTTCACTTATCTTACACTTAAGTGAGATACTGTGTTTAAACATATTGTACATTTACAAAGAATCCTGTTCTCACTGCAGTGGATTTCTCTTCTAGGTATGAAAGAAGGAAGAAAAGTGTTCTTAATCCCAAGAATTTTAGTCTGAGCGCTTCAGGATGATGTAGGAGTTACTGAGTTTTATTTCAGTACTGGATTATATGGTTGAAACTTTAGAAATTGTTTGCTGAAATTTGCTGAATACAGTTCAAATGTACTCTAAGCATACTTATCCAGGTGTCTGACAGTTCTGTGATGGAGGTACATTAGACCTGCTACTTGAATTAAAAAAGATTTGCTAACATCCACTGTGCATGTTAATAAAATAATGAGTAAAAAAACCAGTGAGGTTACATGGCACTGCTGAAAGTGCTTTGACGCTGCTTGCAGAAGACCACAGTAGTTTAAAAAGATCAAAAATTATTTGTTTCTCTAGTTACAACAGAGTAAGCAGAACAGGAATAAAATACCCAGTTATCATGTAGACAAGAAGTTCAAACTATGTAAGGATCTCAACCCTTGAGTAATTGTCAGTGATCTGTGAATAAGACTTGAACAATCAGCAAACAAATTTTCAAAAAACAAAACAAGATTAATCTTCACACCCACCAGACAAACTCTGCCTGAGTTATTAGTGAGTAATCTAGCACCAATCTACTGTTGTTCTTTCACCTTTCATGCTCGTTGCACAAAAATCACCCATCAGCAAGTTTGGTAGGCTTTTGCATTTGCCCTCTCTAAACAGACAGTGAATGAGCTCAGTAGGATTCTGAAGGTTATGTGATAGGAAGATATTTCAGTCTCTTTCCTCCTTTGGTGGCTTTTGGTCTTCAATTTTTTGATTATGCTTAATTTCATACAGATGGTTCAGAATGTGCTTTTCCCCTTCACAGTGATAAATTGAATGCCTTAAGGAGACACAAGGAAAAACTTGAAGAAAAGATAATGGATCAGTACAAGTTTTATGATCCTACTCCAAAAAAGTAAGTCCCATATGGGTTCAGTTCTGCTATTGTTGTACAGATATGTGAGGGTGAGAAAGGGCTCCCCATAACTGGAGATAACAGAAATTTCTAACTGAAATAAGGACAGTGTCATCTCCACTTCTCCCTTCACTCTCACTCCGCAAGCCATTCCCTGAAGCAGCAGGTTGTGTTAATGTAGAGCACAGTACCTCAGGTGGGGCCCTCTGTTTTAAGACTGGAATCTGAAACAGTATTAATTTACAAGAGCCACTTTGCCCTGATGAATATCATCTTGTCCCTGGCAGGGGGGAGGGACCCCCCAGTATGGTGACTAAGCAGCAGTAAGAGCTTCCAGAGCTGCTCTTTCAAAGGGGATAAGCAGTCCAATGGAGAGAAAGGACTTAAATTGTATTAAGAACAACAAAAAAGAGCCAAGCAAATTCCACCACACACAGTTCTGACTGATAGCCTTAGCAAAGAGAGGGATTCATCTTTAAAGCAGTTTTCATTTCTTTCCTTCTCAGTCTGTTCCTGTAGTAGAGCTTTTCACATTGTTAAAATGTCTTATGTGGATCCATATGTGTAGTTTAGATTTCTAGCAGAGGGAACGGTTATCTTTCTCACATTTCTCATGCTGAAGAAATATTTCTGTAAAATAATTTTGATTTGGGGAGAGAAATGGATTTCAGGCTCTATGAAATTCATGCTGCATCTTTCCAACCAATTAATGTCAGTAAACAAATAAGAATGTAGGATGGCTTGATGGCTTTAGCACAGCTGTAAACTTCTTCAGGGAGTATTTCTTGTAGTGTTTTATGAATCCCATTCACAAAACCTGCTTTATCAGGAAAAACCACTGGATTGGAGCCAGAGCCTTAGTCAAACTAATGAAGCCAAAGAAGGAGACTACAAGGGAGCGGTTGAAAACAGCAGTAGAAAGCCCTCCATGGCATTCTGAATCCCCAGAGACAGTAAACTCTCCATCTGCCTCCCAAAAACTGAAACATCAACAAGAGATTCAGGATAATACCTCTCAAGGGTCAAACTCTGTGGAAGAGAGAGAGAACCCTGGGGGTTCTTCAAACAAAGGTAAGGAATGCCCAGCCTAAATTCATGCGCTGAACAGTATTTTTTGAAAAGATTTTAAAAGGATTTAATATATACGATATGTTAATACTCCATCACATTATGTTTTATATCCCTTTTTTTAGTAAACTAAAAGTTGTAGTAAGAAAAAAAACCCCTAAACTAAAAGGTGCAGGGGGTTTTGTTTTGGTTTTAGTTTGGTTTGTTCCTTTTATCTACTTCTCCCTTCAGCTTTTGTATATAGTTTCTGGGTTTGCCTGGATGTATTGCATGTTACTGAATAAGTTGGTGGAAATACTTCATTTACTGGGGTTTTGCAACAAAGCAGTTTAAAGTTGGACCATACAATATTATGGTTCATTAGCAAGTATTCTTCAAATGGATAATAGCTGGTTTTACAGCCACTGCCAGGAGATGGCGCACATGCAAAAGAAATAACATAGAAAATGCTAATTTATTGTAATTTAGTTATTTTGGAGGATGATACCGTGTTTTGACTTTGAATCAAACTAAGAATTTCATAATGTAAAATGAGGTTATTTTTTTGAACACTCTTAAGGCGAATGTAAGGAAGATGGAATGATTTCTTTTTCTGTTTAGTTAGTTCATACAGTCAATCAGGTGTTCCTAATTATGTGAAATTTAAAAGAAACCTTCTCAAAATAAATACTCTGTGATCTTTATTAAAGGTAATATATATCCCAAGATTTGCTTATTCTATTGAGATCACATCTGTCAGCTTCTATATATAGATCATTGTCCTCCAGGAATACTTTTCAAGAAGCAGTTTTGAAATTAATCCTTAGATAATAATTCCTGTCTTCCCACCGGGGAGTGTGGGAAACAGAAGGGGAGCGGCTGAGGAGGGTAGAACAGTTATTATAAACTACTGCAAGTGTCTGTCTGGCTGAAGTTTTTGTTTTGATTGGGTTTTATATTTCCCCTTCTCCATTCTAATTCTTCGAGGTCTTTGATTCACTTAAAATAAAAATGCATGTCTTAGATCATCCATGTGATTCCAGGAGATGTTAAGTGTTTAACATGCATCCAAAGTTCAACCTCGGAATTTGGGCTTGGGTTTCCACAGAACAAGGCCCTCATGGAGTGCCAAAGATAACAGAAAGTCTCTGGGGCTTCATTCTTCTTGATGTTATATGAAACATGCTTATGTTGAGATGACGAGCATCAGTATTAAAGCCTAGAAGACATCTAGGAAATTTGAGTGTATTGTCACCAAGTAATATGCACACCTATTTGATTTTACTTGATTAAGTAAAATGATTTTACTTTATTAAGTGAAAACATTTTGGGTGATCTAACAGTAATTTTGTAATGGACTTGCTTATATCATATGTATATGTGTTAATTGATGCGTTAATCTAAGTCAGATTAACTGTGCATTAATCAGTCCTCCAAATATATGTGTTAGTCTTTGTTTAGCCTTTTTCTTTTTTACTGGTTGTGTAGTCTTTAATCTGTTTTAAGACACTTTAAGTTTTATTTACAAGGGTTTTTTTACTTTTTTTTCTTCTTCTTTTTGGGATACCTGGGTGATAACAATTTAGCTGCGCAGCGCAAAAAGATTGCCTTTATGAGAAGGAAAATCAAGGATAAAGAAAAGTCTCCTAAGTCTCCATCGAATCATCAGTCTCTCTCTAATCGGCTCCGGTTCTGGTCTTCTTCCGACATCCCATCCTCTCCTAATGAACCTCTTTCTTTCCCGGAATTGGGAGATTTCTAACACCTTCTCTTTAGCATTTATCTTCATTTATTTCTGACAAATATTTTTAAACAAACAAAAAAATCCCACGTGCCTTAAAAGAACACACACCTTGATAGAGACACGCAGCATGTCTTTACAATACTCTAAATACAAGCACAGATTAGTGAACATGGACTTAAGTTTTCCTGTAGAAGATGAATCACTATTGCACACTGTGGATCATTTCTTCAATGCAGCACATTTTTAGGGGACCTCATGGCATACGGTTTGCGTATGTATATTGGCTGTGGTGCATGTTATAAGTAAGTGAAGTTGCTATGCGCTTTAATATTTTCTTGCAATCACATACCTGCATCATGTCCAGTTAAAGTGTTGAACTGATTTGCTGTTGCTATGCTTTCTACAATGCTGTAGTCCTACTAAAATACAAATCTCTAATATATAATCAGTCTTAAATCCTGGAGATTTTTCCAATATTCTGTGCCACTAAATGCTAAAAATGGCAGGTTTTTTTAACCTCTTTGTCTGCTTTTAAATAGTCTAGCTTTGAATATAGAGTGGAAGCTGCTGGGAAAATTATTCTCTGCAAAGTGTCTTGACATTTGTATTCAAACCTGCTGTTTAGCAAGGTTTTACACTTCCAGCGATGAAAATGCATCTTGAATTGAGCTGAAGTTTCAGTTTCTGGCCCCCAATTCTTATTGCCTGGTAGTCATGACCTGGTGGCTTCTGAAATGCATGTGTGGGTCCAGTCCTCACTCTGTGGAGAAACGTATGCACCACAGGCAATATGCTATGGGGAGCTCAGCAGAGAGGCCAAAAGATCTCATCTCCTTTCTCACTCTGAGAAGCAGTCCCTGTGTGGCACAACCAAGGACACTGGCACAGGAGCCTGTTGCTGCCCATTTTGGGATTTGTAGAGAACGTTTGTCTCCAGGGCAATTAATAATTCTGGTATCTATGGAAGGTGTTAAGTGCATCTACAAAGTCAATTAGAAATACAGATTTGCATGGCAAGCTGTAGCCAGTAATTGCCCCTACAGGTGTGCCATAAACTTCAGTTCTGAGAGAAAGTGCCAACCCTGTGCTATGGAGCCTACGCAGACCGTGGGAGTAAACGTTGTTTCTGAAGTCAGCTTCCAGGAGTCATCTAAGATGACAGTGACTCAGTCCATTTCTCTAATACAGCTTTGCTGCTGCTCTGTGCTTTGAACTAACTGTCTGTCCGTTGTCTCTGCAAGTTGTTTATTTTGACCACTGCACGCTGCTGTGTTTTCAGCATTTAGTGACTATTAGTTAAGCAAGTACTCTATAAAAATATATAGAAAACCAGAATTTTGCATCTCATTAAGGGTGTTTCCTATAGTAAATTCTTTACATTTTGTTCTGGTTTGTGTGCCTTAAAGCATTACATTCACATTACAAGAAATGAATTAACCTACCTCATCACTAGGAAAGATGTCTTCAGCCTTCTGAATCTAAATAATGTTCTAGCAGGTAGTTTTTGTTGTTATCATGCGAAGATCCCAGGAATTCCACTTAAAAATCGTTGCACCAGAGCATCGTAAGAGCAGCAGAGTTTTAACCTTGTAGAGACTGAGCTCTTACCACAGCAAACATCTAAACCTGAAAGCAATTATCTTAGTGCGCGGATCATGCTAGATAATTTCCGAATCAGCATTATTTCTCTTTGCATAAGAGTGTGACTTCTGTCACTCTTACCTTGTTCTATTTTATTACTGAAGTAAGTGCTTATAAAATGTACCTGCAAGGAATAATGTTATGGGAATTTCACACCTCACTTACCTTTTCTGCACTCATGTCTTTGCTCCTTTTCTTCCTCCTTTCACGGTAATTGTTGCATGTATATCAACCCTCCCACTGGCACTAAGCAGCCCTTGTCACTCCCACGCTTTACAGAGAGCACACATGATTGAAAAACTGGTGGTAGAAATTTCCTATCCAATACTGAACTGTTCATGGAAAAGCTTGCAAAACTAGCGCCTCTGTTGTGCAGTTTCTTTGTGCCTGCTTGTCATGTTTGTATGGGCAGATAAATACAAATCTCCTAATGCTATTTTTCATGGCCTCATATTTACCTCTCTCCCCTTCAGTGCTAATGGACCTAAAGCAAAAGAGGAATTCCCATCACGGAGGCAGCAATGATAATGTTGAAATCTCGGTAGACTCTGTGACAAAACACTGCTGTGTGGAGCTGGGTACCAGGACTTACTCGACCTCAGCTATTCATCTGCACACTTCCACCCCCATCTCCAGGCTCCAGAGCAGACCAAAAGGTGTGCGGTGCATTTGATATACCAGCTGTTACTGGTATATCAGGCTACTTCGTAGTTCCTGCTTGAGTGAAACAAGGCTTCTAGTGGCATTCAAGTACAAAAACAGAGCGCTAGTATTTTCACTCCTACTTTATCTGCTTAATGGGTTAATTGATCAGATAGAGGGTTTCCTTACTCTTGTAACGTCATCAACTTGACGGACCACATTTGGATATCACTTCTCCTGTGGTTCCCTGCCCAGTGGTTCACAACAGTGGTTAGAAGATGGCTGTGTTTCCAATGTTGGCTTTATAAAATGCTCTTGATCACCTCAGTCTTCTACACTGCTAGAATACATTGGAGACTGACCTGAAGGATTAACCTTACTGTGTTTAATATTGCCTTTTAAGTTTTGTGTTCTTTTCAGGCTATAATTCAGAAGATAATATATGTGAACAGTCCTCTGAGGTGGAGTTTGCAAGCACCAGACAGCACGGTAAGTTTGTAGCATATACAAGGGCTTTAAACCTTTACATTAAGACTTGTTACATTGCATCCACGTGAACTGACCTCATGCATTTTAGTTAAATTAACATGATAGAGTGAGATGTAGTAACACAATGCCATTTTGGGAATGTGGGTATATTACTTCTATTTTTCTATTGAGAAGCTTTTAATGGATGCTTTCCCAAAATAAATTGTCAAAAACAGTGCCGACATTGAGACAAGTTGCCTTGCCCCAGCAACAGACCCTTTAATGCATGTCTTACAAATTTGTTGGTGATTTTTCTGGACAGTGTTCAATTCCTTCCTTAAGGGAGTGAATCAGCAATAAAAAAAATTCGGGGTGGAGAGTGTGGATGCACGGTGGGAACACTGGTGCAGCAGCAGCACTGCCTGCTCAGAGATTTGTGGAAGACTTAATTTGCAGGCTGGTTACCAGCTCCTTCCACAAACTGAGAAAGAGGCAGAACTTATTGTTGAACTTCTTCAGTATTGACATTACTTTGTTTATAGTTGCTGTAAAAGCAAAACTTGGAACATATTTCTTTGTGCAAAAAATAAGTGAGAAAAACAAGATGGATCCTGAACAACTTCACTTGAAAAGTGAAAATGGTTTCTACTCTGTCCAGACTTTGGCATCCCGTGTATATTACGTTGTTAATGTTTTCAAAGTGACTTAGTCACACAGGTCCTATTTTCAGAAGGCAGACTGTAGCCAAGTCTTTTAGAGAATCAGAGGAACTTAAGATCTGTTTGTTCAATGCTTGTTTTGTGTTTTTCAGTGTCCAGGCCAAACAGTTTAGAGAGCAGTAGAAACGCTTCCAGCAGTAGTTCACCTCTCAATTTGAAAGGTAAAGCTTTTACAGCCGGGTTCTGACAAACAGGAAGTGACATTCCATGAAACTGTGTGCAAAATACTGTTTTTCTTCCAATTAAATTTGAAGACTGTTGTTTTGAAATTGTGATGATTATGCAACCTGGACATGGCTGCGTTGGGAATCAAAACTGCTGGCAAGAAGTATTTTTCTAAGATCGATTCTGGCAAGGCGTGGTTTTTAAGGCAGGCAGTCTAGTTTTGCTTCAGTCTGACTGGCATCATATTGTGGGAAGTATCAGGCCACTTCTAGACTCCTTTTACAACAACAGGTCTTTGCTCTTCTTACTTTGTACACAGCTTGTGCGTGGAATCAGTGTGCTCTGGAGATTTGCTGAAATTGTGCATCCTTGAAGGATGCCAGGAGACCTGGCACTGTGGAAAAATCCACTTTCTGCTTTCCCTCTGGCAGGTTCTGGCTCTCAGATCACACACAGCCAAGACTGGGAGATTTAGTGGCACAGAGGCCCCCTTACTATCTGTGTTATTCCTATTCTTTGGACAAGTAGCTGTGCTTGTTTAACACAAGGGCTCAAAGGAGGTACTGCAACACATTTACTAGACCTGATTTTTCAAAGTTCTGACTGCCTTGAGTTCTGTGGGAGAAGAAAGTAAAGCCAAAAATGCCACCTAGTCTGTGTGGAAGTGGCCCTGGATGATAAAGTTACTACCTCAGTGGGAAATCTGAAATGAGGGAAGAACAGTGTCTTTAATGATATTTATGCCTCTCCTCAGGTTCCTTAGATCATATCCATGGTAGAACCGAGAGCCTCAGCAGTGAAGATATGGTGCCAAGCAGAGAGGCACCAGCCTTGCTCCGAGACACCTATCCCTTTCACTCCGCTTCTGCCGTCTTAAGCCCTAGCAGCAGGCGTGAGTCCTCCTCCCACAGGAATGGTTTGATCTCTTATGATATACCTCAGAAGAGTACTCCATCCCAGTCTTATGCAGGGAGGCAACGGCCTGCCTCACCTGGCAGTGAGATGGTAACTTTGGAAGAGTTCTTGGAAGAGAGCAACAGGCTGTCCCCACCAAGTGTAAGTAAATAGAGCTAGACAGCCCATCTCAGATGTCAAAAAAAATGTTCAAAGCTGATTCAGGGGGATGAGGGCATAGGGAAACAAGGAAAGACAAGATGATCCTTGTTCATACGTGTGGAACTTGCAGAGAACTATTGAATCTTGCAGAATGAATGAAACAGTTCCAACAACTAAGGCAAGATTAACTTTCATACAGGACTAATTTATTTTGGTGTGTCAGCTATGGCAAGTCAGGCAGATAATTCACTGCAAGTACTATGTATTGGACTGCTGGGGCTTTTTAATATTAAACACTTGCAGTCAGGGTTTTGTATTATATAATTAATTCTCAGCTCCAGGTATTTTCATTTGTGAACTGATAAGTTTTCTGTGTAATTTTCGGCTGCTAAATCTGTAATTAGAAATGAAACCTAACAGTAGTTTTCAATTAAAGTGAAAAATACGCAGTTGTTAAAACAGTCTCATAATCTGAAAATACCATCAGTGCATTTGAGAGAGAATATTTTTCTTGCCGAAGGAAGTTCTCGATGCTTTCACCATACTGTGTGTTTGTGTGCTGACTGGCACTGTTCTGTTGGTTCAATGACTGCAAGAATGTGCCGCACGCTGAAGTGCTTTGTCAGAAATGAAATATTTGTTTTCTAGATGGCATTTGTCTTTTACTGCTCAGAGATGCTGTACAGTAGTGAGGCGGTGCAGTATTGAGCATGTTAATATCTTAAGAACAATTCACTGTTTTGAAGAACAATTCACAAGTGAACAGATGTTTCTGTTTCATGAATGCCTTGATAACAGTATTGAAATCAGCATAGCCGTACCATTTTATGGCATCAGTAAATTCTGGTCCTTGAATTTTCAGAGCAAGATTTAAATATACCTCCTATTCCCTCATTATCCTAAATACAATTCTTAGCTTTGAGAGCGGTTTACAATTTAATTTTTTTTTTCCTGGTCTGTAACTACCTGACCATGTCTCCATTTTCATTCTTTCTGTCATCCTTGTTCCTTTTCAGCGTCGGCGCAGTTTAAATGAGAGTGAAATGATTTCATTGCACCAATTTCTGTTAGAAGCTGATGCACTGTATCCCTCTTGCTACTCCCTATGTCCTTCCCTCCATCAGGAACCTTCGCAGTCACTCGAATCGGTCCTCAGTCATTCATGTCCCGACAGCGTGAGGCACAGAACAGGCAGGGGAAATAGGAGATCTACTTCACTGTATATCCCCAGGGTATCCGTTGTTCTTGCTATGAAGGCAACAGCTCCCAACTTACAACAGCTTTTGCTAGCATATTAATACCTATAGAAGCATATTGTAACTCTTAGCTGTTATTTTAAAGGCTGCCAGATCACTTGCATTCATTGCTCATAAAGTATTTCCAGTGCTTGTTCATAAACATGCATGGTTTTGGAGGACTAGTCATTCTGTCATGTTATGTGTGTAACAGAAGTTTAAAGTGAAGTTAACAATAACCCTAACACTTTAACATTTAGTTGAGCATAGAAATCTTCCCGCTGCACTGTTACCATTGATGGTGTTCACTTCTAGCAAACGAGTTTTGTGACTGGAAGAAACGTTTGGAACGCTAGTGAAATGAATGCATTAAGCTTTAACATACTCCCTAGAGAATAGTAAAGAAATAAATCCCATGAGCTTGTTTCAGCACATTTTTTGTGAAGACAGCATGTCCCTTAACTATTCTGAGCATGCTTCATACTAATAGTCCAATGGCAGCTGATCAAACATCACCATTTTTGGATTGCATGGACCATTGCCATGAAATATTCATTCTATATTTCCTTTTACTGCCAGGTTAATTGTCTGACTCGAAATTTGCAGGTTAATTGTGGGCAAGCAATAATTTCTCCATTTTTGTAATGATTTTTTGTACATTTCGTTGTTGTACACGCAGCTTTTAACATATATAGTATATTGGCTGGGAGAGGTGAGGGGAATCAATGGAGAAGCAATGAAACTTTCTTGTAATGCTAGCACATCTCCCCAAGGTATTCTATCCCTGAAGTTACAGTAGTGTGTTATCCAGCTGAACTGTATTCTGGAAGATGACAGACCATAATTGATATCTGCCGATACCAATGGCTGTCATTAATGTGATATTGATGTTACAGTGACAATGACTGATGTGAAAGGAAGCAAAAGAGCTGCTGCCCAGGTTCCAAGTGAGATGAAATTTTTTTAAATTTAAGACAATTAATCTGGCAAATGAGGCTGTCACGATCTAATTATGATGAGCATGTTACTCCTTGATTTGGTTTTATACCCATTGTAAGCATTTATATCTTCTGTTCCCCACTTTAAATATAAAAACTACGGTTGTACTTGGCTTGAATTAAGTGGGAAGGAAGATTATCTGAACACAAAGCTCTGCATGATTTAAACAAAAGGTGTTGTCATTAATGTGGCATGTGCATATTTTCTCACACCAGGACACCTCCAGTAACAGAGATGACTTGCTCAGCGATTATTTTAGGAAAGCAAATGAGCCTTCAGCTACTGGGAACCCGCTGGTTCAGCCGTCCAGAAAGGAGGCTGCTAAGGTGCCCGCTAGTCTTGTTGCTCCAACTGTAAAGACCATCACCAATGAAGAAGGAAGAACAGCTAAACCTGGAAATTACATGAAGCCAAACCTCAGACAAATCGAACCTGAGCCTCTGGCAAACTCCCAGGGGTCCCTTAAGCTTTCTCACATGCCACAGCACCAGCCTGCCAGTGGGATGCGGCAGATGGCACAGCCTCAGCAGCCTGGAACCGCGAGCAGGAGGAGTACGTCATTGAGCAGGGCATTTAGCTTAGCCTCTGCAGACCTCCTCAGGGCCACCGGCCCGGAGACATACAGGCAGGAGAGCCCTCAGAAGTCAGCAGCAGACCTGCGTGGGGGCAAGGACACTGTCAGTCAGACTGCTAGGGCTTCTGTGCCAGTGAGCTCCCAGGCAACCTTGAGAGAGAGGCCACAGTCTGCAAAGGTGGCAGGTTCCTTGCAAGGTGTCGATTCCTGCTGTCGGCAGCTTGATGCAAGGCGCCTTTCCCTGGCCTCACCAAAAGATGAGAGGCCGCTCTCCTTCCATCAGTTCTCTGCCTCACCCACTGCATCCACCAGCAATCTGAACATGCAGCAACAGGAGCGTGTGAACACTGCGCAACACTACTCACCCGCATCACACACTCCCTCTAAAGTCAAACCCAAGCCAGCCCCTCGTACTGGGGAGGTGGCCCCTGCCAGAGCTGTTTCCAGCAGCACTGAGGGAAATATTTCCCTAAGGCAAGGCCAGGGTGATGCCCTACTTACCAAGTGCCAGGGTAAGCTGCCAGAAGGCAGCACTGGGGCTGTGGAGGAGCCCATGAGAGGAAGCAGCTCCAACAGCACTCCTGGGTCTCCAGATCCCCAGGGGGATCAGCAGACGGTTTGGTATGAGTATGGGTGTGTGTAACCCACGGATGCAGCTAGTAATATGTGTGTTTGGCATTGCTGACATCTGGGTAGCATTTGTCTAGACAGTGTGCCAGGTCTTAGAGGCATCACCTGCATGCTGCTCTGAATGTTCTCTGGGTACTGTTTTCTAGATGGACAAAGTATGATTAAGAGAAACAAGGAGCAAAACTCCATCCCTTCTTTTGACACTGTTGTGCCTAAAACAAAGTGGAAGCCTGACCTAATCTCACAGCAGGCTTGGCACCTGATTCTCACAGGTGCTGAGCATTCCCCACTCCAGTAGAGGCTTAGCAGGGTCCTCTGTCATCGCTGCACTGTGCACCCCTTCTACCTGCATTAAAGAAGAGTTTCACAGGTCATGTGTATGTGCTGAACCCAGGCCCACCATTGATAAATAATCTAACCATACTGAAAAGGTCATGTAAAAGCCAAACTTCTCCCCCAAAGACAGAACCAGACACTTGGCTTATGTAACTTAAGAGAAAGCTGAAGAGCGCAAGTGTGTGGCTTTAGCCATGGATCTGTTAAAATCAATTGTTCTTGCCACAGCCACATTTTATAGAGGTAACATGTAGACTTCAAGGGTCACATCTTCACCTTCCCTGCTGGCACTGTTGTAAACACAGAGTGGCCAGTGTAATTACCCCATTGCCTTCACTATAGCTGCAGCTCAGTGGATCCTTGACTCTGCAAGCCAAGTGGTGCTGCCTTTTGAAACTTGTTTTATCTTTTATACAAACACTGGAACTAATGCAGCCTTTCAGGGTAGATGCCATTTCAATTGCAAAGGTGGCATCTCATGTACAGAAGTGTCTTGTAAGTATGTATATAAGAAGCTCAAGTATTGTATAGGAATGCTGTGTAAATTGTATTATTACATCCTTGTGTGCATGACAGCCCACATCCTAAGCAATATGTGGGATTTTGTCTCTTAGAAATCCTTGTTTGTCTCCAAGAACTTTGCTCGGTATAGAAAGCAAAATAATTTTTTGTATACATGTGAAAGAAATATACTTTTAAAAATCTATTTATGCGCAAAGAAGTTCCTTGTATGTTTCTGTCCGGGGTGTCATCAGCTGCTTATGTATATATGATCAAAAGCATATCTTTAATTCTATTTCATGTTTGTAAAGCTGTTTTTCTTGCAATAGACTAAATCCTTAAAAAAACCCAACAACTTGTTCTGATTTAATCTAGTAAAAGCTAAAACTGATTCAGCTGAGGATGTTTTTGTTATCTAGTATGTAGTAATCCCATTCTGGAAACTACAAAATTGTTTATAATAAAGATTAAAATAAAATAGATAGATGTTGTACTTTTTTTTTTCCTTGGGAAAAAAAAAAAACAAACCCCAATTCATGGTGCTGGATGGAGATCTGTTTGCAATAGCTTTGTGTAAGCCTCAGTGTTAATTGGCATCTCTGTGTGGCAGAGTTGCGTTTGTTTTTATAATGTTGCCACAAAAGACACATCAGAAATCTTTGTTTGTTTGTAACCTTCTTACTGAAGACTTCAGTAGGATTGATCATGCAAATTAAGTGACTTCCAGGTCACTGTAGTATCAGACCATTAGATTTTTATGCTTCTCTGACCACTTCAGACTGTGCCAAGCATGCTGTCAACTTTGACCAAACTTGCATTTTGTACAATCTGTTCTGTGCTTAACTCTCAGGATGCCTTACAAAAGTGAGAAATTACTCATCTTTGAACATGCAGAGAATGGCAAAAGGAACTTTCTGCCTTCTCTGCTATTTTAATTGCAAACCATAGTTTTGCAACAATTTTAAAATTATGTGCTATACAGCAATTTTAGAACATACTGAGTGTTTTTGGTAAACTGAAATTATTCTTCCAGAAATTCCCCCTCAACATTGATTCTTGGCCAGATCACTAACAGTGAAAGACTGGTGTTTCTCCCTTGTTTCAGCCCCATTTCGGAGGCATGTGCTCGATTGCCCTGCAGGCTGGACTGCTGAGGAATTGATCTGCGAGTTGTCAGTTACTGTAGATCTGCTTTTGTTCTAAATACCTGCTCAGTCACACCTTAGTTGTAATTTTCTGAGTTATTTACAATAATTTACTTTCTCAGTTCTAGTGGGTTTGAATAAAAATGTACTTAATACTTACATAGTACCTTTCAAGTATGGGATAATTTTAAATACAGACGTTACAACATGGAACAACTGTTGAAGCACATGATGCTGTGGTGCTTGGGCCTTCCTGAGAACATTAAGGAAATTTTTGGTATAGGTGCCTGTCCTGCTATGGCAGGTGCAGTCATTTTGCAGTCTGCTCAATTCATTAATTGTTTTCAACTCTTTGATAGACGTGGTGGCTCCCAGGTAAGAGCCACCATCAGGTAAGAAATGGGGTGGGAGGGAAAACAAGGTCTGCCTCTAGCTAAGATGCTGCGACTCTTTGCCTTTCTGGGGTGCCCCGAGCAGTCATTGGTAAGATAAATGGATGTTTCTGTGTGTCAAAGTTAACATGGGAGAGAAGTCAATTGTGTTTAGAGAGAGAGTAATCAGCAAATCCTCCCACCTTTGTGCCAGTGGAGCTGGGCAGGTAGAGCTGCTGTGAGGCGCCGGCTTGCGTGAGGTGTCGGGAGCTGCCGGGAGAGGTTTTTCTGTGAGGGAGAAGTGGAGGGGGCAGAGCTGCCAGACCATTTCAGGCTTCTCGATTCCTTCCAAGAAGAAAAGGGGAACTGCGATGAAATAGCGGCTGTTTCGATTTGCACAACTTCAAAGGCTACCGAGACCCGCCGTGCGTGGGCAGGCAGCTGGGCCTGGCCGTTGGGAGTGCCAGCAGCAGGCTGGCGAGCCGCCGCCTGCAGCCACGCACCAGTACGTGTTGAGCCCCGGGGCAAAGGCAAAGGGCTCCCTGTGCAGGAGCCCTAGGCTTCAGCACGCGGGCTTTTCTCAGCTCTGTGTGGCAAAGGGCCGTAGGATGCTGAGATTTCCTGACACGGGGGGAAGCACGTGCTCTCTGAGGATTGCTAATTACGTGTGCTAAATAATGCTGTAAATGGTTCTGGACATAATGCTTCAAGTAATGTTCAATAATGGAGTACCTCAGTTTATATACATGGCTCATTAATTCTCTAGGTCATATTTTCTATTAAAGGACAGATTTTTGAAGGCGATCCCATCCCAAGGAGGCAGCTAAGTAGCTGATGGGTTTCTGAGAAAGCCACGGGGCTGTGTCTTTGGCAACACCCACTCCCTGCAGCATGCTCAAACTCTGAAGTCAGTGAAGCTGTTTAATGTGAGGAAACAAATTTTGCTTAAAATTGCACACGCTGCATGACAATAGTATTTGCTTGAAGTAAAAGAAATGGCTGCTGTGGAAATTGCTTCTAGGGAGTTGCGTGCTCTGCAGTGACAGAGTATCTCCTTACCAAGAAATCTGAAGCCCAGGTCCTTTACAGAGACACCTTGTCGTGGAAACCTTTTTTCCATTAGATATTCTTCAGCTGTTCCTCAAACTTGAGAGCTGATTGTGAAGTGAACAGGCCTTTTCTGATTTCAGTTAATTGAGTTCAGAACATAAAAGCTCCAGAAGAATAATTAAAAAATAGAATTTACTTTTTTCTGTGATGAGGGAAGTTCCAAGTTGAAGTGCATTGTAAAAATGTCTAGTACTTAGCTTAGAAAAATGACACATCAAGGAACACCGTGTGGTTAGAAGTTATTTCTGATCGTCCAGATGTTTGGGGGCATATTAGAAGTTCAGCCAAAGGTAAATGACTTTAAGACAGAACATGGAAGAAATGCTCTTGAAATTCTTAGTTCATGTGAAATGACTACAACCTGGATGTTAAATGGATGTAAAGAGATTAACACTTTTTTTTTTTTTTGTTAAACAGGAACCCAGCTGTGTTGAGAGCATTTGAATTGTGGTTTTTCATTTTTAGATGAAAGGAAAAAAAAAATCAGTTGTGGTAAGCTTCACCAAAAAATTTTATCCTAACAATTGCTTCTCTGCCCATCAGAGTCATGGAGTATTGGATCCTGGCAGCACTGGAGATGTTCAAGGGCAGGTGGAAAGCTTGGGAATGTTTTTACAAATTGCCAGTACCAGGCAGAATTAACCTGACCTAATAGTGCAGAGTGAAATAGCTCAGTTAGTAAAAATAATGAATGAAGTTATTGTTATGAAGGGTTGCTAGACTGGAGAAATAGACTGGGCTGTGAAGGTCTATCTTGAAAGCTGGTACTAGAGGCTGCCATAAGAACTAAGAGAGAATGGCATCAGCTGGAAATTGGTGAAAAAAATTATGATTTAAGAGAGTGCTGGCAGGAGTTTAAGGTGACTGGAAGAAGCTATGGCAAGTTTTTTCAGAACTAAATGGTGTTTTTTCAGTCACAAGGATTTCTTCAAATGTATTAAGAGAACAGTAGACAACTGAGCTGCTGTTTAAAAGCTTCTCAAATGGGAAAGTCCTTAAAAGGCTAACTTGGGTCCTAAAGACAGTGAAATGTGAGTTGATGAAGTGTGACACAAAGTTGACGTTAGTTCAGATTTGGAGGATTGTGAAGAATCCCATTAAAGAGTAACATGGATGAGTGGGCAACCCAGTGGCAGACTACCTGTGCTTACCCCTGCTGAAGCCATGGAAGGGACAGTTCATTGTTGCGGTTTTTTGGGGAGGTAGTGGTGGGGGAGCGAAATGGGGTTTTACTGAGAACAGGGCAATGAAAATGTGGTTATTCCACAGAAACTAGGAACCTAAAACATGGCCAAACCAAAACAGAGAATTCCATGGAAACTAATGTCAGCTCTTTATAATTCCCAGATGCTGTTCTGATCAGCTCTGGTTAAAATACTTGTATGTTTTTAACCAAAGGTTATTATAAATGAGGATTACGTAGCTCTGATGGTGAGGCTATGCCGAAGTACGTAATGTGTGTGTTGCAGACCAGAATGAGGAAGATCAATAGATCTAAGTGTTGGCATTAGCCTGTGAAAAGCATGTGTTGCACAAAGGGGAAACAGAAGGAGCCCAGCTCCCTCTTCAGTGAGTGGTACCCTATGGTGTGATCTGAAAGTCATGCTGAAGGAGAGAGTGCTTAGCAAGGGAAAAATGAAGCTATTGGTGAGACTCATTGCGCTTTATGGAATCAAATAGATTAATATAATATAGTGTTTTAATGCTTTTGGTTTATGGTATGAGATAGTTTATGGGAGAGCTAAACAGTCTCTGCTTCAAGAAAACATCATCAGGTAAAATATAAGAGGCTCCTCCTCCTCTCCAACATCAGGTGCTGGCTGCCTTCGGATTCAGGATGGAGCTGGGCTACCGCACTAGGAACAGTGGGCACCTTCTCCATGTGAAAATCCTTGAAATTTGCAAGTCAAAGATCACCTCACTCACTTTTTCAGTAGTTGGCATGCTCTGGAAGTGTGAGACATTAATGGCAAGTAAAGCACAGTTTGTGTTTGGGAACACACTGCTAAGGAAGAACATGGGAGTTTGAGAACGATATTCCAGCTGGAGAAACACAGCTCTCCAGTGGACTGCTGAGGCATCTCTAGAGACTTGCATTGGAGGGAAGAGGGAGTTTTCTGCAAGAAGTAAGTGGGAAAGTATGTCTGTGAAGGACTGAAGTGAGCATTTTGTAGTGCTTCTAGTCTGATTGTTTTACCATTCGGCAGGGTATTTTGAAGATTATGGGATGTGGAAGTCTATGTTCCCTTGTTGCTTTAAATATCTCTGAGCAAAATTATCCCATTCTTGTTAAACCCATGGAAAATGCTTCCCTGCACCTTTGCAGAGGATTTTTTTTCTCTAGTTATCCAAAACTTGGAATTTGCATGTGTGTGTGCTGTGAGCCCATAAAATACCTAATCTACAGATGTGTGTGTTTCAGAGACGCTGGTTACTTGCTGGTTCAGCTGCAGCATCTCAGCCTTCTACAGAGATGGAAAACTCCCAATCAGATTGAGAGTGCTCCTGGAGGATCTTTTTTGCTATTTGTGAGTGAAAGCAGAAGAAATACTGAGAATCAGGGAAATGACTGTGACATGAAAATCTTGGGAACTTTTTCTAGAACTGCAATCCTCTGAACAAGGATTGCTTGCTCATAGCAGTGCAAAAGCCTGTCAGAGTTCAAGAAGCATCTGGACGATGCTCTTCATCATATGGTTTAGTGTTACGTAGTCCTGCAAGGAGTTGGACTCAATGATCCTTATGGGTCCCTTCCAACCCAAGACGTTCTGATTCTATGAAAAGGTAAATGGAGAAAACAGGCAGGCACAAGCTGCATGGGACAGACCTTGTATCGATTTAGCTGGGATTTAACTAAAATTAAGCTAAGGCTGGTAACCTTCAATTTCCTTAGCCTCTTGAGCTTGCTCACAGCTTTTTTGGTCCATAAGTAAATGAGACAAAGGGATAGAACACCTCAGAGAGCTGTATTAACAGCATTGTGTAAGCAGAAGGACTATACAGCTTATGTACTCCATTTCCATTAGACCTCCCAGCTATCTGGTAAAGTTGTTCCTCCTCCATGTAGACTAGTTTTAGATCAGGTAGGGTGCAAAAGGTTTAAATTGGCATCTGATGAGGGCACCAGTATGCGCACTCCAGAATGCAGCTTTGGTACCTTCATTGACACAAGGATTTCTCTGCTGTTGCTACTTTCTCTTATGTTTCCACATAGCAGTATCTTCTTCCTGCGTAGCTGAGGCTTAAAGGAGGTGGGTAATGTGTGTTTGGTGGGGAACAGTATATTTTTAATGTTTTGGTATGCCCTTAAAACCACCTCTTCCAAGAACAACCACATGGTGTGTTAGCAGAAAACTCTTTGCAAGAAATGTGCAAACAAAGGACCCTTCTTGCTAAATCCTGTCCTACAGCTCAGATGGTGCAACCAGCTACCACAGTCTGGCCAAGCCCACCTTGTCTCCAGCAACTTTCCTTCCTTCATGACTTCTCCTCTCCAGCACTAGAGCTTTCTGTTCTTCAACCCAGAGGGTTATCTTTAACTATTTCCTACCCTTAAGTCTACTTTTTGTACCCTGTTTCCCTCCAGATCTAGTTCCAGCTTTCTCTAATCTTTCCATGCCCGCTTCCATTGCTAACGGTTTTAGTCATCTGTCAGCCAGCTCTTACCTTTTTGCCATTTCTTCCTGCTGTTGTCATCTCTGTACCTCTCTGCCCTTGCCAGACTCTCTGTTGCACAGTCACATTCTCAAGTCTTGAGGTCAGTTTGTAGTTCCTGTTGGTAGTCTCAGTATCTGTTCTCGGTGCTTTCTGATGCTTCCTTAGCTCTTCATCCACTGTTGTCTCAAACATTCCCCACCCTCCCTTGTCTCATCCTGCTCAAACGCTTTGCCCAAATACACCGGTGCCATCAGTTCAACGTGCCTTTCCTCCCCGACATCCCTCCATAGCGTACACTGTGGTCATTGTCTTCTCATCATGTCTCTTCCCCACATCCTCCTTTAGCTCATTTGTGTTGCTCCGTTTTGCTCTGTGTTCGTGACAAGTGATGGCCAAGCCTTGACACAGGAAATACACCATGTACTGTAGATCACTGCGAGTATTTGTGGTGCAGAAGATGCATGTTTGCATGAAGTCTAGAGCCAGCCTTGTTTTCAAATTTTAAAATCTACCTATTAGTTATTGAGATGTCTTTCAAACATTTATTCATCACAATGAATACAGAATTCTCCTATCTGTAGCAGGATGTTAATGCAAGATCTTATAACAATTTCTAAGCTTGTTTGTTATACATTTTAGGACCAGCAGATATCTTTGATGGTTAAAGTTCTGTGAGAATTTGTTAGCTCTTAAAAATACTAATAGGATGATAGATGCATTTAAGAAGTTCCATATTACTTTTTGCATATTGAGGCAATATTGTTTCTATTAGTCTTAAGTATTTTTAACAATATGAGTTTCCACATAATTTTCATTGTTTTAGAATTTCCTTCCTTGCTTATTTTGGCTTCTTTAACTGAAAAAAACTTGAATTCCTGAAGCCCAGTCCTATTACTCACATGCAGCTCCTGTGAACACAGATACTTTTTCTTGTTTATTTAACCAGCCATATCAATGGTAACAGAGTCCCGTTTGGCAGATCCTGAATTCCCTTCAGTCTCCCGCCCTGTCCTATATGAACATGTGCTTGTTTTCTTCTCATGTAATCAGGCAAATGAAAAAGTAGCTGCTGAAGGTGCCAATTGAGAGCCAGTTTAGTAACCTCTGAGCCAGGAGAGAGTTTATAGCTGCTGAAGGATGCTCTCACAAGGAGAATCCCTGGAAAGGGATAAGGTAAGTTGAATTATGAAAGCATCAGTACCCCAAGCTAAATTACCTGGCCCCAGATTGCGTTTCTAGCCCTGCAGAGCCTGGCTGATACCCAGCCAGGGTTGTGCTAGCCAATGTGAGATAGAGCTGAGGCACTAACCCACCAAGTCAGCTGAAAGGTGCTGCTCACTGGCAGTGGAGTTTGCGAAAGGGGTCCTGTGTATGTCCTGACTCTGTGTCTTCATCTGTGGGGCATGACGGTGAATGGGATAAAAGTCTGGTCAACAGACATTACTAGCAGAAATGGAAGTCTTTAAAATAGTTAAGGATTTGGTACATCTTCAGATATTCACCATCTGAAGAATGGAAGCTCCCAAATAATCAGCATCACATGTGAGAGGCTTCAGGAGGATTAATCAGGGTGCTGCTTGCAGGTGACCCCAGCCACAGGCCTCGCATATTGTCATGGTATCAGTGGCATTTCTCCAAGACAGTGCTTTTCATTGGTGATGGCTTTGTCAAAGCCCTGTCATGCTGCTGGCAGAGCACTGTTGCCCGTGGTGCTCTGCTTAGAGAGCACTTTGGCCCCTCTCCTTTCTTTTGTTCCTTGGGGATACGAGCTTGATGCTTTTCTGTTGGCTTGGAAGACAGAGCTGAGCTGTAGGTCTTGTGCTGAGTCTGGGGGAATGGGAGCCCTGCAGGCTCTGAAGGGAAGCTGGGAAAGCCCATGAAGTCAGACACTGAGAGGGAGGAGAGCGGGTCTTCCCTGACAGCTGCCAGCACAGTTGCAAGGGGAGAGACCTGAAGTTTCTTCTGGAGGTAGAGGGGTGGCATAGGTGATTGAGCTTATTTGTGGGATGTGTGTTAGGCAACAGCATTTTCCACTGGGAACTCTTGAAGCCAAGCTCACCACTTGGGGCACGTTCTGGGCATAAATTCTAGGGCATTGGTCCATGCATCTTTCCAAAGCACCTGGAGTGCAGATCTAGGGATTGCGCATGTGCCCTGCAGAGTGAAAACTGAGACCTGTGGAAAAGGTTAAAAATAACACATGACACAGTGCAGACTGGGACAAGAACAGAAGCAAGAGAAAATAGGAGGAGGACACATACATAAAGCAAGATGCCTGGGCTGCAGTGAAATCTGCAGCGGTGTTTCCTCTTGCACTGGCAGCTGAAACAAGTGAAGCCTTGCATTGCATAGCCACCCCTCAGTGCAGTGTAAGAGCTGGACCTGCAAGGGATCTAGAGATGGTACCAGGACAGAAGGAAGAGCAGTAGCAAGTCCTTGTTTCTCAGCTACACAAAATGGGAATGTGCATGTGGATTATCACTGCAAAAGACAGAGAGAAGTTATTTATTTTCCTCTTAACCTCACAAAAATAGGTGCTTGAAAGGCTTTAAATCAAGCTTCCATAGGAAAGTTAACCCTTAAAGGTAAAGCATAGATCAGGTAGTTGGAAGTAAATGGAGCCAACACTGCCAGAAATGACCTCTGCTGGAATATGCTTAGAGAGGGATGCTGATGACTGAAAATGAGACCAATGTGAGTGAGCAGAGGTCTGGAAAACACGGTCTGTGAAGATGAATTAAAAATTGGGGTTGTTTAGTCTACAAAAAAGTCTGAGAGAGGCAGCATAATAAATCCTCAGACATTTAAATTATTAACATGGAAAAAGGTAGCAACAGACTGTTTTTTCATGTCCATTCACAGAAGGACAAGAATAAATAAAATTAATTAAAAACACGGAAGATTAAGATTTTTATATTAGTGCAAGCTTTCTAAGAATAAGCCTAGCCAGGGGAGGGAGACATTGCCAGAGGAGAGGCAGAATCTTCCTCAAAGGCAATTTAAGAGAAGAAGCTAAAGGTCTGGAGGAGGTAGTCTAGCTTTCCTTATTGGGCCTCAGACTAAGGAGACGGTCTAGATGACCTCCTTCCTGCTGCATTTCTGTGGCATCTGTGACATTTATAGCACCAGTTTAGCTCCATTCTTTTTGAAGCTTGCTGCTTCTGGTTGTGACACATGCAAGCCAGGAGCTATTCAATTCAGTGGAGTTACTTAATCATCACACACATTAAAATGATTTGACCAAAGTGAGCGAAAAGCAAGAATTGCCACTTGCACCAGATAATAGCTATTTGTCAGCTTTAATAGCTGCTGTATAATTCATGGAGATAAAAGGCTACAAAAACTGTCATTTCTTTTCATTTTTCGAGTTTTAAATACACCCCAACATGCAGTTGCTGGGTGTGTGTGATGGAGGCTGTGGTCTGCAACACATACTGTTCTACCCCTTTGGACGAAGGTGGGGTCACCCAAGCCACCAAATCCCTTTATTTTAGTGACCTGCTTTACAGCATCTGCATGCCGAGACAAGCAAAATAGAATGGCTGGATGAAAGAAGAGCAAACCAGGATTTTTCTGGAGTTTATTTTGCTCTGTAATTTTTTGAAAAGAAGGTTTGTGGAAGTTACTGTTTCTGCTCCACTTGCAAGGGCTGATTTACCAGCTGCGCTGGTCAAGTGCTGCCTTTTTAGCACACTGATAGACATGTATTGTGTCTGATGACTAAGGCTTTGGCTCTGCTTTCTGGATATTCTGGTCCCCTGTATCTAACATTTGTCTAAGACATCTTTGAGCACGTTTGCAGTTCAGCACGACAGAGAATTGCAGCCAAGGTGGGCACTAGGAAAGAGATACTGCACACAATGTTAATTCCACTGGTGTCTTTGCTTTCTCTGGCACCCAAAGGGGTAACCACTGTCTGTGGGGCTTCTCAGGACTTGTTCCCCATCTGGGAACAGCCTGGACCCTGCGGGAGGTGAAAATGCTTTCCCTGCAGCTCCCAATGAGATCTGGATACCAAAGTGATCTCTGCCCCTGGCAGGCTCTCAGGGAAGGCATGTAGTCCAGTATAATGCCCTGTTGCACCTTGTTGAAGAGTAGTGCACATATTACTGCGGAAGTAACTGCACTTCATTTTCTTAATATCATCTTTTATAAATTCTTTAAATCTAATAAAAGAGCTGTGATATCCAAGGGTACATAACTGTGGATTAAAAGGCACTGGAACAAATGTTTTACTTTGCTTCCTGAAAGATCCCAATCTGTGCAATTTTCTTGATATATGTATTCTTATACATGTATATAAAAATACATATAAAAACTAAATAAATACTAAATGAGTATTAAATAAACAAAACAAAACAGAGGAGGGAGCATTCCAAGTAGCCTTGATAAATTTGATACCAACTCTTCATATTCTTTAATATTGCACAGGGTGTTCAGCCTCTGGCTGTGCTCCTGGGAGCCTGTGCCTTGCCTGTTCAGCCAGGTATGCTGTCTGCATCTCTGCTATCCTCTGAGCAGCACAATCAGCCTGCAAAGGACCGTTCTGTGTTTTTGCAGCCTTTTCTGGCCATGTTCAAGAATTTTCTTTTTTTTCTGCTGCATCCCTCCTCAGAAACTCGGAGAGGTCCCTTAACCTTGCAGATAATTTTAGATTCCTGATCTGCCAGAGGCCCTGGCAGAGGAAGGGCTCTGCCATCTGGTAGCCTGTCATACCTGAAGAGCCTTTTGCCTGTGTTTGGAATGAGGAGTTATTTTTGATGCCGGTTCTGACGTTAGCCATGGGTACTCCTGGAGTATTTCCAAGTTTTGTAAATGTCATTGTATCCTCTCCCTGTTTGTTGGTGGTTTTTTTTTTCTATTTTGTTTCTGTGCTTATGTCATTCTGCTTTCCACCAGGTTGAAAATGGAGAACATGTCTTGGAGTACCCCGCACAAGACTCCTATTTCCAGACTTACTCTCTCTGACCGCCCTTGGAGCACTGTCGCCTCATTACAGTGAGCAGACAGGAACTCTCATTAGGTGCTGTACTCAGTGCGCAGTGTCAGTGGGGTCCCTACAGCAGCATGGCAGAGCGCTACATCAGGTGAGTTATGTACCAGTTCAGAGACTGAACTGGTAACAGCTTTTGTTTCCAGATTCAGTGGTGTAATTCGTGTCTATCTGGTTTTTTAAAAGTAGTGCATTTCAGTTTAAATGACAGACACTTTAATACATATCCCATGGTGCAGCTTTCACTCTTGTGGGAATAAGAGTAGTGGCATGAGTTAGCAGGAGGTCAGCTTTTACATCTGCTACAGTCTTCCTGAATGACCTTGGACAAGCCCTTTGATCTGTTTATGCCTCAGTTTGTCTTGCTGTGTAGGTGAGAGAGGAAGGAAAAGGAAACCCCCTCTCGCAGCCCTTGCTCTTGCACAGTCAGAGAAGATGCTTCCTTGTGCAGAGATCAGCTGCTGCTGGTTTTGGACATAATGAAGGTCTGATATCAGCAAGCTCTAGGAACAACTTGCTGTAAATAATACTAATGGCAACACTAACTCTCTGTATACTTTGTAATACGCTTGCACAAGGCAACATCTGTGTGTGTTTAGATAAGCCGTAAGAAGCAGTATTTGGGCTTTGCACCAGCTGCTGTGATCACAGTGCAGTTATCTGCTGATTCGTGCCTGTGATGGTAGGTAGGGGTGTGAACACCGCTCTGCGTGCATTGCCATCTCCATATTTAGTGTCTGCTTTTGGCACTCTCATCTTTTTCATTTATGAATGAGTGGGTGAGGGAGGAGAGGGCTGGGCTGGGCTGACTCCTTCGCAGTTGAACCATAAAGAGCACAGGAGCTGAAACACAATCTCCTCCTCCTCCTTCCCTACGCTGTTTCACCGACAGCCTCACTCAGCTGGGAGGAGGACAGCCTCGCCAGCAGCCTAAGCAGGAGCCGGGAGAAGGGCAGTTTTGTGCTCTTCACACTGCAGGGAAAACCTCTTTGTATAAACTCTGCTCACAGGTGAGTTTCATTTTTTATCTATTCATTCTTAAAAGCAAGTTAATTTGCCATCATTGAGCCAGGTTATACAGGGTTACGACCCCTGGAAAGGTGGCAGGATAGTTTTTTGGCTAGGTTGTTAAAGCAAAACGACGAGGCAGTCCAAGGACTCAACCAAGGCAACATGTCCAAAAAAATTCACAACTTCAAAATTAATTTCCTTGGCAAGTTCCCATTAGTGGGAACTTTGAATAAAAGTTCTTCCGAAAAACCTTTCTTGAGTTCCACTTAGGCACAAGGAGAGCTGAATGTTGAAGAAAGAGGAATTGTTAAGATAAACCGAGAAACTGTTTCATGTTTGCAGCGGGGAATCAGAGCAATAGCCAGTAGATAAATTCCAGTAGTCATTTTCAGAGAACTTAGTAGGACTGTATAAGTTGACTAGATATAAGCTATTTTGAATGACTAATAAGTGATTTAAATACTTCATTTCCCCTGAGAACACAAGCCAAAAGTTACGCCTAACAGGAAACTGCTAAACCACACACCTTGGTGTGTGGGTGCTCTGTGTACACCTACATAGATTTGTCTTTGTATCTCAAAAGTATGTCATTACTATATTTTCCAAACAGTAAGCCACTTTTGCTGCTCTTCAGAACCTGACTTAGGAAACTTGAAATATGAAGGTTCGTTTAGTGAAATGAAATCCATTTGGTCAGAAATGAATCTATTCTTTTTTTTTTTTAATAGGATTAAAAACCTTTGTTCATTATTGTAGGTTGCCTGTGTTATGAGTACATTTTTCTGGTTCTTGACAGTCTTTGTAAAGCAACAAGAAAAGTAAATCACTGAGTGATCAGCTTCATGTGTGCATGGGGAGCGGAGCTAAGAAATAGAGAATTTAGAAGAATGTAACAGCCTTGTCCTGTCCTTTTCTGTTCAGAACACATGCAGGTATTTATTAATAAAAATTTAAGGAAATTTAACAGTGAGGCAAGGAAAAATAGCTACACGTAGGCTCATAAGACATGACACTGTCATTGTGAGCATTACGGGACTTTCTGAGCAGTCTCTTAATCAGCTCCCTCCGTGACTTTTTCCACATTAGCACCCTGTGTTCACGCTAGCTCCAGAAGAGTACGGTGTCTGACCACTTCTTCTTTCAAGTTTGCTTTAATCAAGAAGCCAGTAAGAAGTGAGTCAATCCTGTGTATTTAACACCCAATTCACCATTCCTGTTCTGAGGAAACTAAATTTTTTACTGTCCTCACCCCTATCCTTCTTGCCTCCCCATCTTATTGCTAGTATGTTGTTGTTCCCCCATATCATGCTGCTTCTACACATGCAATTGTAAGGTCTTTCTGTTATATGAGGGAAGAGGCCGAAGGTAGCTGTTTTCAGCTCATTTTACGCTCGGTGCTATACAGCTGTAATTCAGATGAAAACATGGAAGGTACATCCCCAAAGTTTTAGGAGTCTTTCCAGGGTCTAGGGAGTACACTGTGAGAGAATGTTAGGTTTATAGGATCAGACCAGTATGTTGTTTTGTGATAGCAGGACACAGCTGAGGGGGTGACAGTATCTGCATCACAGCATTGTGATTTGAATACCACAGTTTCAAATGAAGAAAGATGTGTCAGTTCCAGTATCTCATTAAAAAACCTCATCTCACTTGACATCTGGAGTGAGATGTGTTTTATCTCATTGTGGTTGGCAGACAAAAATTAACTCCCTTTGTTCTGAGACCTGAGGAGTGTAAGCAATCCTAGATAGTGGGAAAAGAGAGAAGGGACATGTGGGGAAAGGGGAGAGAAGGGAGAAAAATGAGTCCCAGCCAAACTAGGTGTACACAGGTGTCATCATACTAGATGTGATCAAATAGAGTGAGCCTGAGGGATGGCTGGTTCCTGAGGTTGGACAGACTGGAAACTTCTTACCTGTGGCTGAGCACAGTTGCAGAGGGTCAGGTGTACAAAGGTGTGGGCATTAATGTAAGTTTTCCTCCCCTAACCAGCCCTGTGGATGTTGTAACTCAGAGTAACTGGCTGATGCTGTAACTGCAAGTTTTCTTGGCACCCCATTGAACAGCGCATGGAGAAGAAAATTTTTTCCCTGCCAGTTTTTCTAGATCTGACCTGAGGGTGCATTCATGTTTCCCTGGGGCTTCACTCCCGCTGACTATTCTTGTGTCAGTGTGGTGATAACCAAAGAAAAAGTTATTTTGGACTGATGAGGACATTTACACAACTTGCTAATTATTTTTAAGTGAAGAACTGTGGAAAGAGAACTCCAGACATGGCGGCCTTGTGAGGCTCATTACCTTATAATTAACTGAATGTCTCCTCTAAGAGGTTTGTTTTTCCTATAAAGCTTATTCTGAGTGGCTTTTAATGCTTGTTATGAATTATTCTGCCAGCTGAAGCATTTGCAGAGCTGCAGTCCCTGACAGCTGATGGCAATTGGTTTTGAAAAGACACAGAACAGCTTTAATGTTTAGAAGAAACTGGCCAATAATTTTAAGTAAAGGTATTAGTAATCAGCAGCAGCTAAGAACAACATTGCAGTTTATTCTCTGAGGGATGCATCCACTGTAATTCTTTTTTCTCCACTAGAAACCACACTCTGAACTCTGTTAATCTACCAGGTAGCAAAAGGAGAACTTTTTAGGCACTTCATCCAGAAGCTGTAGCTAATCTGCCTGAAAAAGAAAAAAGACTAAATAATAGGTTTAAAACACTCTGTTAGAGGGAAGTTGAGAAATGGGCTCACCTGAAAGTATACTCTGTTCCTCTCCATGGAGCCTTCTTGTCAGAAATTGTTTCTGTGGCAACAAATTTGTTTCCAGCTGGGTTGTCGTGGAGTTTGATCTTGGGTTGCTTAGGCTTGGATCTGTCACCATGCCAGAGGTGAATAGAAACACAAAACTGATCTGGTCTACAGGTAATGGGGAAGGCACTCTGCTGCTGTTACTGTTGCTCCACGAGAGATCTTCTCCTGACATTCTCCACTCAAAAATTGCTACGGACAGCTATTGCTGCTAGGATGAGCCGAGTCTCTCATTTCTGAACATAGTTGCTTTATTCCACATGCTTTTAAGCTTCCTTTCCCTCACATTGTTTGCTATGGGTCAACAGTAACAATGCATGAGCTTTGAAGAGAGGTTAGATAGCTAACAGAGGAAGGGGAATCAAAAATTAATTCATTACAAAAGCAAATGCAATCAAATTATCAAACTTAAGTCACTTTAATGACACCTGAATAAAATGCTAAAATGGCAACATCACTAGGGAAGAATGGAAATATTATTACAGACATCTCTTGGTTTGGCTTTCTTATAACTCAATATTTTAATAACAATTAGAATTTGATCATTTTATATCTGGAAACATTTTGTCTTCCATCTGCCAAAGGAAGAAGGAGAATTTTTACTCTGTGATAAATAATGATTTAGTGTCTACGCACATATCTAATTGGAGGGTGTATCTGTTTTATGCTCCACATTTAAGAAGTGATCAGACATAGCTTTCAAAATAAGAATTGTCTTTTAAAGTAGGAAGAGGCTTAAACTAAGATTCCTTAACTTACCATGTCAGGACAATATTATCTGGAATTTGAACTTGTGTCCAAATTTCAGAGATGGTCTTACACCTCCCCCCCAGAGCAGGAACTGGATTTCTGAACAGCTCTCAGGTTTGGAATCCCACATCTCTGGTGCCAGCTTTTCCATGTCCCGCCCAAGAGCTCATCAGAACTTCCCTCTAATGAGTATTTGATTCTCTCCCTTTTCTCTAGTCAGGTGTGTGTTGAGAAGCATGAATGGTTTACAGTAAGGTTGTTGCTTTCGCTCTGAGTTGTTTCTCTGATACTATAAAAGACGACTTTTTCATTTCTGTAGGGTCATGGTTCTTCAACTATTTTTTCAATTTTTGTGTTGAACCTCTTTTATCCAGATTAATACCATTATTGTGGGCAGGTTGTTCCTCCAACTTTTCTTTAAAAGAAGGCTAGGAAGGGTCAGTCAGTTTTCAAGCATATGGATGGCTGAGTTTGTGCCTCCAGGCAGGATGCTGGGATTTGTCTCCCAGGAGAAAGGTGGCAAACCTGATGGGGCTCTGACACAGGGGAAGCGGGCAGTCACTGCTCATGTCGATGCCAGTGTCATCCAAAGGTGGGATGGAGAGGTGCTGGAAAGAACATTTAGGCTTTTAGTCAGGACGCTGAAGTAGAGGAATTCAGCAGCACTGTGCTGAGGAAGACTTCTCACAGCATATGCAAGGCCAGATAGAGAGAGACAGTTTCAACAAGGTATGACAAAGAAAATGGAGGAGGGAAGATGGGCTCATATACGTCAGGAAATGAGGGCACTCAGGAGTAAGGGAAGGCCAGACTTTGTTTAAATCTTAACGAAACAAGACACTAGCACTTAAAATCATGTGAGTACTAAAAGAATGTTTTAAATTAAAATTAAGGGAATTGAGGAAATGAAAATTCAGGAAATGAAAATGTAAGCAAGCCTGCAGATACACATGCCAGCGCTTTGTTTAGAATGATTTATCCATTGGGGACAAGGTTGTTGGAGTGCTGTAGCCTCAAGTGAAAAAAAAGAAAGAACCGACGTTTTCAATAGTCATCTAGGGAGTGAGAGCAACAACAAGGGAAAGAGCACAGAGGAAATCCTTCTGCAAGGCATGCTACTTCTACACAATCGTGAGAATTCTGAGAAATAACATTGGAGAACAAGCCTTACATGCGAATATTGACTTAGATCTACAGGAAACTTGGTTAATCTCCAAAAGGGAAACTGCAAAAAAGGAGGAAGCTTAATTAAAGGCAGCAGAAAGGGATAGCTTAGAAGAGTTATATCTCTACAGGCTAGATGGGGACTATTTGAAGACATGCACAAATGCGTGTGCACACCCCACACCTCCAACGCTGGATCCAAGGAATAAATACAGAAATACAGAACAGGGCCCAAAAAAGACTCAACCGAGTCTGAAAGGAAACGAGTACATCTAAACAGCAGTGCGTGGAAGGGCGGATGGTGTGCTAGACTAGAAAGAGTTGGATCTAGAACAGAAACATGTTTGAAACACACAATGGGGATCAGTGTAAACCAGAAACACAAACATAGTACAAAGGCACAAAAGAATTATTCCAGTTTTAAATGGTGACAGTGCACGCAATGTTAGGTGCTGCAGTTGAACAGGCTCCTATCCTATGACGAATTTCGTCTCTTTGATTAAAATAAATACAAACAGAAGAAAAAGAATGAAGTCAAAGAAAAATGAGGGGAGGAAGGGAAAACTCTCCAAATATTGTAAACAGCTTTTCGCCTTGCTATGTCTTAAAACTTTTGCTGTACCTAATGAATCATATACTGAATCATATATGCAGAAAATAGCATTTAAAAGAGAGATTATTTTATTGAATGTATCACTATTTGCTGATGCGTGGAATAAGAATAATGAAAATGTTAACATTGAACAGGAGATGTCTCCTTGAACAGGAGATGTGCTCGATCTCTTCAGACACAGCAGAGTTTCAGCCGCATTTCAGTTATACCTAGCAAGCAAAATTTTTCTCTCAGACATCCTTTGCTATTTGTCAGATGTTATTAGTCAAACATTGATTATTGATGTCCCAAGCTACTGCTTGTTAGCAGCACTGCAAAATCGGTTTTAGCCACTGAACTATCAGTAAAGGAGGAGAAAAAATTATACAGATGGATGTTTCATTGCTTTCCAAACTACTTTTGGTTAATGAGATAGTTCTGTTTGGAGGCCACAATGTGCTGATACTTGGGTTTAATTATACCTTGTTCTGTCTGGAGGCAGTGGCGTTATAAAAGATGCAAGCAGGAAGAGAATTTGGTCCCTGCTTTGGTCTCCAACTTGTTAGTTTTCGAACAGAAGTTTTCCCTTATAACCAGTGAGTGATGCTGGAGAGGCTCGACAGAAGGGACTGCCTTGCATGTTGTTGGCACCCCTTCCCCTTTCTGTGAGAGCATATGGGTACAGAGAGCAAGTTGTTCTCAATATACGCATCGGCTATGTCTGTATAGTGCCATAAGCATCTGGGCGAAGATACAGGCTTAACGTCTGACTCGCTCTGCCCGGCCTTGGTGCATGCATGCTGACCAGTATGGCATACCAGCACTGTGCTATGGACCACGTGCTGTAAATGGGTGGCCCATGCTCAGGCTGCTCAGAAATCTGTGGGGTGACTCCCACGGGGCCACAGCTCCCTTTGGGCAGCCGCTCTGTGAAGCAGGGGCTGTATGGCAGTGCTGGGGATAGAGGGGCACGCTGGCAAACCAGGGAAGGCAAAATCATTGAAATGCAATACAGATATGACCTAAACCTTAAGTTGCTGATTTCTATGCAACTCATCTGGCGTTGCCTGATGGAGCACAGTGCTGGTGTCAGAGCAGGCTGCAGCATCAGAAGAGGCAGTAATACAGAGTTTGGGAAACTGAATCAAAAGAGTGATTTTCCCCAAGGCTGTAGATGGTAAAATGAATCAGAACTCATTTAGTTCAGAAGGGTGAAGTTCCTATTTCTCAATCCCAGGCTACAACACAGTTGTTCCAGTCCTCGTTCCTTACTGGTAATATTGCATGTTGATCATGGCTTGTGTGGCTTCTAATCAGTAAGACCTGCATAATCGTGGCTTTTCTTGCATTGTTGTTTTAAATGAGGATCAGTGCACAGATTCAGGATTATAAGCAGTTCTGTTGTCTATGATTGGTCGTTACTTACTTGCCTGCTGCCTGTGCAATAGAGACAGGACAGTGCTTTGGCTTCTGTATCAAGGAAGGTTGTGGGGGAGAGGGAGGTTGAGTTGGCTGAGGTTTTAGCTGAGGGGAAAGGAAGATTTGGAGTTGTTCCCTAAGGAATACAGAGACTTAAGATTTCTGCAGAAAGTGGTGTGATGTGTTTTCCTCCACCCACTGTTCTGTACTCAAGCAAGCCATCCACAAAGCCTCAGGGAGATGTCCCCTGTGGGTAGGAGCTAGTCACAATAGCTCAGCGGCAAAGTACTTGGAGGGTCATGTCATCCACCTGGGTGATCTTTAACAGCAGGAAGGAGGGGGCAGATGAGGGTCATTTTTAAAAGGTTTGAGGCAACTATGGGATGACTAATTCCTGTTATGTGATTCACCTCCCTGATACCACTTGGACTGCTTGCCTGAAATTACACATTGTATGAACTTCTTATTACGGTAAATAGGGATTTTCCAAAGTGTAGTTTCTTTTCAGCAGTTCCCCGTGCTCAGCCAGTTATTCAGACCTTGCATTTGGTAACAAGGCCCTAATCCTAGATAAAGAATAAGAAGTAGTCTGAGCTACTGCACTAACTGTGCTTATTATTTATCTGCCTTCCTTACCCTTCATGTCAAGTTGTCCTTCATATGTGCAGGCCTCATCTAAGAAGTCCAAAGTCATAAAAACCTGAAATGAAATGGTACAGCAGCAGAACATGGATTTTTTGTATTAGTTTTTGTGCATGTGACGTCTTATATATTTCACTTTGATATAGCTTTAATTTCTAGGAAAAAACTTTCAAAATGAAAAACATTTAATAAAAAATCATTGGAAAATGACTAAACAAGCTTTAGACTAAACAAGGCCGACTCCCTCAGTCTTGGGCTTTGCTAGACCTCTGAGCTTTCCCCTGCACTTCTGACCACAGCCAGTGGATCCCAGAGGATCCGTGCACCTCTGTAGAGCCTTACAGAGGTGCACAGGATGGAGGGGTAGTACCTACAGCCTGCTGAGACATCCCAATGTGATATGTGTGTGGGGGGTGTTCTATAAAAGTGTGTTGTTGACTTCAGTTCAGTACGTGACCCCTGGAACCTCCACATCTTCCCGGTGCTCTACTGTAAAATAGGATATGCTTTATTACTGATGTCTCGTATCATATAGAATATGTAATATGTCATATACAGCAGTTTGCACATCAGGTAAGAAAGAAGCTAGATACTCGGTGCTCTAATTAAAATGACAAATGTGAGCCTAGGATGATAATCTCCCGGGTTACTCAGGGCATTTTTTTCTGAAATATTGACATTTTCCAGGAATGTAAATTCTGTGTTTCAACAAGTCCTCCCTGTGACCTCTCCCAGTGTAGCCTACAGTGTAATGTGTTATTACAAGTTACTAGTGTGTGGTACCTTAGCTCTCTTATGGCCATTCAGAAGTACTCAGCTGCTTGCTTTCTAGGTGGCTTCCTCCTTAACTGAGAGTGAGTTTGTTTGACTTATGAAGTGGGTTGAATATAGAACATTTAGGTTTGTGATCCATACTGATTCAGCTGTTCCTTACAGAGCTTCATGATCTGCGGGCCAGGGCACTTGCAAGATTAAACTACATTACCATGTCATTACTGATGGGAAATGAGCATTGGAACTAGATTTAGAGATCATGAAATTATTTGAATTAATTACATGGCTAATAGATGTGGGCCATCTTCATTGGCTTCTAACTGCATTGCATTCATCAGCCCACACTGTTTATGTTAGGCTGCACCGGTCAAATTTCTCAGCTTATGACAATGTCCAATGTAATGCTTTCAACAAGCATCCAATTCACTATGAGGAAAAAAAAGATTCATGATTCAAGTATTTTAACATGAACCTGCTACTCCAATCCACACCATCAATTCCTAATTACAAATTTACAAGTTGAGGGCATGAAACCCTCAACTACCCCACCACGGTGGGCCAGATGGCATCTGAAGTTTTAGCAATGAAATAGTTAATGTAACTAGCTTACTTCAGACTTTGGAGAAATTTAGTAAGCAGAAATGAAGAAGTTGGGACAAATTCCCAGGATATCAAAGTTCAAGCAAATGGAGTTATTTACCCAATGCTGTGAATAATTGCATGTCTGTGTTAGGGAAAATTGGACATCGGTGACTAATTAGTCTTTTGTTTATGTGGGTTCTGAAAAAATGTTGCTGGCTTCCTTCTTTGACAATAGATTTACAAATGGAGTCATACAATAATGACAAAAGTAAAGTGATTTGTAATTTACAGAATACTTTGATGGTTTCCTCCCACTGAAACAGATACACACACTAATAATTGTTGTACACAGAGGTTCATGCTAGAAGGGTCCACTCGCAAGTTAACAAACACTGAATGGGTTGTGTATAGACCTAAATTAACTTTAGAAGGGAATTCAGTTTAAGGATAAATTGAGTTTTTGCCTTTTTTTTCCAATTTATGTAAGATAGTTTCAGAGGTTTAAAAAGATACAGTCCTTTTTTTACTGTATGCCTCCGGTAAGACTCTCTTGCAAAGAGAAGGACATACAGAGTTTGTTCTCCTAATGCAAAAAAGCAGACAGAAAAAAATGGAAAGTAAGTATAGCAGAGAGGTAGCATTTCTGCTTTACAAACAACAAAACCAGCGGAAGACAGAAACAAAACCTCTTGCAGCCAACTGCTGTTCACACAGAGGTTTGACAAAAACAAAATTTCTGCACACTTTCTGTTGTTAGTGACTTATAATTTATACTCTTAGGGACCATGTATCTGTCTTTAAAGTGGTATATGTTTAATTCCAGATTAGAAACTGATTCAGTTTAGAAACTGATCTGATTAAAAAATACATGGTATCGTCAGTAGCGAAATTAATCACATGCCCTGAAAAGATACATTGATAGTGCACATAAAATGAGCTGCACTAAAATAAGGTGAGCATCAAGGTGAAGTACACTGGGGTCAGGAATTTGAAATTTAAAGGTCTCTAGTGCAACCTAATTTTTAGCCCACTTGCATATTTAAACCAGGCTATGATCTTTAATGAGTAGAATCATTATTTCTACTGGACTTTTATCGCAATATGAGCCATGCCAACTCTGTCTGAGCTCAACAAAACCAGTGTCCTGCTGAGATTCTTGAGCCAAATCTGAGCACCTTTCTTGTAGAAACATAATGCAGTACACTGGAATTACCTTGGTTTTCTTCTGCACCCTTTTTCTTTAATCTGCCAGGCCAAGTATCACACTGCTGCAGCTTTGCTGTTTCTGGTCCCTGAAATAACAGTCAGTGCTAGCTTGAGTACATCTCCATGGCTTTGCATTGTGCCCCTAAGAGCAGCTGTGTAACATGTTGCCTTATCCCAAGTGATGAACAAGGATAAAATATCTTATTCACTGGAATTGTTTCCACCTCTAGTAAATGTGCCTATCATCCATTTGTTTATTTTATCTACAGCAGTCATTGGTAGGACATCTGAGTGCTTCACAAGCACTATCAACTTACCTTCAGGAAACTCTTGTCTGTAATGAATTTGTGAAGACAGAGGAATGGGGATTATATAGTTTGGTTGCCCAAAATATTTGGACTTTTTCTAATGTGCTTGTGTATCTCTTAGAGTACAAAAGGTTCCAAAGACTTTACCAGTGGCAAGCAGAGAGGACGCCTGACTTTATGCCCTTTAAGTACTGCATCCAACTGTAATTCTTTTCTTCTCAGCAGTAACAGAGTGAACCTAAGTGCATTGTTATCCATCCTGCTGCATAGCCAGATATTCCCCATTGCATACCGACAATCTGATTTTTTTTCTTTCCAAGCACAGTAATTTTGCATTTGCCCTCAATGGATTTTGTTTTGTTTTCAGACCAAGGTCGTCTTAAATCCTGTTTGTGTTATATAGTCCTTCCCAAGTCAGTATCATTTACTGATTTAGTAGGTGCATTTTCTATCCCATTCTGAATGGGACAGAAATTATGAAATGATGAATAGATGAAAATACTGACTAGCATCCTGAAAAGAGCAGATTATTGCACACTCAACTCAGTGCATCATTCCAGATCAAGGGAGCTACAGGTGGCTGCTTTTTGAGTGTGGTCATGTAACACATCCGGCAGCACATAATGCCCTTACAATTTCCCAGGTGTTAATGAGATTGTACACTGGGATGTGTCAAAAGTCTTCATAAAATCAAGATGTATTACACTTGTTGCTTCCTGTCTAGGTCTTTAGCCACATACCTCATCAAAGACGGAAATGAGATTGGTCTGA
The DNA here is from genome assembly GCF_034638445.1 of Ciconia boyciana. Classification (NCBI taxonomy): domain Eukaryota; kingdom Metazoa; phylum Chordata; class Aves; order Ciconiiformes; family Ciconiidae; genus Ciconia; species Ciconia boyciana. Next base: position 53,365,422 of record NC_132939.1, on the reverse strand, counting down.
CACTACTGTTCTTGTTGAATCATGTGTCTCTTACTGCAGCAGTATCTTTAAAGCAGCCTTCCAAACTGCTTGGCTACAGCGCTGCTGCCCTTGCTGCCTCTGTGTCTTCCTCCCCGTTCCTTCCCTGGCTTTCATGATCCCTGAAATGCAGCTGCTGACTATTCCCTCTCAAGTCCTGCCTTCCCCTCTGCATCAATAGCCCTGGTGCGTGGGGGCTCTGTGTGAGCAAGGAATTCTCTGGGTATCACAGGAGCTGAAACCTGTTTAGAAGGAGGCTGTCGTGTCTGATACCAGGCTGAAGAGGCTATGAGGACAGGGATGGCACTGAGCTGTGGCAGGCAGTTTCTGGGAGCTGGGGTACTGACATGACTGGGATGACATTTGGGTGGGTGTGATACTGTGTGGGGCAGGACTGACCATTGGCAGGGAGGGGAGGCAACAGGTTCCTGGATTAATCACGGGAGATGAGACCAGCTTCCACTACTGTACTTTATCCCTTCCAACTCTCCTTTGCTTTCTGCTCACTGGAGCAGAAACAGGATCTGCAACCTGGTAAGGCTGTACGTTGCAGGGAAAATGGGGCCCATCCATGCCTGCACCGGTCCTCTTACAGAAAGCAGGTAGGACTGAGGCCGGAGCTTCTCCCATCTTTCCGAGACAGGGTGAGAAGTAAGTGCAGCTGCCAACCCCAGCTCAACCTCATCTTCTCCTGAAGTATGGCAGAACTCACTTGGGACGAGTCTCCGCAGCTGTGAGTCACTTCTGTAAATGCACGGATATGTGTATTGATTGTCTGATGACTTGTTCTGGTTGAAGCTAGGGTGACTGGTGTATAATTCTCCAACTACTCTTTTCATAAGACAGGTGTTATGCCTGTTTTACCCCAATCCACCATAATTTCTGAACCATCATCTGCAATAGTTCACAAATTACTTTAGCTAATTCCCTCAGAGTGCACATAGACTTCAAAATATCTGTTAGCCTTTGCTTATCTATTTTTTCTGTGCCTCCATCCTACTGTTAAAAACAATTTTGTTAGATGCTGGGTCACAATTTGGGTTCTAAAGATTGAAATAAAAAATAATAGCAAATATTCCAGCTATGTTTAGACCTATAATTTGTGCTTGTGCCTCATACATACTTGTCTGTCTTTACCCTTCTTTTGCCCGTATTAATAGAATCATCCTTCATTGCCTTTTATGGCTCTTTCTACTTGTGACCCTTTTAGAATCATAGAATGGTTTGGGTTGGAAGGGACCTTTAAAGGTCATCTAGTCCAACCCCCCTGCAGTGAGCAGGGACATCTTCACCTAGATCAGGTTGCTCAGAGCCCCGTCCAACCTGACCTTGAATGTTTCCAGAGATGGGGCCTCTACCATCTCTCTGGGCAACCTGTTCCAGTGTTTCACCACCCACATTGTAAAAAATGTCTTCCTTATATCTAGTCTGAATCTACGTTCTTTTAGTTTAAAACCATTACCCCTTGTCCTATGGCAACAGGCCCTGCTAAAAAGTCTGTCCCCATCTTTCTTATAAGCCCCCTTTAAGTACTGAAAGGCCACAATAAGGTCTCCCTGGAGCCTTCTCTCCTCCGGGCTGAACAACCCCAACCCTCTCAGCCTTTCCTCATAGAAGAGGTGTTCCATCGCTCTGATCATTTTTGTGGCCCTCCTCTGGACCCACTCCAACAGGTCCATCTTTTACATCATAATTCTTCCGACTGAATCCAAACATCATTGTGCCATTTCCTCATACTCAGTCACGCACCCTGCTTTCCACTTTCTTCGACTTTTTTTTTTTTCAAATATGCTCCAAGGATATTAGCCAGTTTCTGCCCATTTTATATGGTTTATCTTGCCCTATTTTATAATGTTTAAACATTTATATTGTTTCTATGGTCCCTAGTCTCTTCTGCTGGTCATTGCTTCCCAGCCTCTTTACCTAACCTTACTCTTCCAGGCTTTGTGAACCAGGATCAAACCAAGCTGACAAACCCTCAAGTGTTGGGGGAAGCTTAGTGTGTGAATTTAAGGGCTGGTGTTTGTGTAGGTAATGATCTGAACCAAATCCTAAACTGAAACAAACACAGGTTTCTGGTTCCAAGATATGCAGCACAGTTCAAGTCCAGCTATGACAGCCAAGTGAGTTGGGCCTGTCTGCGGTGTATGACAAGTGCAGGGACAGATTAAACAGCAAGAGAGCTACTGTCACCAAAGGCACACGACCACATTACACTCCCTCTTCATGGAAACGAGTGCTTTGCGGGTAAGACAAGCTGCGTGCACAACTTTTGCAAATTCCTACAAGGAAGTCCTTTGGTGTAGTCCCATTTGTCTCTGCTAAAAATATGTAGGTCTAATTCCAGACAGATTTCTTACGAGGAAAACTGTAGCAGTGTTCACTAAACTGAAAAAACCCACACAGGCTCCATGTTAGTACGTGGTCTGAGCTGAAGAGGCTGTTGTTGTAAGTGGCTCTGAGCTATTTCCTGTGCCATCACCAGCAGACAGCGCTTAACATGTGAGCTGCTCCATGGTTCACGGTGCAAGGGGGAGTCATGTTTTTGTCAACAACTAAGGCACAAAGGAGTTGGGAAAGAAAAGAACCTGTTGTTGAACTGTCCAGTGAGTAATCAAAGTTGGCTTGTTTAAACCAAGAAAAAATGAGGCTCTCTGAAGCCCAGGGATCCTTGGCTTTATTTTTAATCCAGGAACAAGAGAATTGTTTGGAGCTCATGTAGATGGCACGCGTCTTCTTATTGTTTCCAAGACTTGGGCTTAGATGGGGATCATCTAAAAGACGTGGGCATATATGAGAGAGAAATATTGCCTGGAAATGTCTGCAGACTCGTGATGCTGAAGGTGTTACATAAACTATGCTCTAAAAAAATCACACAGCTGCACTATTTCCATATTAAAGCTGTCTAAAAGGAATGCCTGTGTGTTCCTGTTCATAACTGCTTTCAGCTTTATGATGACCTGCACCCCAGATGTTTTTCATATGGCAACTTTTTTCATTTTTCTCCTCTCCCTATCTAGACAAGGTCAGTAAGTAAGGGGGGAGCTCTTAGTCTTTTCTCTCCCATACCCTGCATCACCTTTCCTTCAGTTTCCACTTTTCCAGACAGCTTGTAAGGTATTGTGTATTATGTTCTTAATAACAGGGTGGGCTCTTCTGCACCCATTTGTTTAACACTGCCATTGCAGTACTTTGATACCAGGTTTGTTGAAAAATCATACAGTTTCACTCCCTGGCTGGTGCAGAGCTATGCTTAGTATACTTGGTGCTGGGGGAAAGGTGAACCACCTTTCTATTTCCCATTTGGCTACTAAGCCTGTCACTAGCCAGGCACCAGGGGTCAGAGGGCACAAATGTGTCCCAGAGCCCACACACTGAGGAGGCTGAAACGAAGGAAGGATTTCCTGGCTCACTGCTGCTGCTGACCAGAAGAGCAGTATAAGACAGCTATTGCACAAGCAAGAATCTGGACCTTTGTTTTTCATCCCCATCTTTGAAATCGAGGAGGGTTTGTTAGCACAAGGCAGAGATTTGCAACAGCCAGCCTTCTCTTCCCACCCCCTGAAACAGCCCACTCCAGCACTTCCTCCTGGAGCAGGAAATGTTGCTGTAATCATTAGTGTATATTATATTAGCATAATGTCATATCAGTACAACTTTTGCTGTCTCCTTCACATTCTGCATTCTGGCAAGACTTTTAAGCTAAACAGAAATGATTTTTACAGTCATGTTCTCTGTGACATAAACATAATTTAATAAAAACATTTTGAGTTCTTAGAGGAAAAGAAACATTTTCAAAAAACAGTGCATCTGTAGAGTACATCTGCTTTTTCTCATACTGTGGTCCATATTGACCCACTGGGTAACACTGAATGAAACTCAGTGCTGTTGAACTATGCTAGACATATAAAGACAGTTCTGACTTTTCAAAATTGCCAACAGCTTTTGAATTACTGTTTGGCCTCATCAACAAGAGGTGGACACCGACTAGACACTTTTAGTTGGTAGATTAGATGATAGATCCCAGATTTTTAGGCATTTTAGACTATAAGTAGGTATGCCAATCATCCTGTGCAGGCAAACTCTTACATGTAAAAGTCACCAAATTATTATACAGAAATGAAATGGTATAAAATACAAACTCAAATACAATTGTACTCAGCCTGGAGCTCTGGATTGGAAAAAGTGGAGTGGGGTAAGTAGGTTATCAAACCTGCCTCAGCAAAGATTCTGTGCACTGTCCTTGCGGGTGTGGAGCCAGATCTCCTGTAGACAGAAGAGCTGCATGATGGTTATGAAGCCATTGAGAAACTGGATAGTGTTACAGGATAGCTAATGGCCCCTTAGTCCTCTGGGAAATTTGTACATAACTTTAGTGATTAATTTCTGCTGTACACCTCTGCGCTGCTAACAATATCATTGTTATTCTGTGGGAAGGTTATGGCAGTCTCTTGGAGCAAACTTCAAACTGAACCATAGGTATCTGTGACTAGGTCCCTTAAGCAGCATTTCTCCTGCTGTGCTTGATTTATCCGTTATAACTATTGTGCCACCCGCAGTGGAGGGGGTGAGTCTTTTAACCTGCAAAGGAGCTGCGTGAGAGTGAGAAGAGGAGAGCAGAGCTTGTGCTGTGCTAGACTTGACTGGTCTTTCACACAAGTTGCGTTGGACAATGAAGTCAGAAGTTTTGAGAGAGATGAGCTTATGTTGGCCGGTTGTTTCATGACGGAAGGTATCTGAGATCCTTAAGAATACTTCCACCAAAATTGGGGCTGATATTCTGTCCGTTGGTAAGAAAACGAGGGAAAGCAAAGGAATGAAAAACACATTCTAATTCTTAAATATTTACATGTGTCCTTAAGTTTGCTGTGATTTCTGTGGGACTGTGCTACGCTGATTGAAGCTAAACACTGAAAGTCTTTGCAGGTTTGGTCACTTACTTCAGCCAGACAATTCTTTTCTCATCCAAATAAAGTGATTTTCTATTCAATTTCTGCAGGAGTAAAGCCCACTACTATTTAAAAAAACATTTATTAAAAAAAATTATTTGACAGTGACATCCCCAAATGCTGCAGCTGACAGTAATTTTACCGTAGCATGGTCATGTTTTCATAAGGGTTGCCTTGGAAAAAACTGTATGTTCCTAGACAGGACAGAAGATGATGACAAAAATATAAATTAGGATAGTAAACAGGAAAAAGCAACAAGGCCTTATCTTTGTTCCTGATAGTGCTGTCTCCTTTTGAATCCATATTAACTGAAGCTGTAGGACGAGTACACAAATTGTTGACCTTACAAAAGTATACACTACAACCGTGCATTTTCCGGGAAGAGATTGAAAGAAATACAGTCTCGCTGTTCTGCATCATCAGGTAAAATGTACAGCCCCTCCAGACTGGGCACAGTTTGCCCCGCTGTTTTCCAGTCCTGAGCATTTGTGCCAATGTGAGGTGATAAAATGCTGAATGTGATACTTCGTTTAGCCTAGGGTTTAATCACTGTGAGCTGGCTCAAGGCTGAATGCTTGTCCTAGTTGAACTGAGTGCTAACCTGTTGTCAGCAGTTATTTTTAGAAGTGTCTTAAATAGTAATAGTATAGTATAGGAATGGTTTGTATGGGTATGTACTTGGATTATAGAAGATTCTTGAGGTGAAAACAATTATATTCTTATTCAATGAAGATGAAAAGGAAAGATACAAATGTACAGATAGTAACAGTAAATAAGTGTTTTTGAAAGTTGATGGCAAATATGGAATCTGTAATAGCATATCCTGTCGGACTGAGACCATGGGGGTACGTTGTACCAGATTTTTACAGTGTCCTTCTGACAGAGAAAGACAGCTTGCTTTCAGGATTGTGCTTACAAGTAACTGTAAGAGAGACACTGCTAAAAATTCATTTTTTTTTCATCCTGAGGGGTTGAACTGCATATTCCATGGTATCTTGTATCTAAAGGGAATTTAAGAAGCAGAAATTAAAAATCAACTGGTTTGTGCACCCTGCATCCTCTAAGGAAGTCTGAGTGGACTGCCAGTTTGCCAGAGACATTTTTTCCATCTTAGACAAATCAGATTACTGCTTTTGTGCCTCATCTGTAAAACAGAGATGATATTTCTTCACCTTTTAGATACTCGTAAAGCTGAAGACACAAACGTTTGTAAATTGCTTTGGAATTCTTGGACACAAAATTTTCTGCACTAGGACTTACTATATGAATCATGATTTCCCAGACAGGCTTTATCATCTATCAACGACTATAAGAAAATTTAGGGCTAGGAAAGGCAGCTTACTGAAAACTGTACTATATGTTTGACAATCGTATCCCTTCTGAAGATTTTCCTGTGTTTTATCTTCAGGTTATTAACATCCTGCAGCAAGTCATCACTTCAGCCTAAAAGTTTTGTGGAAGAAATAAACAATACATGAAACTGGATGAAATTGAATTTTACATCTATTCATTCGGGATCCTGATGAATGATATATGGGGAGAGGTAGAAGATGGTGAATTTCACAGAGAATGCAACGGAGAACTGCACTATTAATCATGATATCCACCAGACATTATCCCCTGTGGTATACATATTTGTATTTATATTAGGCTTGCCAGCTAACTGCCTGTCACTGTACTATGGGTATTTACAGACCAAGGCTAAAAATGAATTGGGTATCTACCTTTGCAATTTGACTGTCGCAGACCTGCTCTACATATTTTCTTTGCCTTTTTGGCTTCAGTATGTTTTACAGCATGACAATTGGACCTACAATGAGCTGCTGTGCAAAATTTGTGGCATCCTCTTGTATGAGAATATCTATATCAGTGTGGGCTTCCTCTGCTGCATCTCCATCAACCGCTATCTTGCAGTAGTGCACCCTTTTCGGTTTCAATGGTTTCGGACAATGAAGGCCGCTGCGATTGTGAGCATCGTTATCTGGACCAAAGAAATAATGACTTGGTGCTTTGTCTTAACGCATGGGGAGATCAGTATGGATGCCGAGAGCCACATGGTGTGCTTCGAGCATTACCCCATCAAAGAATGGGAGCACAATGTCAATTACTACCGCTTCTCTGCTGGCTTCCTTTTCCCCTTCTTTCTGCTGGCCTTCTCTTACTGTGGGATTTTACGAGTTGTCCGCAAGAGTCATGGCACTCAAAAGAAGAAGAAAATCCAAATTAAACGGCTGGTTTCAAGCACTGTTTTCATTTTTTTAGTTTGCTTTGGACCATACCACATCATACTTGTGGTTCGCAGCTTGTTGGAGAACAACTGCTCATTTGCTGAGAAAATATTTAATATTTACCATGTTTCTCTCCTGTTGACTACTTTTAACTGTGTTGCTGATCCAGTATTGTACTGTTTTTCCAGTGAAAGCACTTACCAGAACTTTGTCAAGATGAGAGACTCTTGTTTAACCTGTTTAGGGTGTCCAAGGACTGAGACGAAGGAATCCTATCCGCTGAATGCTCCAGAAACTCCCAACAGGCCACAGCATGAGCAACAGCCAGGGTTATTACAACAAATCACATGATGGTACTGGAATGAAGGGTTCCTCCACAACTAACATGGGCAGCCTATAGCATTCATCAAAAAAGGACATCAATCTAAAATCTGCAGCTATGGCCATGTTTGTGTATCCATCTGATTTATCCATGTATTACAACTGTTACCTCCCAAAGGCTTATTAGCAATGCAGTACAGTGAAGTCATTTCTGGAGGTGCTTGGACCTTGGCAATAGTGAGGAAAGCACATGCTAAGTCAGTTCAGTTACAATCACGTGTCTGTTGTCATTGTGGTACTGCTCAAAACCTGTTGTCTTGATGACTGCATTGACTGGAATAAGCTAGTACTCATGGTGTGTGGTTCTGTTGAATTTGTCTTTAACTGCTTTCTGTTTGCCCCTGTAGCATCTAGAGAAAATAATTCTCTACAAGCTGTCATCATCTGTTGAAAAGGTTGGAGACAGAACAAATTAAATGTCCCCATATGTACTTCTAAAAAGAAAAAAGAAAAAAAACCTGCATTTCTGCAACATTTCTGTAATTCTCTGATATAACTGCTCCTTCAGCCAGTTTTGAGGCCTGCAGAGACTGTGCCAGAACCAACCTCCTAAAACAACCAATCCACTGACATGAGATGTTCTGGGAGAACATGCACAAGGAATTCAGCATCTGCTGAGACCTTCAATCTGTTGAATGACTGTTGAATCTCAGACTGTTGAACCTCATCATAAGGCTCCTATTGACTTCCAGAGGTATGAGATCTCTTGGCTCCAATGGGGATAAATAACTTGGCCTGTTGACTTGGAAAAGAAGAGGAGGCTGGTAGTACGTGGGGTGCTTTGAATCCATGCACTTCTCTGAGTCACTGTGTTCAAAGACAAATTTAGTTACATATAAATTCTACTAAACCTTCCTAAGGTTTGGATTGCGTCCTCTGCAATTTGTGTGTCTTGTGCAGCATAGACCATGCGGGCAATTAAATAACAATGCATTTGTCAGGGAAACTGTTAAATAGATTCTGTTTAAACTCTGTTTTCTCCCACAGATACTATAGCTTAGGGTTTGGTCATTGTTCAGTAAATACAATATCAGAAATATGATGTCTGAATGATCTATGTTTCCTGGTTTAGACAGACACAAAATACAGGAATAAGTGGTGATAATGGCACTTAGAGATGTGGGAGTTGTGCTCTATAGTATTGTTTCTACCACCACCTCCTCTCTAGGTTTTTTTTTTTCTTTATTATACTAATGAATCCTGCATGCTGCTTTGTGATCTGCTCATCATACCTTCTTGTATCTGTAACTGTTATACCATGAATATGGCTTTATCCTTTCACTTCTCTGGTTTCAAACCTTTCTTGAAACGCTTCTCTCTCTGCAACCTGGAGCTGATAACTTCCAGCAGTATAATCAGTTTTGTTTCTTTTTTTTTTTTTTTTAATATCAAAAGGTTCTCTAGACAGACAGTCCGCTCCTGGTATCTGAAGTATGTCATTGTAACACAGCCTTGCTTGTCATCAGTCCCTAGAAGGCAATATATAGTAACAGTTTTCTGGAAACCACCTTGAGAGTGCAATATTAGAAATAATTAGGGGATGTGTTTAATAAAGAATGTTTTTATTATTTTTTTCCTATATTTGTTCACTCTGTGTTTGAAATAACTATCTTATGGCTTTGGCCCACAGTTTCTATTTGTGAGACTACAGATCCTCTCCTCCCTCCTCTTGCAGAAAGGATTCATGTCCCCACTCCCAGGCGGGGATTAGGTTTGCTTAGGCTAACATTTGGTTTGTTTAATTATTTTACATTTCTTTATGCTTACACCACTCACCAAGCTGGATTAATTACCTTATACATGCATTTTTTCTTCTGACTATTAGTGCTGTTTAGCTTTACTTTCTCCTCATCTTTCCTCTAACGTCCTCTGTCTCTGTCAACAGGGTGTAAGGCAGGGACTCCCAACTGCCATAATGCCGTGCTTGTATGTTAAGCACTGAGCCAACTGCTTGGACTCCCGTGACCGGGCAGGCTCTGAGACACACACGTGGTTTGTTCTAGGATGAAATATTTGTTGTCCTGTTTATGCTTTACTTCTTTACAGTTAGCCATGTTGTTTAAATTAGACAGCTGGAATGCAGAGCATGCCATATTACACTGAATCGTCATCTGAGGGATTAAGGTTTATTTGAGTTGGTACTTTGATGTGGTCAGCTCTCGGTCATCTGCTGCAGTTTAAAATCAGATGGAAACTTGTGTAGCGGAGTCCAGCATTCTGCTACAGTTCTCAACATTTAACCTGCTAATATGGGAGGAAGGTAACTCTCACTCAGAGCTTTTCTTTCCATCTCAGCCAGAACATAGTCAATCAAGGGTCCTAGTATGGTTGCTAGAGATATGCTACACATTGCTATTGGATTAAACACAGCGCTTGGGACTGCACACGAGAAGGGATTTTAAAAACACACATCAGAGAAAAAGACAAATAAATTATTACATTTTATATTTCTTAATGAAATCTCTTAAAACTTGCATTTTGGGGAAAAAAGAGCAACAGCTTACAAAATGAAGTTTTTTTGACAAAAGTTAGTGTTTGGAAAGAATAATATACATTGTACCCATTAGTGTAACATGGCAGTAAGCTACTGAGCATGTAGCACACAGAGAATGAAATCAGCCGCCTCTTTTCCCAAACAGATATTTTTAAATGATGCCAATTTCATTTTGTGGGTTCTGTGCAGCAGTGAACATATGCCATCCTGCGGGGTTACTGGCTTTGGCAAAAAGCTCAAGCATTCATATGAAATATTTTACTTAATAGTTATAGTTTGGAGAGTTTGGAGACTTCTAAAGGAGCTATTTTCTAATTGTGAAACTTCAAAGATAGCTTCATGGCAACATCCTCCAAGAAGGCTTTAAATAAAATGAATCTAAAAAAATGACTGATCCAGAAAATAAACGTTGAGAGCTCTGGTGAATCTGAATGTCTAGCAGCAAGTCTGGCATTAAGATTTCTCTCTCACACGTGTTCAACTGTTTTAAGTCTTTAAAGGCTGTGTATCCTCAAGGACTGCAGAATATTAGTGTTCAAAGTATGCTGGTGTTTGTGGTACAAACTGATTTTTCTCATTCTCAAAAAGTTATGTGTTTGTCTTACATAAGGGAAGGAAAATAAAACTCCCCTGCTAGAAAGAAAAGTCGATGCAAGGTGTTGCTGGCTGCTGGAAGTCCACTGTCCTTTGGAAAAAGCAGTGGCTAAACACAACTGCCATTCTCATCCTGTTAAAGCACAATGGTTTGGTGCTTGCCTTTTGTACCATTACAATAATTTTACGACAGCTAAAGCATCAGTGCCTGAGAGGTGCAGTGTCAGATATACCCTGTCCTCTCTGCTGTGAGGGCTGACAACTAGCAGAACTTCAGCCCTGACACTCATCTGGAGTTAAAGTAAAATCACAGCTTTAAATGACAAAAGTCAGGCACAATTCACAGCCATTTGTCATGTACTGGTTCGGCATTAGTAGGCCTTTGAGTTATAATTTAATTTTGCTTCACTTAGTCTCGTCAGGAGCTGAATTTCTATACCTGGAATTCATCTAAATGTTCATTTACATAATTTTATTTCATACTGAATGCAAATGTTTTAAATTTCTAATCATGCTTTAATTTCTAAGCATCAATTTTTAATCACTATTTATGTATTTAATTCATTTATTCTTAACACCAGGATACCCTGAAATGCCTACAACCTTCCTGTATTATCCAGAAAGGGACAAAATATATCAATGGCAAACTACTAAGACGAAGGAGGCAAATGGTATAGCCTACCCTTTACATGGAAGGCCTGCAATGCTGCCCTTATTTTCATTAGCTCAGTTAGAGCTCTCCCCTTATCTCCTCCCACTTCCACAAACTATCCACCACCATAAGAAGTCGGTGTTAGAGGGGCTACAGGAAGTGTGCAAGGGAGCTGTAGTTAACAGCTTTCACTACTGTAACGCACACTGGGGTGTGTTTGTTTTGAACCTCCCCTCTCCACTGCAGCTGTTTGCCCCACCACAACATATTTTTAAATCCAAGTTGCTACAAGAGTTACTTCCTGTTGCAGTTATGAGGTTAGTAAAACAGGAACGGCAATGCAATAATATTTCATTTTAATGACAAGCTTTCTTTGTAAAAGCCAGATCACCTCTTAGTATACAGTACCATTTAATATCCATTACCCATTATAAAATTACAGAAAAGAAAGGTAGACCAAATCATCACGATGACACCCCCTTCTCGCTTCGCAGAGATGTTGTAAGGGTAACAACGAAAGGCTGTGTGTGGCCAAGACACCAGAGATGAAAGGTCGTCTTTTTCTGACCTTTTATACCTTGTGAGAGCCTAGGGAATACGGAAACTACCTGGGAGCAACTCCTGACACAGAAATCATTAGGGGGAGTCCCTGCTGCGCTTCTTGCAGCAGCTTTTCAATCATAAGCGAATGGGTGTTGTAGAAGGGCAGCCCGTCCACTTCCATTTCTAGACTGGCAGTTTTTCCACTGCGGACCCCGTGCCGCACAAGTGTTTTCAGAAGCTTTTCTTCCTTAAAAAACAGAGAAATAGAATATAATTAAAATCCTGAATCAGACAAGAGCATTCATCAAGATCTTTATTTTAATTCTAGGGGAGACTGACCACATCCTCCATATTTATTTTGACAGCAATTTGCTAACACCTTTTTTTCCTTGTCTCAAAGAATATGTGTAGCATCTGGAACTTAGGGAGTTCCACCAAAAGGCTTATATTCTTGACTGCTGTTTAATTACTGAATGATATTATTGTTCTCCACGCTCCCTCAAACAGCACATTAGTGTCAATTCAGAAACACGAATCCTTTGTTGCCTGGTTTCGAGTTCCTATATTGCACAAATCAGAATCAGAGGAACCTCCACCCAAAGTATCTCAAAACCCTATCTGTCATTTCCCTAGTGTAGCAGCAGCTGGCTGCAGGTGCATTTTTAAAGGAAAAGAACAGAAGAGAAAGAGGATACATCAGGAAAAAGGTTACAGAAAGTACCTGAACAGGCTGCACAATCACTTTCCTTTCCTGCATCTGTGATCTCTGCGTGCCTTTTGCTCTCTGTCCTCTTTTTTTCTATTGATTTTATGAGAATTCTGGTTGCTTGGGAAAGGGATGGGGAAAAAAGAAAACCCTGAAATTGTGCTTCCTTGGGATTCTCTGAAAGAGTGTATACTTTGTTTAGAACTGCAACTCAATTTCATGTTTATAACAGTTATTTTCTTGCTTAATAGTAATGTAAGCAGATAACAAAGCATGTTCCATTTGAGCTGCTGAAGTACACAGAGGGAACAAAATCCTTGGTTGTGAGCTACAGGCCAGTTAGCATTGCGAGATGAAAAGGTGGGATAAAATCAGCTCTGAAAAAAACACTAGTGCTGTGAACAGTGACATTAGAAGACCTGGTTTCAAATGGATGTATGTCTAGCATAAACTGCTTTGCTTTTCGTTTGGCATGAAATGTACACAGTAAAACTCTTCCTACTGTCTTAGCATTTACTATAAGGAGAATTTATTTCTCTAATTCTGTTAATAAAAATCTAAGAAAAATAAAAAGCCTAGTCACGTCTTAGCTTGCCCCAATCCCATGGTAATTCACAGAAGACCTTGAAATAGTCATATACCTATCTTTTCTTCCCGGTCTTTGCTAGGAATGCCTTTTCTGGTCTTTAGTCTACCGCTCTGTTTCCAGTTGTGTGAGACCCTGCTTTGATGGAAATTGCTACTGAGACAGCCCTACCAGTGTCCTTGACAAACTGTTCTATAGGTTTAAATACTTCTTGTTTGATATTCCCATACAATAACCTCTAGCAAAGTCCTGAACACAAATTAATGATAAAAAATTATAAAGTTAAAATGTCTAATATTCTTTTATTAAATGTGAGGTTTTTTTTCTAGGAAGACTTCTAAACCATAAAGAATACAATAGCTTTAGATCTGAATTTAGACACAATATGGTTGTATTTTACATAATACAGCATATGGCCAAAATATAAACATTTCTGAAAGAATTAAAGCATGGTCACTTAGCAGAGAATTTAGTATAATTTGGTAACCCGCTTTCTGAATACACTTTATAAAGATTTGTCTTACATTTCTTGCTAATGCATCCTAGTCCTTAGCCGCAACAAAGTTAAATGAGGCACTGGTTTTCTATTAAAGAAAAAATATGCATAGTTACATGGTGTCAGTCTTGACATCATGCAACAGTACAGCAATGATACAGCTATTTAAGGAAATTATCTGGATACATTGGTAGCATAAAAAGTGCTACTTTGTAATTTATAAAATTATAAATATGCATCAGCTTATATCATATGAATGATCATACATATAAATGCAAATATAAGCACCTGATCTTTCTACACAAGAGAAGTTTTTCTTAGCACTGTGTATCTGTATGCAAAGTGGCAAATTAGATCTCTCGTGTCACAGGAGAGACACCTAAATTGGATACGCAAAATGTCATTTCTAATTTGAATTGTTTCTCCTACATATTTACACGTTAGAGCTTTTTCATCTGCTTACATGGGGAAAAAAGGTTTGCTTGCTTAATACTATATAACTCTGCCTGATAAAATGTATTCTATCATCAAATGCTATTGTCTCCATTTGTAGGGAACACACACAATGTACAGTACGCTTCCTTAGCTGTAAAGCGCTACAGTTTGCTCACAGCTCTCTCTTTAGGAAATAATTATGTTGGGAGTGGGGTAACCAGAAAAATAATCTAATTAATAGAAAAATAACCTGTTAATTTGCACTTTATTCAGGAAAAAACCCCTCCCTTATGAATGACAAAGCTAATAAAGAATACTAAAACAAACATCACATCTTTATATGTTGCTCACTTATAAAGTAATTCATATTCTTATAGGTCATAATTTCAAAATAAACACTATACAGTTCATTTCTTACCATTAATAAAGACTTCAGTAAAAGAACAACTGTCTGATATATTAGCCTGGTTGTGAAATGCAAGGAAATGCAGAGTTGACTGTAGGATGTTCAGCATTAGCTACGTTTGGGTATGGATGAATTAATATATTTCCCTACAGTCACTTCAGTTAAAAAGTACCACGAACATCCGAAAAATCAAACCACTGCTGTATTAACCAACATAATTATGATTCAACTCCACCACTGAAAGGTAAGTAAAGATTGTTTACATCAAGTTGTTTCTTGCTCATCAAGTTCTCAACAAGGAACAAATGCTTTGCAGTATCTCTTATTAAAATATATGTAAAGACAAATCCATGCACTTAGAACAATCTTGGCATTCTATTCAGTGGGAATGGAGAGCTCCACAGTTCTGTGCTTTGTTGCAGTACAATCCTGACGCTGCTTGAACACAAGGCTGCAGGGAAACAACCTTTGCATTTCAGGGGAAGTCTTCACTTAGTAATTATGATCTATAGTTTTCATGGAAGGAATGCCATTTTGGGAAGAAAAATAAAACACATTATAAGCAAGCTGTTTGGTGCTTAGGCACTCCTTCAAATGTCTTCTTTCCAATTACAAACAGACAAATATAAACAGCAAGGTGGGTATGTGTGGTGGTGCTCTTTATCTTACTAGGGTAATTATTACAGCAGTAAAAGAAGCTGGATTGGGCAGAAGTAGCCATACAAATGTAAATGGTCTGATTTTTTTTTTATACTAATGGAGTATGGGAACACTAATGTGTTCAATCTTCTGCACTGTTTACTGTTGCGTGATTTATAATTAAAGATAACATATTCTTGTCAGACATTTTGTCATTTTCTCTCCTCCACAAAACTGTTTCCATTAATTTTATCTCAATAGATTTTAGAATTGCACTTTCAATAGCCCATTATTGGATTATTATCAATATTCCCAGCTGTATAGCTTAGTAAAACAAAAACAAGAAGGATTTCCTGTACACAATATCACACTTAATTACAGCATCTCATTACCAGGAATTTGGATCATAGTAGTTTTTAGGATATGTTAATTTAAAGGGCAAAAAGAGTAGACATAACTGGAAAAAAACATTGAAAAGTGAAAATAAATTAATCTATTTTTGGAAAAGATTGCACTGGAAGGTGCCGTATGCTTTGTTAAGTCAAAGGATAACTGGCTATATGGCTATGCTAAACGTTGGGATCAGTTCCAGTTTTATGACCTTTAGATGAAAAAATCAAAATAGCAAGAATTTAAAAAAAGTAAGACCTACTCTAAATACTTAAGAGGTGTTTTTTTGGAATTTCACACAGAATGTACTGTTATCTCAGGAGAAATACTCCACTGTTGTGGGCAATATCTATGGTAGGTGGATTACGTTTTGCT
This sequence comes from Ciconia boyciana, assembly GCF_034638445.1. Classification (NCBI taxonomy): domain Eukaryota; kingdom Metazoa; phylum Chordata; class Aves; order Ciconiiformes; family Ciconiidae; genus Ciconia; species Ciconia boyciana. Next base: position 53,349,530 of record NC_132939.1, on the reverse strand, counting down.
TAGCATTCTTGGAGGTCACAAACTTACTGGTTTTGTCCAAGTCTCTATAGAGGTACTCTGCCAATAAAACTGAAGGTTGAAGTTCCTAAGTTATTACAAATATGGTGGAACAAACCTTACTTGATCATTGAGTATATTTTAATTTTTTTTAAACACTGCCAAGTTAAAAATAGAGCCATGTGCTCAGCAGGTTGAGCACAGATCACAGTCATTTCTCACTCCTCTCGGTTATTTTACTTTTTCTCTGTCTGAAACCTTTGCATTCCCATATATCACACTGTTCAGAGCTGCATTAGTCAAAACACATTTAAAAATACTTGTCTGCAAGTCTTTCTCCCACTTTAATTTAGAAACATTCAAGCCTAATTATAGAAAGATTCTAACATAACTAGAAAAGGTGGAATGATTGGAAGTAAGGTGCAAAGATCAGAAGTATGGAGCAGCTTCCGTAGTAGAACTGTGACTTTTGATTTTGGAAGAGACATCTAAAGGAGGATACAACAGAGATTTATAAAATCAGGAACGATGCTAAGGAAGTCAACAGGGAATTTTAATCACTGTATTGCACTACAAGGATTTCTTGCACTGCCTGTAAAATTGTAGCACTGTCTTGTGCTTGAAGTCGCAGCACACAAATACATTCACTTTTGAGGATTTTTATGTTCAATCTGTCTTGAATCCTTTGTGGAATATTCTAAGTACAGCGTGGCTGCTCGTTCACCAGGGATTCCCAAAAGTCATCAAAAGACCATGTGAAAGTAAACTATTGAACTGGACTAGGCAGGATTTAGCGGCTGGTAGCCAATTCCATCTACCTGTCATGAGCAAGTCACAACTCCTTGGCCCTACAGAAATTACCTTGGTAACTGATGGAAGTGCCGATAGCCAGACCATCTTCTTTGATACCCGTGGAAACCCAACGGCTTTCCTCAGATAGCGGTCATGTATTTCACAAGTGCTGAGAACATACAGAGCGCAAGCAATGGCATAACCTCCCCAGTTAGAGACCCCTGCCAAAGAATGTCACCATGAAACCAAATTGTAAAAAAAAAACAACCAACAATAGTTATTGCAAAGATACCTAACCTGCATAAGTCATTAGGCACGTACAACTGGGTCTCACGTAGCGATGGTGAAATGGAATGTGGATATGAATTAAATACTGTCATGAATTTGGAACATTTATTTCAGAAATATACAATTACTTAACATATTAAAATATTTTCAGTGGTATTTCAGATCGAATTTCTGCAAGTTTCCATCTAGCTTAGTTTGTGGTTTTTCTTTCCAACAAAGCAAAAACTCAAATGGGCATGGTCTATAACACAATTCCACTTGGCTTAATGTGAAGTCCATGAATTGTGAGGAGCTGTGTTACAGCCCAGTGTCTTTTGCTTTTAACCACACAGAGGCAGAAGATTTTGACAAAGGATCCTAAACCAGGCAAATTTTCACTGGTGCCAGATTTTATAATGGTACGCTATACCATTGCAGAGAATCCCTTTTTGGTCACAAATGATGACTGATTAAAGAGTTCAGCTATTTTATAAGATATGAAGCCATGGTGAAACTAATTGTCTGTGTCTTGATGATGTGTCCTTGGTGTAAGTATCACATACAAAAAGGCATTCTAACATAGTTGATATGCATAAATTTTCTGTACACTGTTATCAAATCAGTCCACACAGTCTTGTTTGACAGCTTCTTTGTCAAGACTGTACTGGAGATTGTTAGATTTGAAAATTGCTGTGAGAAGTTCTCTCTGCTGCCTGATACCTTTTCCAGGCACGCGGAATAGCAAAACTTTCAAAAAGTGTGGAAGTTGTTTTAGTGCATGTAGTTTTCCACACTTAAACATGTCCAAACCTCCGCCTCGCTTCCCTTTGCAGGGTCTGAGTGCGACAGTTGCTTTCAAAGTAAAAGCATCAGAATTGCCAAAACAGCCACCATAGATACTCTATACATATAGCCATAAGAAGTAGATGTAATTTTCACCACACTCTCATTTCTCCCCCAGAATTGCTGGTTTAGTATCAAGTGTGTCAGATACCTAGGTTAGAAACCCAGAAACCTGAGCCTAAGTACAATATGGACCATTCAGTTCATAAATTGGTCCTTGCTGAACACCTCTCTTTCACTGCGAATTTTATTTCGTGCTGGTTAAGACGTTAAGGTAGAAGAGAATTTTAACTATAGCAGTCAACTTTTGTTGTACATTAAGAATGTACATGTGTCCTCACGTGGCTGTTGAAAGGACTTAGCATCTCTCCATGTGAGAGCAATATGACTGATGACCCGGACAGGGTGACACCCACGGAAGCTCATCAATTATACTGAAAATTCATATGTGCATAGACATTTTAATTCCCACACAGATCACTTCTGCAGCCTTCCTTGTTGTTTTATTTAAGGTGTGGTTTTTCAAGAATATTCAGGATTTGCCCACCTATTTCCAATTAAATGTACTTTCTTCATGGGACATCCTCAATTTTCAGTCATTCCTGCTAGAACCATAGTTGCTTAACTATTCAGAGAATGGACATAATACAGAGACAGCTTTGTTTGTTAATGATGACTTGGTCATACAAAGAAAGGGCCAATACAAATGAGTTGGAAAGACAGATGTTTTCTTGTCAATTCTATTCTCAAACATCAACAACTTTCCCACACCCCCAAAAATCCCTTACCAGCTACAATAGTAAAATCAGCTTCAACATCACAAGCTATAACGTCTCCATTTTTTATGTGCTTCTTCACAGCATCTTTTACTTTGCCCATTCCTAATTCATTTCCTCCATCTCCAACACCTTTATTAAAAGAGAAAAAGATCAAATGAGTATGAACCCAGCATATAACTAACAATCCATTTAGAAAGCATCCAGTGTCTTCCCCAGAGTCTTCGTGACAGTTTATATCTCCATACAAGACAATTTATCCTTTTTAATCAAAAGTGTCTAAAAACAGAAGATTGTGAATGAAATAGCTGAAAGCATCACCTATCACATGCTAACCTGCAAGTGTATATGTGCAATATATGCTGTACTGGTGCAGGCAAAAGAAATCAAAATTATCAAGTGCTCATGAACTGCAGACAGAACTAAGATAATAAACTTTGCTTACGGAAGGCCTTAAGTGAGTGTTCTATATAACGCATTATCATAAGTACATCAGCACAAATAAAGAAGATAGAAAACAAATCCAAAATAAACCTGAGAAATTAGCCTATGATTCTATAATAAAGCAAGCATAGAAAACTTTGGTTTGTTAAAAGCTTTAAATAAAAAAAAGAGGTTAAAAGTAGCAATTTTAGCAGAAAGATAAGCAAAAATATATGTAAGGACTTTGGCAGAAGGGGCACTTACTGCACTGGCAATCTGGTTTATACAGATCACTATCATTGTGCCACAGTGTACAAAAAGCCCAACCCTGTGTACCATTACTGTTTTCATTTTTTCTAGTAATTTATGAAAAAAAAACCAAACTAGCCTTTTTTTTTTTTTTTTTAAAGTGTTCATATATTCAGGGTGTGGGGCCTTGACTTCTCCTGGTCAAGTAGAAACACTATGTATTTGTCTCAGTGATTTCAGTAAAATCTATGGGACCTGTGTCATTTCAGGCAAATTCTAGGCAACCCTATATTTGAGACATAAAATGGTTAGGTGTCATTCAAAGATCTGGAGATGAGGATAACACATAAACTAGCAGCTTACATGAAAGCTGGATAGTACCTTTAGTCTCTTACCAACGTATATAAAAAAAAAAAACACACACAAAAAATCCATCTAGTTAAATGGAAATTAACATTTCTCTTTCACCTTCTAGTCTAAATGGCATCTTCTCAATTTTGAAGATTTTATCGAAAAATCCTAGTTAATGTCTGCAAAACAGAACAGTGAAGAGCTCCAAGTCCTCACTGCAATGTATCATATTTGAACTTGAAATGTGACTGTGCTCTAATGCATAGCATGTGTTACAGGAGAGAAATTACAGTATTTATAATTTACACTTCAAGCCCTGAAAATTGATAAATTTAACACTTTTAGTAACTGCATAAATATCTCACATAGGTCTGTAGTGAATTTCTTCTTTAAGTGAAATTGAAAGTTGTTTCTCAGCAGCAATTTTTTATTTAACTCCTTAAGTCTAAGTAGTCAAGGGGAGCGTAACTGAGTGACACATAACTTACATAAAAGGATTTGCCATGAAACAATGAAGCTAATCTTTTTTCTTATCTGCTTTAATAATCTGTTCACATTTATTTTGGTGTTGGGATTTAATGGTGCTTTCTGAAATCTGTTTGTTGGTAGTACTTTTCAAATAGGTAATGACATAATCATGGTGCCTCTATCATCATATATAAATATGGTAGTTACTACTATTTTATAAGAATCCACAAAATGTATTGATTTTTCTTATATTCAAAATCCCAAATTTTGCTCTTAATATCCTTTAAAAAGGCTAAAATGAATTCTTGTCCTTTGAAGATCACCAACAGTTTCTGTAACTGAAAGATACTAATCTGTTGCTCAGGGGTTTTTTGTATCAGCCTTGCTTTGCTTTTTCTTGTCTTTGTGGAAGTCCTGTCACCAGGATGGCTATGCAGTTAGTAGATCTACTGCTGTGGATGGATCCCATTAGCATTACACTAGGAGGAAAAGAACACCACACTGAAAAATTTTCCTGTACCATCTGTGTTCTTCTTCCTCTACACGTCGGCAGAGGACTACATTTTACTGTTGATTTCCAGAGTGAGGTCCACCCGACAAAACGCGGCCATCTACACATGAGCTAGTCAGCTGGACTTCTTTTAAAGTCAGCAGAGAGAAAAACAGACCCTTCAAACATTCGGTTCACCTCACCCCAAGGCAGACATCTCAAATATAGATGTCTGCAAACAGACAAGATGAATCCTCTTCTCCTAAAGGCCCAAGTGCTTTCCAGGCAGAGGAAACCTAGTTCTGTTAGATCCTCCACGCAAGTTTTCACTGGCTACATTGTTTTCTGAAACTACATTCCTGAAAAATGCAGGAAATGTCACTCTTCTGTGATAAAAATCATTTGTATGAAAGGGAAACAAGTGTGACCACATTTTTTCATGCAGTACTTTGGAAAGCATTTCATTAGCTCCTATATAAATAGCAAATAGCTATGTCAATTGTATGGCAGCTGAAAAAAATAGCATGTGGTTTCAGTAACATCTCTTAATCTTTTATTTCAATCTTTTGTGGAAAATGAGTTCTTCCAACCTCAGCCTTTCATGTCTTCTTATTTTGTATATTCCTGAAGGTTGCTGCTTACTCCATGACTTTTTATGGTATCGGTACCCATGCAATTGTAGGCACTGTTCATGATTTGGCTGTGGTCAGAGTCCTAGATCAGATTTTTTTTAAACACAGATCTTGTTTTAAATGCAAAACTTGGCAGCAATTAATCAGCATGTAACAAATGTTCTAATATTTCCCCTCTCCACCTACTAACACAGTACTTCATGCCACTAAGCACACTACATAAAGACTTCTGTAAGGCTGAAAACTTGATCTTTCTACTATCCTTTTCTAGTCTATAAAGTTACCTGAGTACTCCACCCTAATGGGTGCTGTACAATATTTGTATTTTATTTTGGAACCAGACATGTGCCTCCAAATTCCTGCTGACCATGAAGAAAGTCAAAGATAGCCACACCAGAAAAATTTATCATAATCAGTAGCAATACCTTATCATCAGTAATGAGAGATAAGATGCAAAGGCCACAGCCCAGATTCTTGCCTTGTTAAGTTTGGCTTTGCAGAAATACATTGAAAAAGCCAACAGCTATCCCAAGAAATTGTAATCAAATTAAAAAACAGACACAAAAAGTTAGTGTGATAAGAAAAATAAGAAATTTTAACTAGGTAACAGACAATGTAAGAAAAAAGTTACATTGTTTTTCTATAGGCACTTAATTAGTTCTCCAGCAATGTCCATGTACTCAAATTCCATGGGAGATCAAAGCAGATACCCTCATTGTTTTTTGACGCCTATGACTTGTTAAATCATTTTCTATGCAGACATCTCTTTAGAGAAAATTCACAGCAATGGGACACAGTGAATCTGGATAGCTGCTTCTTTTCTTCTGTTCACAAGCTTGTGGTATCTTTAATTAATTACATTTCATAGTATACTTGAATATTCAGAGAATGTTTAAAACAAACTAAATTCTGCTGAACAGATTCAAGTTCCCACTGTGCAGAACACTCCAAACTCCACCAAATCAACAATAGACTTTGAGCTGCTCTGGGAGATATTTTAAGAGATTAGGGTACTTTTATTAAAGGCATCAGGATGTGATGTTACATCAGTAGCTGGACAGACCAAGTCCTTGTACCAACAGTCTAAAATCAGAGACAACATAATTTAAATTAACTGCAGCAGATAAAGCTCTGAGGCATTTTGCTAAGCATCTGTATGAAAGAGAGCTTTTTCTATCCTGATTCAGTCAATCTTCAGCTTCTCTGCCGAGATTGCCAACAGAGTGCCATCTAGAGTGCTTCTTTTTGAATGTTGAAAGTTACCCCTTAGGAATAGGACAAAAATTTGAATTAAATCTAAGTAAAATGTATTACAAGTTTTAAGATAATACAAAAAATACCAGTGAACTCTTCTGCTATACAGCTTTTAAATTCTTCCAATACAATGAAATCAGACTACTCATTATCTCTGCAGGAGCTCTCTAAATTCTGTGGAAACATTTGAAAAACATCACTACTGAGAAGTCAAAGTTCCAGCGCTTTTGGCAATACTTAGGAGTGAGGCCACAGCACTACAAGGAGAAACAAAGCCAGATCAGCAGACACGTTCTGATGTGGCTGAAATCAGCCTGGTGTGGGCACTTATTTCTAATTTTGTGACGCTTACTTCTAATTTTGTTTCTAATATTTATATAGATTATATATCTCTTAACTCCGCCTTGGGCCACACAGTGTAGCATGAAACATTCGATTGTACAAGGACGTTGTACAACACTTTACATATATCTGGGAATCCTTGATCTATGGCATATTCTTTCAAAACCAGATACAAGTCAGTTTTCAGGAAAAAAGGACTATCGACAAAAGAGAGGAGCACCGCGTTGACAACAGCGCTCTTGCTAGATGTATTAGTCAATGCTAATGTAGTTTTGGCAGGAAGGACAATGTACTCCTTTAAACATTATTATTGTATACGTATATTTTGTTAGAAAAGGCACTGTTATAATAGCTGCAAATATGCAATCCCTGCTCAAGAAAATGTACAGCTAAAAAGCAATATAAACTAAGATTCTGTCCAGACTGCTGTTTTAACACAGGTGTAACAATCATAAAAATAACGATAATATTTTAATATTTAATGTTTCCATTCAGTAGTCATTTGCTTTCTGTGCTGCCTTTCACACATAAAATAGAGAATAAAGTCAGTGTCAAAAACTACACTTAAAGAAGCGTATGTATGGACAGTGATGTATAGATAATACACACATCTGGGCTTGCTTTTTTGTCCTTAAATAACTTTGAAATCAACTCCTGCATTTTTTTTGGTTGTGGGAGCCCTTCAACAGAAACCTCTAATTTTTCTCCAGCAACGGTCTCTACGTTCAACCACGACAACCAGCTGTAGCCCGCAGGCAGTTATTCAGCACCTGCCTCCTGCTCCCCTTCACTTCCAGTAAGAGTTCCTGTTTTGGGCTCCTCTTGCTTCTGAGAATAGAACACAAACTCGCACATACCTGTTGTTGTGACTCCTGGAATGGTTTGCGCTGCTAAAAATAGTTCATCTATGGGATCCACTAGATGTTTAATGTTAACTTTCCTGGCATTGTAATAATTGCCGTCAGCAGCCATCCCAGCGCGCTCTATTGCTATCAGGTGATCAAATCTGGTTAGAGACGAGTGAAAACAACAGACGAAACAACAGAGTGAAAACAACAAAGTCAAAGCTGTGATTCTCACGTAACAAACTCTTCCTTTGGCTGCTTCTCCTGTTGTGCTTGGTGCTACTTTTTGGCCATTTGGGATTCAAGGTAAAACTTGGACGCTGTTTTGTTATTTCTGAATGTAGTTCTCTACAGTTTATTTTCAAAGGCTAGTCTAGTTTCTTTATAGCTTTAGTGCAACTCCCTCAAACCACATTTGCCACCAAGAAATGGAGAAGTTCCTGAAATCCTCCTAACCAGCAATCCTTTGGGTCAGCCATCTGGCCTTGCTTGTTAAAATACATGTCTTGTAAGATATTAATCTCTATAACTGTTTTCAAAGTAAACAAAAAAGTGGCAAATTAATGATCATCTAAATCCATGTTAGTGTAAATATAGTCTCTGCTTAAAGTACATTGCTTGGCAAATGTTTGTTTGTTTCTAGTTAGGGAGTTTTCTGGTTTGGGTCTTTAGATTTGGGGATTTTTCTTTAAGTCTATGGCTATTTTGCTAGTTGTGAAAGTAGACATGTACTGCAGATGTCCTATGTTTTAAGCAGAATTTTAGTACTCAGTTCTGCCACTGTATGTTAGAATTAAGTTATTTTGCTTCTGTTTCTCCAGTTTTACTGTCAAGAGGTTACTAATTTTGCTGAATTACTTAATGTTTTTGTGGGTGGGTTTCTACGGTGACTCCAGAGACCTTAAGCAGGTTAGTTGTCTACTTTAAAGAAACACTTACTTTAGCTTTTTGGGACTGTGGGATTAATCAAAATACAAATGGGCTGTAATTGTGTTATGCATAGCTATAAAACAAATTTTTAAAACAATACATAAAAAATGTGGACAGTATTATGCATACTATTACAGCATACAATTATAGCATACACTAACCTGTGGTAAGAAATGGGAATTGAATGAGTTGAGGAAGCAAATACCAGGGTGATAGATCATTTTATTAAAGAGAACAAACTGCAGGCAACTACATTATAATGCTTTACAAGGGACGGTCAATAAAAATGAGCAATGTATGCCTATTAAAGGAAATGTAAGTTGCCTGCTAAGTAATGAAATGTGTGTGCAGCTACTTAGCAAATTTTCCAGTGCATTTACCCTAATCACACGCTTCGTATAAATCTGAATTTTTGCCCAACATTGTATATTCAACAATGCATATGCAAATCAATATTGAGAAGTACATACATACATCTATAATTTTGGCTTTGGCTGCCTAAAGACAATAGGATGATCACTTTCACACTATTGCAAACACATGACATTTTATTAAATCAGATCAGATTCTCCAGCTGTCAGACTTGAGCCAAAGCTCTAGAAAGTGAACACACTCCACAACTCTTTTCCTAGCTCTTTTACCGGCTCTGACATAATACTTCCCTTTTCTGATTTTCTTACTGATTTAAAAATTGGTAAAACGATATTGTGTGTGTGTATGTATATATATCTATGGAATAACAGCTGAAAAGCTTTTAGAAAATTTTCAAAGGAAAAGAGCTATTGATATACAAAGTATTGTTTCTTTTTTTGTACTCCAGAAATGCATAATTGCAGAATAACATGCAATTCTGTACTCTGTGTGTGCTCCAATACCAATGTTTGGCTTCAAAGTTTGTTCTGTTCATCCCAAGCCTTAAGGATTTACCTGTAACCGTTATGCCGCCTTAGATCATGGTCATTATTTTTGTTATAACTTTGCACAGTAGAGGTGTGACCCATTCTCAAAAACTGAATACACATACCTAGGTCTTCCAGGATTCCCATTCTCACACAAAAACATTAAAGCTGAATCAGCACTTTCCCTTTGATAACTCAAGAGAGGGACAGGTCTCATCAGGATTCCTACAGGAAAACAAAATACAATTCAGATCCTATGTACCTTTTCTTGTTTGATGTGTGTTTGAGTAACTTTAAAAAAAGAAAAAAAAGCAGAACAGTCAGAATCGTAAGGACTCAATGTCTTTACACAGTGCCTGTTAAACTCCTGCATCCTTACTTTAAATTAAACTTATTTGGATGTTAGTGCTAGTAAAGGGGACCTTGAGATAGAAAACAGGTCTACAAGAATAAGAACAGACATCCAGAACTGGTCACAAATGGCTAATCCAGAAGCAGTACCCAGCTATGTAAGCATTAACTTGACGCCAGCTAGGTTGAACAAAATGTCATTGTAGCAACGCTGATCTGAGCTTGGAGGGTGAACCCTGGTTCATTCTCTGGGAGAGAAAAAAATATCCTGTACTAAGTGACAGTGAGATTAACTGAAGCAAACCTTGGCTAAAATTGGCAAGATAAAACCCGAGAAAACATGTGTCTTACCTAGTTGAACAGCCTCTTCAATAATCTTTTTATTCAGATTCATGGCTCGCTGATCTGTTACTATGGCAACCTCTTTCTCCAAGGCCTGCAATATAGCGGCAACAGCGAGGGCTCCCGGGGGCCCGTCGTTCTCTTCCGGCGGCTCGTAAGTGAAGTGGGTAGGAAATCCAGTTGTTATCAGCACCGACCGGGCATGGGAGATGGACAGGCAAGCCTTCAGCAGCTCGTCCTGGCGGTGCAGATGAATTATACCCCGGTCTCCTATAAAAGTGTTTTTTAAAGAGAGCAGTACACTTCAATATATTGTTCTCCTTTTGACGTTTCTGTGTGGGTGAACCGGCATACTTTAATGACATAAAATGGCTTAAAAAAAAAAAAAAAAGAGAGAGAAGAACGTCTGGTCAAGGCAGGAATTGGGGTAATTTCCTCAGGAAAGCTAGGAAGGTGTAGGATATGAGTAATGACGATAATGGGCTGTGCTTCCAGGTTAAGAATTTCAGTTAACTGGACTTTGAAAATTACTATACCTAGCATTTCTAGTATTCATGTAAATAGCTTTTTCTTTTTCTGAGCTCTTGTTGCATACCGTTTCCTTTCCTTTGGCCCTCTGCTTTCCTCTGATCTGTGGTGACAGCATGCTAGACCATGTCTAGCTACTGAAGCTAGATTGCAGCTCAAGCATCCCAGACCTTAGAGAAGTTTTGATGCAGACTTCAGATGGGTAAGCTGGTCCTTTGTCTCTGTTTAACTCTATCCCCTCAGGGAAGAGCTAATTCCCAAATAAATTCCTCGTAATGAAATTATTAACCACAGAAGTGAGGTTTCAGAGACATTGTGAGTTACCAGGGGGCTTTTTAAACTCAATTAATACAGTGGTATCGAGGTGACTGCTAAAAGATCTTGTAACATTTCATGTAGTAGAGAACCATGTTATCTGACCTTGAGAAATAGGTGAATATTAATAGATGTCTCTTCTCGTGGGTCAGTCCCTGAAGAGGCAACGCTGTGTTATCCCTGTATGTCTTTCATTGTTCAAACACTTCCGATCCCTCTCCCTTCCCTGGCACTCAGAAACACAAGTTGACAGTGCAGTTCTAGTCCTTTCGATTTGCTAGCACTCCTAAAAACCACGAATACCAGCGTGATGTGCCAATATTCATGGGCTGGTAGCGAGAGGTAAGTCCTCACTATTATTTTCTAGCCTCCTCACATCTTCGTCTTTCTCGCCCCCTGCACTTTCCTCTTTTTGTCCTCAATTTCCCCTTTGCCATTTCTCCCTCTGTTCCTCCTACATAACATACAGGCAATATAGAGATAGTGGACGCAGAAAAACGTTCTGAACAAAACTTAAGAAACAGAAGCAGGGAATGTTAGTCTCTGAGAAGTGGGGTGTATTAACTGAGATAAAGTACTGTACTCTCCTTGAGCAATAAAATGAGCTAACTCTTAAGCTGGGTCCTGTATTTCTGCAGAGCATGGCACTGTGCCAAGCTGAACTCCAGAGAGTGGGAAAAGGAGAGGCCTTGTGAGTAAAAATACACAGACCCAAACATATGCACACAGCCCAAACCCGGAGCTTGGGAGAGCTGGGCGTCAGCTCTTTTCCGCTACTGCCTACAGAGGATTTCAGAAAATTTATGGGAAACTGAGATCAGAATTTACAGCAGACAGAGGGGACTAATTCAGTGTGTATTTTAGGCATGGTTGCGCTATTCAGTTTGCCTTTATTTCACTCTCATCTTCCTTGTGCGCACGTGCAGCCCTACCTCTCAACCTTCTGTGGTGCTCAGGTCACTTTGGTCCATCACACAGCCCCTCAGTGATGAATATGTCAGCAGAGCTTGATGTAATCCTACCCAAAGCACAGGCAACTACTAGAATGTTCTGGTAGGAGCACAGTAGTCATGAATATATGTAAAGAAACGTGCTATATACTCAACAGTGAATACCTGCGTAGCTGTTACCAGCGTGCTGAGGTGCCCTGTACTTTACATACCAATTTCAGTTTTATCCAGTAACAGTTCTTATTCCCTGTGGACTCTCCAATCTGCTGTAAACATCGATGCTTCTGTGTACTTTGAGAGTATGCAGTCATCAAGATCAGATATTCCACTACCCATCAGGTTGAATGGTTTTGGCCAGACTCTGATATTAAGTATGGTAACAGAAAATGTAAGACCTAGTTATATTAACTCGCTGTATTCCACAAAGAATTTTTAAAATCTTAAAATTGCCTTTAGATTCTTACTCTGTTCTTGAACTTCATGAATATCTAAAAAAGCAGGATAGGTCATATCTACCTCATAACAAATCCACTAAAGGAAGAGAGTTTTTGTTTTTACCTGGATCTGTTCCAATTAGGGTCTCCAGAGTCTTTATCTTTTGGGCTGCTTCTGCTGACACAATAGTGTAATGCAGAGGATCCTGAGAAATGCAGTGGACCTGTGGGACTTCTCTTGAGGATCTGACCGTGACATTGTCATTCTTTAGGTCGGTAATGAACATGCAGCCAGGAGAATGAGTAAAAGCTAATGGAGCTCCTAAAACGGGTGAAAAACTTCAATTAAACAGGTTGTTATTGCAATATATTGAAATATTAGAATGATAAAATTGCAAAAAGCTATTTAACAACACAGAGCTATTTAACAACAACATCCCTGCCTGATGACACTTACATCATTAAAAACAGGTGATATTTTAAGTTACACTGCAGCAATTAATACACTTGGAGAAAGAAATGTATGCATATACATCTGAAAATGTTTTCACTTTTAAAAAGCTCACATGGATAGTTGAGATCAGGTTTTTCTACGATATCCTCTTTGGTATAAACTTGAGGCAACTTAGGAACTGAACACTGGTAGCCTCCAAGGAAGTCTGTCAGGAATTAACAAATCTGAAAATTGGGTTTGGCACGCATGAATAAACTAGTGCATTGACATAAGAACAAGTTAATGCTTAAGCTTGCACCGTGTGTTGGTGATACTGTTTCCGTAAGAATAAACTCATTTTCTAGGTTCTAGAGTGCTGCTGGAAGCCGTAGTGTCTCCCTTGTACTTTTGAGTATCCTTGTAAGAGTGATGTGACAAAACTATGTCAACTACTGCCTGTTGGCTAGGAGTAGACCTTTATTGGATTAAGAAAATGGGGAACAGCATCTCTGCGCAGGGTCTTGCCAACCTAGCTAGGAGACCTATAAACTGGCAAGGAATAATGACAAAAGGTGACCAGTAAGCCTCAGCAAAGGGAATCTGAGTAGCATCTAAAACCTTGGTGAACAATAAGCTTATTTAGACCTGACAGTGTAGTAGCTCCCTAACCTGAAAATATTTGCTGTCTTTATACTAATTCCATAAGTCTTGATCTAGATTATACTTGATTTGTCAAAATTGGCATGTTGTTGGATAAATCACAACTGGCACAAGCAAAACCTTACTTTGTTAGGATGGTGAAAAGGAAGAAGATATTTCTTTGACAAGTACATATGTGCTTGATCTGTGCTAGATCTGTTGGGAGTCTATGGCTAGTTAATTTCAAAGGAGCTGGGGAACATGGTTGTTGAGGTTTAATATACCTCACCAAACCATGTGAGTAGACAATATTTTTTGTGAGAAGCTAGCAGATTCATCTGAAGTTTGGGTACTGGTGGTATGGCAGAATTTTAGCTACTTAGATGAGAAAGGAGCACAGAAAGATACAAAACTGCCAAAAATTTCCTGGAAGGCATTAATGACAACTGGTTTTAATACAGAAAATGGAGAACTAAACAAAAGTAAAAGCCAGCTCCAGGCAAAGGCAAGATAAGACAGCTGCTTTGGGCAACAGATTGTAGAGAGGCTGGCAATTTTTTTCCTCTTCCTTCCCTGCAACAAGGATGCATGAGGGTGCAAGACGAATAAAACTGCTGGAGAACACAGGAAAGAGCAGGATTTTCAGTTTGGATTTGGGACTGGAGAAAAGGGGTTGTATGTAAGAAAGAAAAAGAAGTCTCTGCTCCTAGTGCTGAACATATTTACAGCAGCTGTTGAGAGCAGTTTATCTAAACAGCTGTAAGGAACCACAAGGATGTAGCAGCTCCTGCAGGGAGAGAAGGACAAAGCAGATGACCTCCCAAGGCTCTCCCACTTATACTGCCAATTATTATTAAGCTTATTTTTCAGTGAGAACTAAAATACGAGATTTCAGTATACACTAGTGATTTTGAGCAGTATATAATACTGCCACTGTGATTTAGTTGCATTTTCTTGCCCTTTGTGCTCATGCCTGTTATAAGTGACTGGATAAAGTGCAGGACAGCTCTGTGTGGAGGACAAAGCTTCATTTATGTAAAGTGTGTCACATTTACTTCTTTTTAGAACAAAACTTAAAAGCTCAAAATTCTTTTCCAGGTCAATCATTTTGCTAGCTCTTGACAACATTTTGGAAAGATTTCTGGCCGCTTTTTTTTTCCCCTCTATTATTGTTTTACAACAATAATACAAAGTAATAATTTAGTGTAATACAAAATAATATTTTAAAAGGAAGAAGCTTTAAAAAGAATGCATTTAAACTTCTAGTTTTTAATAATGCTTAAAAAAGACATTTTGATGCTGCAAGAGCTTTAGATTTCTGCCTTTAAACTACTCAAACAAAAGTGATGGAATTTCAGTAAGAACCTTCTTGAAGGTAGACCAGTATTCCACAATGGCAAATAGTCCTGCCAAAGGTTTTCTTGTTGTTTGGTTGGGGTGTTTTTTAGCTCACCCTAAAATCGAGCCTGCTAATCAGCCAACTCAATCAGTCCATGTTTAAAAAAAAAAAAAAAGAAAAAGAGAGAAGAAAAAGAGATTGAAGGATAATTTAAAAAGAGTCTCCAAGTATAGTACATACTGCAGTTGACGACTGCTTCTATTCCTGTTACTCCACAGGCCCAAAACACTGGAATATCACCAGGGTGAAGGTGAACTGGATCTCCATAATCTGGTTTGGAAAGATCTTGTATTCCCAGCAGACCTGGAATTGATCAAAACCAAAATCATGAGAGATTCCAATTGAGCAGTACTACTGCAAAGCTGGGGAGGGCGGACCCCAAACATCATTCAATGACACTGAGCTAGAATTGCGACAGTGGCAAGTCCACTGAAGTGGCATATTTAGTTTGCCTTTGAGTGCACGTCCCCAGAACCTGAGCTGACTTGTTTTCCCTTTTTGTACTCGATGACATCAGTAAAAATGTATTCACTTTATTTCTGCAACAAAACACAAGCTAGACGTGTATGCTGAGTTTCCAAGATATTATAAATCTTCTCTATCAACAGAAGAATTATTTTCATAACACTGGCAAACAAGAATAAATGACTGCAATGCAAAATGGGTTCTTGCTAGAACATGTTTTCTGCTGCTTTAGCTTCCTACGTTCTTTAGCTAGAGAAACGAGCAACCACTCTTTTACCTCTCTGGGTTAGATAACTACATCTCACTCTTACCCAGCTTCCACTAAATTGTCTTTTGCTTTATTCTAACACCTACTTGTAATATTCTGGGTCATTTTAAGCACTTGCTCTCTTCCTTTGGTTTTAAATCCTTCAGATGCTTTAATATAACACTGTCTTTTCTGGAATTAATTTATATAATCTGTATATATAATCAGTCTTTTCTGTTAAAAATAAATAAATAGTGGAGACCCTCACTTGCCCAATCACCTTGTTGCTCTCCTCAGAGTAATGACTTATTACTAGTTCCTCAGATTTAAGCACTCAGAGCAAATATATTACTGGGGTGTACCGTTACCAAGGACATCTCCTTCCCTGCTCTGCAACGTGACCCTTCTGTGGGTGCAGCCCATCAGTCTACTGCTTGAAAAATTTCTGTCAGCAGAGGGGAATTTTTTTTTAATTGTGATCTATCTTCATCTTAAGGTGTTTGGTTTGGTTTTGTTTTTTTCCAAACAGCCTCCTGTTTTATCTTTTTTTTCAGTTTTCCCTTGCAAAGAATAGGCCTATACTTGTTTGAGCTGTATTTTTAAAAAAACATATATTCTTGTCCTATTTCTATTTATTCTTTCTTAAGTGTTGTGCTCAATGTATCCTATTTCAGTATTTTTAAAAATAATGCAGTATTTACTTTCACAGTCATCCGCTAAGACACAAAATGCATCCACACATACTTCTCCCCGTGCTGTCAATCATTGCTACCCTGGAATCTCTGAAAGCAAGAAAGTATTCACATATAAAAGAAACTGCATACATTTTAGAAAAATGTGATTACACTTTTTACCAAAACCACCCCTGCCATATAACTCAATTTATCTACATCAGACAGCTATCTTTTATGCAAGAAATCTCTGTGTTCAGTTCATTCAAAACTTAATTCTTTTTTTTCTTTTTTAAATTCAGGTTTGTGACCATTAGAAAGGATTAAACCAATAAATTTACCGGTGCAGGTATTTCAGTCCTACCACCTCCCATCGTTCCCCGCTCCGTTTTTATACACGGTAAAGTGCATGCCAAGTGAAACATGAAAAGCACTGACCAGGGTCACCCATGTGAATTGGTGCTCCATGGGCTTCTTTTAATTCAGACGTTGCTAGCACAGCTGCTTCCAACTTGCTTTCAGGAATAGGTCTCATTGTGACTACTAAGTTGCAGCAAAAAGTGGAAACACTGTAGCAAGGCACAGCTGTCTGGCAGTTTAAAAGAATCCAAGGTGTTAGCAGGAATATAGAATAATACTTCTAAAGTATTAGAAGAAATAAGTCTAAAACTTTGTGCTGTACTTGAGTTTAGAAAGGCTGCATACTAACATTCATTTTAAATCCTTTAAAAAAAAAAAATTTCTTAGCATCCCATAATTTTTTTTGGTAAGATCCAGCAGTGCAGAAGTGAAACATTCCATCCTGGAGCTTCTTCATATTGATCACTAACATTTTCAACATTATGCATTTCTTGCTTTGGAAGATGTAGCATGCAGTGTGGTGAGCTCAGTATATTCTGAATATTGGCAGAAAACAACCGTGTGCTCCCTGTACAGAAAGGGAAAAAGCTAATAAAAAGTATCACACGGCAACAAATCTACTTGGTCTGAATCTATCCTCTGTATTTGAATTGAGGGGAGCTACAGCGTTCTGTAACATGCAAGGGTCAGGAACTCCTGCTGCTGGCAGTACCCACTTCTACAGAAGCAGCATGCCGATTCTGCACATACAAAAACATTTGTGACTCTAGAAATGTTCTGTAGAATTCATCATCCTCACTGGCTGGGATGCTGAAGTACCTTTTCTATTCAGAAGTAAAGCAGTCTGGCTTTTTAGAACAAAATGTCTGATATCTACGTTCCATTCGAACGTAAACAAGATACGTAGACAGCTAGAGCTCTATAGAAACCATTCATTAACAATCTTTATAATGAAAATCATTATACCTGTCACTGAAGAAATACACTGCAGTTCTTCACAGTATTGATGTGCTATAAACTATTAAATTTTCCTAATTCTGAAATGTCATAAGCAGAGACATAGTTGTATTTTTTTTTTCTTTAAGCTTGGTATCTGGTATGAGATATATTTGTGCCTTCATTTTGACCAGGAGTATAGCAAAAAAACTGTGAAATGATAACACTGAAAACAACAATAACCTTTGTCTAGTAGAACAGCATATGAACTACATGAAAAAGGCATGCAGATGAGTACTTAAGTGCTCTTAATATTAAAGGGTCTACCTACTGGAGCCAGAATTATTCTAGGACTTCTGCCAACATTAAAATCTGCACTATAAACTTTCTGGGCACAGTTATAATTTTCAGTGCTATGGTAGATGCCTCAAGTTTTTGGGAACATCTTCTGTCCCAGAGGTCTGGGTTCATAGCAAATACGCAGTTTAAAGGCTGTACTGTCACAGGAAAAATCCAAAATGCGGCTATCACGTGCAGAAGAAACTGCTACTGTCTGGGCTCATAAAAGGAATATTCCTACTGCAAGCCAGAGCTGGTATGGAGAGCAGGACATGTATAAAGGCATGGTCAGAATAGTGCATGGGTCACTGGTTGAAACAGAGAAGGCAAACCAGATCAGAATCCAAATGAAATGGCTGCCACAGCACACAGGAAAAAACTTTGTTGCCATAAATGAATAAAAAAGCGGATTGGCCTTGCAGGAAGTTGAGAAAAGCACTGAGCTGAGGCTGGGCATATTTTACCCCGTATTTTTATGCACTCAGCACTAGCACATGCCTAAAGTTACTATGCAGGTAGGAAAAAAAGATCTGATTTTGAGCAATAGGTATATGCACATAATGTGAATATGGACAAACAAGCAAAGGCAAAGTTATGACAAAGACTATGTGTGTGTGCATATACTTACCTTATACATGCTGACATTACATTTTTGCTCAACATTTCTTACGGGAATGCCAGCATTTTGGACTGCTTTTTCAAAAGAGAAGCTGCAGCCTAAATAAAAAGTCACCATGTCCTCAAGTTGTTCAGAATACTCCTTTAGGCTTTTCAGTGATCCAGTACAAGCTCCATGCTCATATATTCTGTACTGTAGGCAGTCAGTTCTAGTGAAATAAGAAGTTATCACAGCTTTATCATATTTTTTGAGAACAAGGTGAATTGTTTGAATTGACCAAGATACAGTATCAAACCACAAGATATGGCCTACTTCATCCATTCCTTTTCTCTCTGTGTAACAATGAAACAAACACATGCAAAAACCCCAGAACACCTTATTCTGCACAAAAACAAGCCAGTAAACAGAACATGTTAAAGTTTGGTATTTTTTAGGTTTTATAGGTAAATGTCCCTTATACGTATCTTGTCTCAGGGCTTCAAAAATTAGGGAGCTCTTTTACGTCTTGCTTTTAGTGTTTACTACAGGAGTACATCTTTCAAATTTCAGAGACCCTACGAATATCATGCAGCCACCATGCCTGCGTTACTACTAAAAAAAACAAAGGTAACACCTTATCGTTTAACTCTGCTGGCTCAGACTGCAAATTACACAAAATTTCACTTTTGCATTAGAGAAATACTTGTAATACTCACAATTATCATAACATGTTTCTCAAGAAGAAGACAATCAGGCTGTTATACTCATGCATAGTTTTCATTCAAAGGTATAACTCCAATAGAAGAAACTTGTTCAAAATGTGCAACAGTGTGAGCAGGCTGTTCCCCGAAACCCTTCTAATCACTACCAGCATTCACTGCAGAACTTTGAGAAGCAGAGTTGGTCCATAGTTACCTGATATCAGAATCACTACTCAGAGAATGACATTTCCAATCACCTGGTTTACTTCTGTACAGCAGCGGCAAGGGTCCATCATTTGCATGGCAAAACTTCTCAAAGTCATCAGCCAGGGACTTGTGCAAAATCACAACATTGGCTTGTTTAAAGCCTGAAATTGTGGAAGGTAGGAATGACTGGTTATTAAGTCAGCTTTTTGCTTGTGAAACAGTAACTTTTCTGTCTAGATTTCTTCAGATGGCCTATAAAAAATTACCTTAAGGAAATTTTTGGTTCAGAAGTCCGTAATTAAGTTAAACGACTTCTTGAAATGTTTTTAAAATGATAGCTAGATGTACGCTGTACAAGAAGTTGTTCACAGCCAAAATAGTTGGCAGACATGGGTAGTACTAGAATATGAAGACAGCATAATTACTTTAATAAATACTTGTACGAATTTATATATAAACATAATTTATTTCCTAACCTGGGAAATGAGTATTCTATGGGAAAATGCTTCACTTTGCAAATGTTAGCACAGGGCCAAAGAAAGGCTATTGCATACCACACTTTCACCATTTTTTTTTCATTTAATACCAAGCTATAAATCATGGCCAGTCCAACAGTAAACTCCTGGTACCTTCACGTTATGCTGCCCATTCTTCAGAGTTTGTTGGCTATGGAATTTTAGTGTGGGCTGCAATTTAACAGACGAAATTACAGCTCAGGAATAAACTCTTGCCTGTTGCACTGAATCTCAGTCATTTCTACTATTTCTAATTTAAAGAACTAAAATGAATAGAACTGCTACACTTTCTTCACTCGGAATCAACTTTGATTTAAAAGGTTGTTGATTACTACCACGCGATAGCTTCTAAAGACATTAACATTTTTGCAGTGAGTATCAATGAAGAAAGCTCACATTCATTTATTTAGCAAAAATTTATTTTCTAAACAGTAGTAGTTAATACCAATGTCATTTTAATTTTCCTGCATGTAAATACTAGCTGTTCAAATACAGAGAGAAAATTCGGAGTACAACTAGTCTGTGGTGTATAAAACTGACAATTAACAGTCCCTGACTCCTGTATTAATACTGTCTTGAAAAGTTATTACCATGCCTGATATCAGACAGGCGAGTAAAAGGCTGCATAGAAGCTCTCACTTCCTTAAATACTGCGGTAGTCTGTCATCCAAGAGGCAATCATTTAGCTGAAATCAATGATCTGCCTTAAAAGGCTGTAGAAAATCAGCCAAATCTTACACTTGACCAAAGGTGACAAAGAAACCAAAAGATAAAATTCTATTCCTGATGGAAAAATGCAAAGCAAAGGCTGAGGTAAGCATGTATTTGCATACTGAATGTGCCCACAAACTGCTCTCTTGGGAGTACTCAGCACAAAAATTCATTTTATTACTAGCAAGTTACTAAATACAGAAACAGTTTCTTGCTAAATACAGAAATACATTTTTGTTCAATAAACATACTAAATTTACCACTGAATAAAATACTACATTCAGTTACCCCTCAACTTCATTCCCTGCTGTCCATGTGAAATCCACAGGCGCTTTCTACTTTGCTGGTGATATCCACAAATTCTTAAAATTATGGTTTTAGTCAGTGCATTCAACTCAGACAACACTGAATTTAAAATACTAGTCACAGCTGACAGACTGAATCTGTAGGTAACTTTGAGGTATTCTATAAACTCAGGAAGCATCGTTATAACTCTTTGACAACTTTATTGCTCCTCCTGATAAGTATATCCTTACTTTCTTTAGAGATGAAAAGATATTTTTCCTTTCCCATATCAGCTTACATATATACTTGCATCAGGTATCCATCATTATGAATATATTAAGGAGCAATGTTAGTGAAACTGGACATGCTGATCAACCTATGCATTAATTCAACGCACTCATCTCCCAGTTCAGAGAAGTTTAGAAAGAGTTTTTAATTTCTTTGGTGAATGGCAATGAGGACAGTAAGAAATAATTATTTTAGTAGTATATCACCCAACAATGTAAGACAATTTTAAGGATTCTGAGAAATTCCAATTACTCTAGTTTTTTTCGTCTTTGCATGACGGCGCGGTACGCTCATGGCTAGAAGTCTGAACTTGCTTTGTATGCAAACAATACTTTCTTGAAATGTTAAAACTAACACATTTAAAACTACTGCAGCAATACATGCACTTAAAAATACAGTTGGGGCAAACTGCAGATTATTAACATTATAACATGTTTTCCATTAGTATTTTTCAACTTATGTACTGATGGAAAAGAAAACCATAATTTCAAGACTCACTATGATTCTCTAAAATGACCCTTAATGTTCTTATGTTATAGTAACGCTACTACACACAGCTTTGTTGATCAGCTACTTGCCACAGTATTTTTAGTTATGTTAAGTTACATTTTAAAGTTGATCAGAACAATGACGCAGACTTCTCTGCTTCTGTAAAAGTCCAGCTATGAGAGGCAAGACAGAAATCAATTTTCCAGAATGCATTCAGTTATCTGAGTACAAGACTATTTTTTCCCTTCCCCTTATAATTCCCAGTCTTGCTGAGTCAGTAATTTCCAACTTCTGCAACAAATGAAGAAGAAAACCACTTCAGTAACTATACATCTCTCATTCTTCCGCAAAGTGTATCTGATGCACTAAGCAAGGTCTCTGTGAAGAACGTAGTTTGTCATCCTGCAAACGTGATAATAATGTATGTAAGAAAAGCCAGATTAGGTTAAAGATTATTCAAATATTTTCTGCATCCGTAACTTCTCACTGACATAACTGGGAGCTGAGGGATGCACTGCAAACTTTGAAAACAAAGTCCATGTACTTTACATAGGTAGGATGATATATTTTCTCTGACTTAGCTTTGTGATTTAAGAACACGGTGTCAGATGCTTACAATGTGATTTCCAAAACACCCAAGCAACTTCAGAACATAAGTCAACTCAACATTTTCTTCTGTTTTACTTCAGTGCTTTTGATATTCCTACATTCCTTCCCAAACAAAAAAAGAAAACACATAGCTATGAATCTAAAATGGAGTCACTTTTACACTTAGAGCTGTTAGGTTTACCTACCCTCCGCCATTCCAGAAGTATTACTAATACTGAGTCTGTTGCATCGAATTATTCTTCTTAGCACATGCGGAAGGAGAGATTTCAAGCCTCCTGTCAAAATCATCTCTTCAGCCTTAACAGAAAGATAATTATAAATTTAAACACAAAGCGCATTTATTTTTTTGACATTTTAAATTCTGATTTGCTGGAGAACTTAGCTTAAGTTTCCTCCTCATGCTCCACTGCAGTTATTATCACTGGGAAATTCTAAGTTATAACCCACAAGGCAGATTGAAGTCAAAAGGTTATTTCACTGACATTTTATGACTAAATGCAAACTGAATCTTTCAGTAAATTAGCCAGAGACATGCACTTTAACATTTGGCATAAAATGCAAAGTTTTGCTGGCCTGTAATGTAAGAAACAGATTTCTTTCCTCCCTAATAAATATTCATGTCCTACAGTATTCACTTTTCCAAAATTCATTGTAACTTTAAAATCGCAAAAGCACAAATGGATTAACCTACCAAGCTATAATCTATAATATTACTTCTCTGTTCAAAATGCTTTTAGACAATTAGCAATGCAACCTTGCGGTAAAGAGAGAACTATATTCAGAAAACGTCATGTTAATACTTTCCACATGTATTATACTCTTCAAATATTAATTATGTAGAATTGAATACTCCCGTGGCTATTCTTCCACTGGGAAAGCAGACATATAGATGTTTAAGTCACTTGTCATACAATCTGAAGCAGGAACAGAGGTAAGTACCCTAAATACAATCAATATCTGACGCTTTTTACATCTTTTGGAGATTTAAGCTATCTTTTTTCTGCAATCTAGTCAAAGTTCACACAAAGTTTTTCCCTCAACCTAAAATACCTAATAACTAAAAAGGGTTTATTACATCACTATTAGGAAAAAGTAAAAGATAGCTCAGGGTAAAATAATAACTTGGCTGCTTATGATTTTAACCTTGGTCACTTTTAAGTAAAGAAACTGAACTATCCTCCAAGTAATCAAATTACCAACCTCCAAGTTTCTCTTTAGTTCAGAAGAAGCCATTCTTGATGTCATTCATAAGAAGTAATAAATATGATAGAAGCTGTGCTGCTTTTTTTAAAAGATGTCAGTGAATTAATGTACAATGAGATGTTACAGCCTTCTAGCAAAAGTTAACTTTTCTGTTCAAGGTCCACAGTTTTTGTACTATAACTATGATAGTGCAAAATTTCACTCTCACAGTGGAGTGGAATATAAGTGAAACACTTTATTGTGGAAATTTATACCCCTGAGCAACTCATTCCTCAATTAACATGAAGTAAGAGTAGTGATATGCTTTGACTGAAATTATACTGTCATCATAGATTGTCTGTCCAAAATGTTTCCCAAAGCTTGCAGAATTCTGAGAGGTTAAGTTGGTTGCACTGAAATTTAGAGTAAGCTTCGTATCTATTCTTAATTATGAAATCTTTATATAACATTGTCAGCCAAAAGAAATCAGTCTGGATTTTTTTTCTGAACTCTAACTTACTACTTTCTAACTTTTCTCATCTTTTCTGCTTTTACATTATCACTCCGTATGCTGCAGAAAAAATAGTCTTCATTACAAAATCATGAACAATTCCAAATACACACTTTAAAGATAACAAGAAACTGGATTTAGAAATGTAGCTGAGCTCTAATCCAGGCCTACAAGCATCAATTTAAGAGACATTATTCTTACTGCAAAGAGAATTTCTAACACGAGCCTGGAATTATTCATTCAAAAGGTTTCAGATTAAATACAGTGATCCTAATAAAAAATTCCAGGTGTGTTCATTATTCTTTCAGATTGTTTTTCTTTATTTCTGAGCATCTTTGAAACCATCTAAATCATCTATAGGACTGATGGCCTAAAGAACTACTAGCTTACTTGGATTTGAAAGACAGTCTGAAGTTGTCTACTAGCTTGTGCTATTTGACTTCCCCAGGAATGGCTAGTTGCTATGCAGTATGTTATATCCCTATGCTAGGGCGCATCATCAGGTTTAGATTCCCCATTAGCCACCTCTAGGACCTCCTGGAAAATCCTTGGAGCCATCATGACCACGACCTGTTTGGAATGACAGGGGAGAAGGACCAAGATAACTCAGGTCTTACAGCATCTTCTCCATTTTGTCTCATCAGGATGCCCAATGAAGCGTACAGACTGGCTTCATGGGGCCCTCAAGCAGCACTCTGACTAAACGGTCTGGTACAGCTGTTAATCAGTTATCAGGATCTGTCCCTTGGCAGAGGTTTGTCAACTCCTTTCATTTTGTTCTGAGATCATTTCAGATAACAGTAAGTATCAGTTATCTCATGGGGGTATGTTCGATCGTGATACAGATAAGGTAGGGTGCAGGGTAAGTGTTAAAAAGCCCTTAAGAGAAGATGCTGACAGAACTTATGGCTGTTGTGCCTGAGGGTATCCTATATGGTGTCCCTTCACTAAGGGACTCTAAGATCTGGCTTTCCAGTCCGGGTTGCCTTTAATGGAATGAACTCTAAAGCCAATGAGATACAGTCCTGGGTAACCAGCATTTGAAAATCAGGTCATTTACTGGGTGCGTAATGACTAACTTCATACTTAAAGCACCCAGTCTGAAAAAAACCTTGTTCGAAGTCGTGTTGCTCACATCAGACTCCCTGACTTACAATACCAACAACCAATATTGTAAAGCTTCATAGCACTGAAGTGTCAAGATCACTCTTAAAGAACCTTTTCTTAAACATTTGGTTCCACATTAGAAGCACAATAAACACTTTTCTTTTTAGAGGTTTACATGAAGATTCCACGTATTTCATGTGTATTTTGAGTTTTACGTACTGAACTTAAATGAATAAATATTAAAATATATTGCTGTCTGACACATTAAAATGGCACCTACCCACTATTGATTTGTGGGCACTGCCATATCTTGAGCTGCACTTCCAGATCTTGACAAGGATGATGGAACTTTAAAGCTGGAAAGAGATGATAATGTGCAAGAATGATCTATAAGAATGATGCAAGGAGCTGGGTGATCAATGATGGCGGTATGGAATATGCCATATCAGTAGTTCAGAATAATGAATCAGCTTGTCAGAAAAACTATTGTATTGAAATGATATGAAATTATATGAAAAAGATATATCTATTCAGGAAAAACTTTTCGTTGCATCAAAGTGGCAGTCAGGAAGTACAGATATGCACCAGCTTTGGTAAAAGTTCTAAACAGATCTTGGGTCTGGTTTTAGTAAGTCAAGTAAAATTGTTAGGTGACATCTTCATTTAGTATATATCTGTGTAGCACCACTCCAGTCGAGTTAAGCAGATACGCATTGCCTGATTAATTTGGCCCAGCTGATTTGCAAAATATCCCATTACCTAGATAACAACAGTTTTCAGGAAGGCCAGATTTGGAGGGTGAATATTTTTTTTATTCAGAAGTTGTGATCAACTGTTGCCACGTGAAGCTCTAAGTCATTAACCATTTCTACATGCTGTTCTCAGCGCACTAGTTGAGCACGGTGACTGTGTGCAATGAGGTGCTGATCTTTGCTGAGGTGATTGGAATGGGACTGATTCTAAGCCTCATCTTTATAACTGATTATAAAGAATATGCTCTATTTCCCCTGAATCCCACAACTCATGCTTGAGAGGAATGTTACTTTATCCTGTTAAACCCTGCTGCTCTCAAGAGGCGTACCCCTGCCGGTCATATCACTTAGAGATTCACTACTTTCTATCTTCAAGCCTTGTCTGGTAACAAAGTTAGTTACTGTATATCAAGGTAAGAGTTAAATATTCAACAGTAATGCTTGGAAAAAGTGACCAATACCATCCACCTTTGCCAAATAACCTCCAACCCAACATGAAGGAAGAAAAATGCAGTTCCAGACAAGATTTAATAAAGAGGTTGCCTTGTCTTTCAGATGACTTGTATGATGGATAGAGCAGCCTCTTTGCACCACCCTATTGTTTGCATGTCCCGGGCTGTTTCTTGTTTCCTCCCTCCTTCTTTTGTCTACAGTGTGCCTCTGTCCTTGCCTCTTTCCTCCCTGAGTTCAGACCTCTGCCTCCACAACTCCAAGCTGGACTGCCCTTCACAGGGCTTGCTTCCTTGGTTTGTCTGACTGCATCCTCTGGCAGTACAGGAGTTTGGATGCCTTCTCTCCTCTCACTAGCTCTTTTTAATTTATATATCTGCTGTATCTCTCAGTTGTACCTTAAACTCTCTCTCAATTTTCAGCCTTAAATGAGCTTTTCTTGTTCTCAGTCTGAGACAAAATAATCTAACTTCAGAAATCATAAAACACAATAAATGCACAAATGGTTTCCTAGACTTGTAAAATGCAGACTCCTCTGAACATCAATATGTACACTTACATGTAGAGAGATAAATATGTATACATCCCCTTTTAATATTACAGATAGGCTTGGATTAAGCAGTTTTTCTAATTAATTCCTCCTTAATTTTTGACAGCAGAACCACCAACTAGCCTTGAAAAGTTACGAATCTTTAAATTGTTGATGGAGCTATAGTTTATAAAGCATTTTTACAATCTGCAGAGCATAATCTCTTTAGAGAGAAAGAAGGAAGTGTGGTAAGTGAAACATTTTGTATTACCTTAGAGCTTTCAAAATGAAACAGTGTATCTGTAAATTTTGCAGATATTTAAATATGAGCATAGATTCCTTCCAGGCCCACATTGTAAATTATTCATTACCCAAGAAAATGGAAAAATGTCATTTAAGTGTCAGAAAGATTACACTTTGAGATGCAGTGGGTGTGTCCATACTGCTGTGCTAAACCACACCAGATAAAAATGAATCAAAAAATTATATAATAACACAGAAGGATTAAAACATCCTTCAGAAGTGTCAGCGTGACTGCTTCGCCTTTACATGTGACAAGCAAATTCATGAAATAAAACTAAAAACATATAGTATTTCTGTGGTTTTAAAAATGGATCACCTGAGAATAAACAGCCTGTAAAAAGCACTGCTGGTAAAGGTAACAAACAAGTCGGCCTGAAGACTGCAAAGTAGCTAACACCAGTTTCTGATGCACAGATTACAGGTCTGGTTCTCCAGTGGTACTGATACACTAATAAGAATGTGGCTTCGTGCAGTGACTTTTCAAAGTGTAATCCAGAGACTTGCTTGTAGGGAGCCCAAAGACTCTTACGAAATACAGTCTTGCATTGTTTATACCACTTTTGTCCTACTTTCAGTTTAAAGTTTGATAAGAAGAACGGGTGCTGGCATGTACAGGTTCATTGGCCAAAAAAGTGCAGGGGTCACTACTTAACACTGCTGGGCAGGTTTTTTTAGATATTGTCACGCAGATAGCTTAGCCAAAGCTACTGCTGCACTAACAGGAACAGCCGGGTGACTTGAAACATGAGCCAGCCCACGGGCTGCCTTTACTGATACATAATGGAAAGTAATCGAAACTAATTATAATCTAACAAACCCTTTGTGTACCATGCCTTGCCCTAGTATGAATATGGTTATGGAGGCTTGTTGATGTAAACATGGTTTAAAATGACCTGCTGCTTAATCACCAAGCTGATTTGAAATTCTGCCAAGAGACTTCTGTGAAAAGCACAAACTTCTCTGAAAATTTACTCCATTTGATTTTCCAACGGGGTCTCTCAGTTATACTTGTGATGTTTTATTTGAAGAATCAATTAATGATCCTTTTTCTCCCCATCTGCTATGAATCATTTCAAAGCACAGAAGTGCTTTGTGTATCATTCCAAAGAGGAAGTGCTTTGTGTATTTTCAGACAGTGGCTCATCCAGCAAATTAAGATTTAACTTTACATTTGAAATACAGGGTATTTGCCTTTGAAGTTTACGCACATTTAGACGAGGACTGCAAATAGAAATTTAAATTACTTTCCATTAGCGTTCTCTCTGCTGCTTAAAGCAGCTAGCCTGTACTCAAGATCCTGCAGATTATGTCAGGATGAGAAAGTGATGATGGAATCAATGTACCTTTGATGCAATCTTGTTTACTTGCAAA
This sequence comes from Ciconia boyciana, assembly GCF_034638445.1. Taxonomy (NCBI): domain Eukaryota; kingdom Metazoa; phylum Chordata; class Aves; order Ciconiiformes; family Ciconiidae; genus Ciconia; species Ciconia boyciana. The sequence continues at coordinate 53,320,955 of NC_132939.1, read as the reverse complement.
AAATACACACAACGTTTAGTTTCTCCTGGTATATTAAGAACAAATAACAGAAAGCAATTACCAGTTCCAAAGCAGCCATTGCAGACAGCGCTGCGTGTAAGTGCGACGTCTTGCACAGACTCCCTGAACTTCCACCACTGCATTTGTATTATTTTACACTCAGCTTCTGCTCTGGCTCAAAATAAATTGTTTCTCAGGTGGAGAAATACGGGCCGAGACTAGAGAGTAGTTCACACTGGGACCCTGCCCTTGCATGGGCACAATCTATGCAAGATCTTGGTTGTTTAGGCCTTTTTATCCTGCAAAGGATGAGGCCTCATGACTTCATGCACCCTTCCAACCCCTTGGGTCATATCCTAATGCCTGCATACCCTGCCCCATCATCTTACAAAAACACACGACCAACAAGCTTTAGAACAGCCACCTCATTTACGTGCACTTTTGGCAAGATAAGGTACACACATAAGAGGAGACAAGGACCTTTATCGAGATTTAAAAACGCCACTTTCATGCCTTTGACTTTGCTGTCAGGAATACTCACCAGCTGCAGTAAAAAGAGACAGCAAATGATCTACCAGAGGTTGTTTTTGTATAAGATGACAAGAAGTGCTTATTCAACTTCAAGAAATTGAAAAAAACATGAGGGTGGCATTTAAATATAGTCTCCCAATCTACACTGAGCTACAGAAGATCTTTAGAATTGCTCCACAATTCTCTGGGCTGGGTCCAGCCACCAGTTCTCTGTCCTGGCCTCTTCTGGCACTGCGACAGCCCAGGGGTGCAGGAGGACCTTGCCTGCAGGCCACCCATGTCAGCTCTCCCCACCCTGCAGGCAGCACTGGCCAGCTAGCGGAGTACTGCGCATTGGAGCCAAGGTGATGAGCATCGGCTGGACAAAAATTCCTGAAGGGATGAAAATTTTTCTTCCCAGTCATACTCATGCAGAATGAAAGTGGAAGTCCACAGGACAAAGTACAGTGACTTGTACTGCTTTGTTTGCAAGGCAGCAGCCACAGGTGCTTATTTTGATAAGAAAGTATGTCACCGCCTAGGTTACACCCAGTCACGTCATGCATGGTCACAGGGCTGACAGGGTGCCCGTTCCTCCCAAGGAATTCCATCTGGAGGTAAGCAGGTGAGTGATGTTCTGCTCCCTACATGCCATAAAAATAGTACCATGCTCCCAAAAAAACATGCCGTGGTCCTGCTGTCAGGTCTTTCAGGCTACCCCCAGCATTATGCCCTTTCTTTTGGGTTCTCATGTCTGCCAGCAGGTTCTAAGTCACTGCATCCATCGCTCCTCACCATGCAATTCTCCTCAGATATGGTCACTAAAGGAATGACTGCAGCCTATGTATTTACACAAAGATAGTGTCCTTGAAATGTGGGTGTCAGTAGTCTGTGTCTGGGGAACCTCCAGTGAATTGTACCTCTCCAAAGACTACCAAGCACAAACATCTTTGCCTCCACAAATAACTGAGATACTGGCTTTTGTTGTTCCACTGCTTCCTTCAGCTCCTAGACCAAGAAGTACTGTGACCAGCTCAAAAGGCCTGAGCATCATTTCCCTGATGGAACTCCTGGCTTACGCAGTGCTATTTGGATAACCAGGTGAATCAGTGGCAGGCTCTGCAAGAATACCTCACTGCAACTTCCAGGAGTAAGTGTAGATAAGGTGCTGTTAGCAACTGTGCTATGTGATGGCAAATGGTGTGCTCTTGGACTGCTGTTTTATCTTGGAGCATCCACGCTGCCCACATATTAAATGTTAATCTGCATCAAGGATGCCTGGGCAGCTTTGTTCTGCAGCATCCGTTCAAATTGGAAAGGCTCCTTGAAGTTTCAGACAAGTTATGGCTGCATTACTGTTTTCATTACTGCATACCTGACAACTATGGTACTATGTGGCAACTATAGTTGTCATGATGATCTGGAAACTGCCCTTGATGGTCTGCTTGGTGCAGCCAGGCACCTGCAGACAGATTTGCACTCCACCTGCAAGAGCTCAGGGCCTGACTGACCAGTGCTGAGTAGAGCAGCATGATGAAAAGGAATAGTGATAAACAGTAATATCAATAATCAGACATATACTGTAAGGCTGACAATGACCACAATCCCTATGGAGAAGAGAGTGCTGCTTTGTCCCTAGTGAAGATGCCCAAGCTCTAGAAACCACGGATGTTACATACTTATTTAGTAGACTGCATCACAGAGCCCATAAATCATCAATGACAATGCTCACCATTCTTGAACTTGTCAACAAGAACTTGCAGGATTAGCGAGTTATAATCCTGAACAGTCAAAGTGCCTTGTGGTGGGACCCAAATGAAGATCTGTACATCATGCATAGCTCTTCTTCCCCTGCCTATACAGAGACAGTATGAGACTCTATGCCACATGAACCTTTGAGGACCTCAGCTTGGCTGTAACAGGGGGGATGGAAGACCTGGATGATGTGGCAGTTTAACCAAGCAAATGAGAGTGTTGCTACACTGACCTGATTGTCCAGCCATCTGTAGGAATCAGGAATGAACTAGTTTTATAGACAAATGGCAATCACACTGACCATGGGAAGAGAGGTTCTGCAAGTGGTGTGTTGGTGCTGCAGAGTACCAGAGTGCCTCCAGTTGCCCTCTCCATTTCTGAACCCATAACAGTCATTCAAAACCAGCATATGATGTAATCCCATTGGGCAACTGTCTTCATCCACCAGAATAATTCTTGATGAAGCAGAGAACGAGTTACCCTATAGCCATTGGCTGCAATGGTGCCTCCTGTCTAGAAGAAAGATGGGCTTGAACTGAAGCATTGTGTGCTGAAAAGGAAATCCCCAATTCCCTTACACTTTTAAATTGAGGGAAGGATACAGGCCCTTATCAAACTGTCCTGGACAGCCTGACCCCACAGCATGTGGATGGTTCTGATGCAGTCAGTCTCTCATGGTATCCTCAGAGTGTCACCGCTGGTGCCAGCAGCACCATGGCCGTACAGCAAGTGCAAGGGAGAAGTTTAGGAGCTCTGTTAGGCTTGGGTCCTAACACAGGTCATGCAAAGAAGTTCTCGTATAAGTTTCTGGTTACAGACTAGATCAGGCATTGCATGACTAAATGCTGTCACTCTGTTATTCAGTGGCTTAAACAATACACTACTGTGTTCAATGCAGTTACAGCAGACAGAGTGAATATCTCAAACTGCTGCCTTCATGTGCAGGCTTCAGCAGAGAACTCAAGAATTTGAAAAAATACACAGTTCACCTTTCTAGCTCATAGAACTAATCCTGAACTTTTACTGCTTTTCCCTATGTTCCGTGGGTAAATAGAGTAAGACCTGCAGGCCTATCACCCTCATACCTTTTATCACCATTAAGATAATTTTTTTTAAAAAAGCAGCTTGGTGTTAAAGAGATGACTCATAATGCTGCAGCATCAGTTAGCTGACTTGAAAGAGATGTTAATGTCATCATTTTGGTTTTCATTACCAAACAATAAGAAGGTAAGGGCTGAAAATGTCTTACCCATCTATCGCCTCATTTTATATTTTTAAAATGTAAATAAGCTACAGAGATTGGTGTATCTTGGTGTGCTCTACTTCCAAAATTCCATTTTAATAGAGATTTGAGCCCATATATTGTATAGAAGCAACACAGAACAAAATTTAAGCTATTACTATTTTTCGTTTATTTATTTATATAAGGTTTTGCTCCCAGATATGGTTGAGGTAATATGCATAAAACCTTGTCTCAGAGCTTACAGTTTAAGGACTCAAACCTATAGTACTTCTGTGAATATAAGTAACAGAGATAAGTGGATAAGTAGTCCTATTGAGTTCAAGGACAGATAAAGTGCTTAAACATTTGCTGTATTGTATTTCATCTGCATAAGTGTTTGCATACAAGCCATATACTATACACAGATCTGAGTAAAGAAAGATGTGACAGAAAAGTTATTTTAAAGTAAGGACAGAAAAAGATATAAGCAATACACATAAGCAAGACACATGCTTTTTATAAACACATGTGTATGGAACAAGCTAACACCCTTGATATAAAATAAGTTATAATTAGTATTGATGAACCATACAGTTTGGAAATAAGGTTTAGCTCTTTTTTTGTCTGCTTAGCAACTATTGATCCTTTATTCTGTTTTCTGTATACATGCCAGACAGGCAATTGCAATAATGTACCTTAAAATTCTATACCTTCTATTTAAGAGGTGCTTTAAGATATTAAGTTTTGAATAACCATTTTTGTTCTTGGATTTTTTTCACATAACTTATTATATACCCTAAGTATGGAGAGTGTGCTAAGTTTTGTTTTATTTTGTTTTCAAATGGGAAAAGACTCTTGGCTTGTTTGAGCATTAAGTTTTGATCTGGCTGAATTTTCTTCCTTCTCTGAAAGGGATTTTCACCTTCCATTACATTATAGTGCCTTAAGAGTTTCATGGTGTGGATTAATGCATGAGCAAAGTCCAAATAAGTCAAAACATTATTACAACAGTATTCTTCAGAAGACAGGATTAAAGCTACATCAAGCCCAGCACCCTGACTTTGATAGTGGCCAATAATGCATACCTAAGGAAGAGTTTACAATCAGAGCAAACATTGACAAAACTTAGCTGGTATATCCTTCCAGCATTCTGTGACCTGTGGTTCAGGAACTTCAGAGCTAAGGGTTATTTCTTTGTTTGTAGAGGTTAATGTAAAAACTGATAGCCAAGTGGACTTTATCCCATATAACTGCAGTTTGCAGCATATCATATGGATTCCAGTAGCTACCTCCTAAATTAACTTACTTGGGGAACTGTCTAGATGCAAAAGCCAAGAATTTTGCATGGATTGTTTTATTAGGATTCCAGTTCCAAAGCTAATGTATTTAAAAGTAACTAAACTATCTTTATACTAGAATGCAATCTACAAACACAGACATTCTTTTAATCTTAATTCCATAAATATATATCCTCTTGAGACAAGCATCTTAGAAGAGTGTTCCAAATACAATTAATTAGCTGTTACCGGCAATATCTTCTCCCAAAGAAGGGTCAGACTACACAGTATATGCAGTGAAAAAGGACAAGACAAATTAAAAGCACGCATCAGCTTGCATTAATGGGCTCCAAGTCTAAATGTACAATTAAAATAGAGCACTCACATTTACAAAAACTGAACTGTGAAAATCTATGGGTTTTGTCTCCAAAAGATTAGTCAAATATGTGGGGTTTTGATTGTGGGGGAAAGGGAGTAAGTAGTGAGTTTGGTTCAAACCTAGGCCTATTTAGCTAGCTTCTCTTTTAATATAATTAGAATGAAGACACATTTTTGGGACCACCTAGAATTTTGAAAATGGAGTGAGTATTTAGGATCAGCATTTCTGGACAGAAAAAGATAAATCTACAGAATGGATAATTGCTCAGCTACTTGGAAATAAAAAACTAACAAAAAACATATAGAGCAGGGTATATTGTATGATATATTGCTACATCATACCTATCAGGGAGTATTTTTAATAATATGCAAAGATGGAAGAACATTATCATTTGAATACAGGCTGAAGGTGTTTCTCACTACAGAAAGAAGAGAGAGGATTTTAATCAGCTAAAAGGAAGATGAACAGGCATCAGGTACTAGAACCTGCTACAATTTCCAGTCAGACTGATGGAGCAGTAGAAGACTGCTATTAAAAAAAAAAAAGTTACTACTACTAAAACATTTGAAAATATGATGGTAGCTAATGATTTTCAAACTCCATTCTCTACTGATAGATTTCCCTAATGGAAATCTCTTCTCTATTCTCATAATACTTGTATTTGTAAATTAACCGACTTTGACATAGAAAGTTTGGTATACAAGGCTAATTTTGAATTTATTAAGCACTTCGAACTGCAGATATATGAGATATACAACCATTGCGTCCATGGGAAAATTGTCAGAAACAATGCAAGGTCACTGGAGCATGAAAATGCAAGACTGGAAAGAAGTGAGACTTTCTTGCTTGACATCGAAAATATAGTTTACCAGAAGGCATGTAAAAGAATAGGAAACCATATATAAAAATTAGCGAATCTGTGTCCTCCTGATCAAACAATAAACATGCTTTTATTTTTTTCCCCATTTACTGGAAAGTTTCAAAAATAAGCATTCTGAGTAGATCCAGCTTCAGTTTGGAGAATATTACACAATATTTTCCACTCCTTTTGAAGAAGGAAACTATTGCGATCAGTACTTGGTTTCAAACTCTCGGCAAAAAAAAGGTGTGTGCATATATATATATAATATATATGTCTTCATTTCATGGTTGATCACATAAAACAAACTGTTCTCAGTTAAAGAGAGTTATTTCAAGACCGCATAAATTTAACAGAATAAAAGCCAGTCCAAAATTAATATCTTATAGTTCAAAGAATAGAATGATCTGTATGTGACTTTTCCATGGTTACTAAGTATACAAAAGAAAATATGCAAAACAAAGTGTATTAAGCAGGCATTGTTTAGGATATAATCTATGTATATTAAAAATAGCTACGAATATTAACAGACATGCATCTGACTTCAGTGACCTTGGGTTCATGAGCTCTGCAGAAGTCACACATCTCAAATGTCTTTCTTAAAAAGAAACAGGAATAGAGATGATACCATGCTTATAGATGGCCCATTTTGTTCCCGATAGACATGTATTTTTGATGGACAACTAATTTCTGAACTTTACAGTAATTATCAGCTTCAGTGAAAAAGTCAAAGTTTTCACAGTTTTCAGTTGTGCTCTAAGGGCTTTTGTCATAGCCCATTAATGAGAAAATTTGGGGGGGCACCTTTTTGTTCTGGGTCTGTATATTGCTCAACACAAAGGAGTGCCAATCTATAGCAAGGGCTCCTCAGTGTTACGGCAGCGTGATGTAATCCCTTACCTGCACTGAACACTCGTCCTGTGACTAAAACCATAAGCATATGTTTTCAATTATAGATTGAAAATGCTGCTGAAAATAACCTCAATAGCACCTATAAAATAACATTTAGAATTAATTCATTAGATCTTTTTGTAATAAATCAGAATACATTTGTGTCTTCTTTGAAACAGCTTATGAATATTGTAGGTAACTTGACTGCTGGGATATTTACTGCATGAATATGTGGACTTAATAGGTAGATGCAAGACAAGCAAATAACCAGGCAAGACAAGAGATAAGCCTCTCCGAAGTAAATAGCTAAAGATTAGCAATGAACATTCTATGAACAGGGGATAGTAAGATTATTAATAAGATGGATAGGCGGACTTTCTTTAAATGTTTTGGTTTTATTGTTTATTGTGAAGCTTCAACCCAGAGAGGTAAAAGCACTAAAAGGAAGACGAGCGATGATGTGCAGATGCACAGCATCACCTGCACCTATGACAATAACATCCTTGACTCTGTAATCGAAGCCAAATGAATGTTGCTGCTACTGTAGCAGAGGCAGGGAGTGGGGGGAAGCTGCTCTCCTGGGGCGTGTGGGTGGGGTGAGAAGGCATTTACTTCTGCAAAGAGAGGCACTGGGAAGACTAGGCAACTGTTGCCTTAGAGGAAGAATGATCAGTTTTTCATGGGATATCTGAAGTCAGAGAGGGTACATAAAAGGCTACAGAAAGCATGGTCGTGGTCTGGCTTGAAACACAAGATTAAATAAAGGTTTAACACTCGCTCTGTGTTTGTCAAAAGCAGGGAGAGACTCATGATTTTTGCAGAAATCCCCTTCATTTCCTCCCTATATACCCATGAAAGGATAGCGCTCCGGGACTGCAGGGGGTTCACAGCCAACCCCAAACAATTTATAATTCTGTTGCTTTGGTACTTGCTATCCAAAAGCAATTATTTTGTCTTATCTATAAACCAAACCAGTACCTCACGTTTGTCCACTGTCTTCAATCACGTAGCTCTCTCAAGAAAAATATTGCCTAACAGGGGAACAGTTTAACCAATTTCTTATCTAAAGGCTTAGGAAAATAATGGAAAGACATCGTAAGGCCACGTTGCAGATATATATTACTCAGAGAACGAGTGATTAAGCTGAAGTCATTCCCTAACTTCTCTGCATATTACAAGTAATTCTAAGAATCTGTGGGGTTCGCCTCATTTGACTTCCCATTTTGAAGATGCATCTCACTAGAGTCTTAGGAAGGCAACACTGAGTCCAATGGGAAGCAAATCACTTACTACGGAGTTTCTGTAATGACACGGTGGATTTGGTGTAATAAAATCTGGTTGAATAGGAATGTGTTATTTTGAAGCTGGAGAGAGATGTGGTATTAGTGTAAATCTTCATTAAATCCCAGAAAATGCTGGGGGGTGACGGGGTTGAAGGAGCTGAGAGTTAATGGAGTTATTTACAACGTCAATAGTCTGCACTGCTGTAAAGTTCCCCATCAATATGTTAACAAGCAGTCACAACAGAAAAGTAACTTTGAATGTGACATGATGTAAGGAGGAGGATGCCAAACCTCACTCTTAGCCAGACTTTCTAAATGAGAGCCAAGAGAAAACTGCTTAATGGGACATTTCTTTGCATAGCAGTCTAACACTTCAGAGAAAATGCAAATCCTGAGGAATTTACAAAAGGAGCGTAAAATGCCTTCTGACCAACTGGGGTTTTGATATCCTCTTGAAAGCCTGTCACAGCAAACACTTTACATTAGAAGAGAAAAGAGTTGTATTGAAACTGAGGGTTCTAACATCTAAATAACCTAGGTTTCCCCTGTAAGCCCTTTACTTAAGAAAAATGAAAGAAATGAGGCTGTGCATGGATTACTGAAAGCTCAAAAAACTGCTAGTGCCTGGTGCATAACCTGTACCTACAGCAAATATTTTACTGGACATTTTGAGGCGGGGTGACTAGCGCTTCAGGTGCTGGGTTTGCCCATGAAATAGGGGCAGATCCACCAAAAGCATGGAGGAGATAAAAGGTAACAATTCTTCACTCTCCTTTTTAACTAAATCATTATGGGTCATCGGATGAAACTAGCAAGTGGCAAAGTCAAAGCAAACAAATGGAGGTCTTTATTCATAGGCTGCATAGTTAAATCTTAGAAGTTACCACAGTTTGTCGTGACACCACACAGCTGCTATCGGCCAGTGCTGGAGACGGAATGCTGAGCTAGACATACCCTAGTTTGTATCCTGTATCTCAATAAATCAGTATGGCACAAAAAGTTTAAGAAAAAACAGTAAGGAAATGATAGAATTGCTGAGTACCAGTTACCGATTAGCTCTAGTCCCAAGTCATACAGTTTACAGTGCCAGTGTCAATTATGCAACTTCAGTTAAAAATCCCCATTTTTTTTGACGTATTGAAAATTTGTAATTTATTGTTAGAGATACTGGGTTTACTCCCTGGTTTTTCACAGTAGTATTTTATATCTGGTGTGTGTTCATGGAATCATGTTTATCTACTGTTTTTATAATCATGTTTATCTACTTTTATAAGCATGTTTATCTACTGTTTTTATATTTTTATTTTAAAAATAAAATTATTTTGTTTTCATTCTTTAAAACTAAGGGTAATCTTTCAAATCTTTTGTCAAAACATTTCCCTAGTCCTTTTAAAGAAGTTTTTAGTTGTAATGCTGCTTATATTAAATCATATTGTATTACATAATATTATATTACACTATGTTAAGAGGTGCCTTCCAGTCACCTGATATAGTACTTGAAACTAATGGGAGTTTTTGTATTTTTTTCTGAGGAGCTCTAAGTTCCTGCTAAACTCCAGGAGATATACCACCTGAGTCTGGAATATATTTCTCTTAATTTATTCACCTGTTTCAGGATTTTCTCTTCTGTTATTTCAATTCATGGGAGCATCTTATCTTTTTAAATTTAAAAGAGTAGATTCAAAATCAATAACCATACAACCTTTGTCAAGGTAAAGGGAAAAGGAAAAAAGGAATCTCTGTAATATGGTTCACTTCAATAAAACTCATTTTTGTGCTATGGTAATTTAACAGATGCAGTATCTTTAAATAGGTCACTAGAAAAAAAGTTGTGGAAATGAACTTATTATTTTTCATCTGTGCTTTTCAAAAACTGCTTTCCCCCTTCATTTTATGCGACACTTCTTTTCACTTACCTCCTTTTCTGTAGGCTCTCTTTAAGAACTACAATGCATACCTTTAAGCTCTGCCATTTAATAACTTTTTTTCTCATGTTTTTGCTTCCTTCTTTGGGGGTGGAAAGCAGATGCATGGCTTCTGCAACTATCAGGATGTACTCATGGTCTCCATGCTGAGTTAAAAGTTTTAATTTCCTCATCTCTAGCTTTCAGATCATCTCGATTAGCTTCTCCTTTCTAAAGTCCCCTTCTCCAAAGTTTACAGTCAATTTTCAAAATAATGAGAATTCACACGTGAGTCTTCTGAAAAGGATTTTGAGTTTAGTTACACTGCAGTCAGTATTACTCAGGTTTAATGATACCATTACGTAGAACAGTCCTCTGTGTTTCCTCCAACAAACTTGAAAATAATTTCAAATTATTGTGAGTGAGTGAGGATTTGGATCCAAGAGTCAATTCTTTGTATTAACTAAAAATTCCATCTCTGCCTAGCTTAAGCATTTAAGCAGATCAGAAATTGAAATAAACCCCTGTTTCTGTTTTAATAGATAGTGCTGCTTCCTTTCCCCTCTGGACAGTGTTCATTCATTTTCCTTTTCCACATCAGAAACCAAGTAACATAACAAATATTTTTATTGTTTCTCTTTTATAACCATGTAGATTTTCAACAATTAAACTTTTGAAAGTGTTGCCTGGAATAGTAGTTGTAACTGTACTGTAACTGAAGAAAAAATACACAAATTAATTTTCAGTGAAGAAATTAATACTAACTGAAACAGGACTTAAGTTTAATCAAAGATGCAACCCTAGAATCAGTAACGCATCTTCACTTACATGCACTCTTTCAAGAAACAATCCATTTCCTGATAGAGTTGTACCACTTCCGTTAAGAGAATTATTAGGCTTGGATGCTTAGCATAACTTCTCCTTTCATGGTAAGACATTAAGTGGTTTTAGAGAGATAAAACTGTTGGCCAGAGCAGTTTCATACAAAAATGCTTTAAACAGCAAATTTACCTACCCAATCTACTTTTCTGACAGTTATCAAGCACAAAACGTTCAGTTGCAGATTTAAAAAAAAATCACAGAGAATATATGTAAACTAGAAACTAGAACTAATACTGTACTCAAATCTCACACAAAAGCTGTTTCATGTCATGACTGTCTTTCACGGGGAGTCCTTCCCTAAATTCATTTCTTGGTTTCCAAAATTTGATCCTCTTTTTCCCTTGCTGTGCAAATGTTCTCTGTGGAGTGATTAAGGGGAACATTTTGTATCACCTGGCTTTCCAACACTTGTCCTTTGAAAATAATACCTATTTCTGTAACAATTCAATGACCATAAGAAAGCGCCAGATGCCTCCAACTTTAGCTCCATAGAAACTATGTTTTTCATATGCAGCTCCCCTTCAGAAAGAAAGTACCTCAACACTGTAAAGCAGTGACACCCTGGAAGTATGCAACTACAGCACTCATTTTCTTCTTTCTTTCTCTCTCTCTCATTTCCTCTCAGAAGTCTGTACACTGAGCATTTCAATTTCACCTCAGCCCTCAAACCAGCTTGGCACACCACCTCTTTTAGAACCAAAAAGGAAATGTTGTGATGCTTTTTCTTAAATGAAGTTCAATAATATCCTTCCATGTGGGTATTTCCCACAACATTTTTTCCTCCCTCTCTTCACAATTAGGAATGGCAAGTAAATACACATATTTTTGAACAGTTGTGTTGTGGGGTAGAGAAGGGACATCTATCTTTAGAACTCTGTTACTTCATGTTCCCAAACTTTCAGCACACGCTCAGCCCAAACGCTGAACTGTTGGTTGATTGACCTGTCAGGTTGCTCTTATCGTACACATGAATATGAAAATGCTACTTAAAAAAAATGCATTTACACTACAGAAGGAGAGTGGCTCTGCATCACCCCATAGTTTTTAATTGTTTTTACATCAAATATTTTTAACATTGGAGAGGTAATTTATTGAATGCACATCATACAAATAGTCTTTTTTTGTTCAGTGTCACAGCACACACATCAATGAGTATTTAAAATGCAAATAACATTTTCAGTCAGTTAAACTGCACTCAGAGCTGCACTTGTAAAGGCCCAGTTTACACAGCAAGGGTGGTTTTACTTCTCCAAACTATAAAGGAATCTCTTACAGACCATTCTGTACTCCCTCTGGGTCTATAGCCCATCATTGTTTCTGTACTTTAACATGCCTGCTTTGGCTGCAGGCTCAAGCCAAATTTCCTCTCTCATCTGACTCTGTGACTGTCTGTGTTAGTGATTTAAATGGGACAAAGGCAGAGCTGGAGCCCTGGCACACGACTATCCATACTTCTGACTGCTGGCATGCTTTCGGGAATGGCTGGGCCCCTGACTAGTACTCTCCCAGGCAATATCCTCGTACAGGTTGGGGGCTAGCATAGCTCAGTAACAGTTTGCAATCTGTATAAATCCCATAGGCAGCATGGAAAAGGCCACCCTGTTTTGAAGGGGAAAGAATGTAGCTGCGTGCATGCAAGCTATGCCGTACTATGCCATGCCACTTGCCCTGACACCTAAAGAGCAAGTCCTAATCTGCTTTATTTTCTGGTACAGATGTAGCCTGTATATTTCCACCCACCTGTGAATCCTATCTACACTTAAGGCTGACAAAACTGCTCCTTTTACAAACAACCACAAAGCCATGTGATACTGCTTCAAAGACAAAGGTGATTGGAGGTAATGAAACCAGCCCACTATGCCTGGACCATTCCACTGAACGTAGGTCCACTCTTAAATCAAGCATATGACCAAGTTTAATCCTCCACTGCTCCCAAAAGTTCAGCTGAAATGAAAACTTGAGCATAGTCTTGCACTCATGGACTACTGACAGGAGGTTTAGGATTTCAGTGCAAGTACAGCTCTTTTGTCTGTCAAAAGGTGAGATTCTTTCCAAGCATTCAGTAGGGCTGCTTTGCTGTTTCTGGATATGACACGAGACTCCCACTGCAAAAATATTTTAACACTGGAGAGATTGCTATGTAAAAAATCTTAATATTTTAATGGAATGACCATGTTGCTCAGTTACTCTTTCCAAGGTGCAAGAAAATCAGTGGGTCCCTCAGTGATAACAATGAACTTTCAGTTCATGCAGTAGTACTTTCCAAGCCCTGTCACAACTTAAATATACCTAAATATATGGGGTAATCACTGTGTCTTGCTATATGCATAGTCAGCAGCTACCACAATGGATCTTTAACCTTGGTTTGATGTTTTAGGGTTATCACCTCATTCTTTAAAGCTGTTTTAGCTGAAATTTAGAAGGAGAAAAGAGAAGGTTTCAGCCTGAGGCAAATAAGCAGATAAAGTTTGTAAAGCTACGAACATCTGAAACCAAGACTGTTAGCAACTACTGGATTCATTGCCAGCTCCACTCACACCGAGTGCTAGTAAGGAACAGAGTGGAGTCAGATTTCAGTCTCTCTCTTCTGAGGCTGCCAGGGACAGTTAGTCCGAAGTGTGGGCTAGTAGAGCCACTGGATGAAACATAGTACTAGTCTCTTTAAAATGTAACATCTGGGACACAGAATAATCAGAAGTGGTTGTTACTCCTTGTAAAGAAGAAGTAAAACTGACACTCCCCACTAGTTGTACAAAGGAGCCAGGAGTTACAAAGATGCAAAAATTTAACAATGAACTTTATCAGTTTATTTTGTATTTTCACTATTTTCCCTTTTGTAGTTTAGTATTATGCTGATGTAACATTTACTGTCTCTGCAATAGAGAGGCTTCTACCATCAAGTGACAAAAGTTAGTGAATCAATTATTTTTCAGTTTGAATACATCTTCTGTGATCAGACTTTCTGTATTTACAGTCTTGATATAATACTTTTGGAAAGGCAGTAACTGGATGGACATTTTCAGTGAAGTTATGTGTGTACCATATGTTGCAGGGAGATACCTCAACAGAACACCTGCAGTGCTTTGTGGAAAACACCTTCAAAAGTTTTACCAGGAATACTATGAAACCCTTAGACAGTATTTTTAATTTCTGCAAAGAAAACCAATCCCAAAAGCGCCTCAAAACCGAGGTTTGGTATTGAAACAATTTTATAGTAGAAAGCTCTTATCAACTTTAAAGAGTTCAACTCAATCTCTCTGCAGGAAACTGTAGAAATGTGTGCATTTTTTATGTATATGCGCACAAACACACACACCCCAATATATAATACTGGAATGTGAATAAAGGATTAACAGAAGACATTTTATTTCATTGATGTTTGATGTACCAGAATCAGACTCTGCGTGAACACAGCTGTTGTATGTGACACGGCATTGCAAATCAGCACCTTGTTATACAGTGTCAATGGCTGGGAAGCAACAGCATTCCAAAGCAACAAGTCTGAAATTACTGTAAATAAGAAATGGAGAGAAAAGTGATGTGTGTGATCTGTCTCAAGGAAATGTGGACTGCTTTAGACATATCGGATTGCTTCCAAAACACAACAGGCTGAGAGGCTTAAGTGAGATGAACAAGTCTAATATGATTCAAAACACATCTTCCTTGAAAACAAAATCACAACCCGCTCTCAGGACAGTGTCTCCCACGCAGCTAATAGGACCAAATGCAAACGCCCCAAGCAGTGCAATGTGGACCGGGGACGTGGATGTACCTACCCAGCGCCTTCCCCCACTCCCGCCTCACAACACGCCAAGGCAGGCAACCCCCAAACAAGCCCGTCCTGAGCCGGCATAACCAAGCAAACTCCTCTTTGCTTTGTGACCTTTCAGCCACCACAAAGGTTGTTTTATCTCCCAGTAAATTCAGCCTCTGCAACCTCCCAAGACGGCGGCTCCGCTCGCTGCCCTGCGGCCGGGCCGCGGACGCCGCCTGCTCCCCCCGCCCGGGCCGTCGGGCCCCCCGGCCTCGGCGAAGGGCGGAGGCCGCGTCCGGCGCGACCCGCGGCGCCTCTCTCCCCGCAGCCCCCTCAGCGCAGGCCGGCGTCAGGCCTGCGCCCACACCCCACCCGGCGGCCCCGCCACCCACGCCCCCATTTTGTGGGGCCCCGGAGCTTGCGTGACCCGGGCGCGTACCGCACGGCCGCGGCGCTGTCACCCGGCGCTGCGCGCTGGCGTGAAGGCGGACATACCGAAGTGCCACACTGAGGCGGCAGCTCTCCAGCTGCCCCAGCCCAAGGAGGCGGCCGAGGCAAGCCGAGCCGTGCCGTGCCGAGCCGCGCCGCGCCGCGCCGCGCCGCGCCCCACGGACGGGCCGCCGCTGTGGGCCTGCACACACCGCCCGCACCGTGCGGGGAGGCGGAGGTTCAGCGGACGGTCAGGGCCCTGCGGCGGGAAACCGCCCCCCGGCTGTCCCTCGCTCCTCCCTGCCCCGCCGCGTCCCTCGGCGAGGGGATAGCCTGCTCCCCCGTCCCGCTGCCGCCTCCCCCGCGCGGGGCTGGAGCTCTGCTCGGCTCCCCCCTGCCGCCACTACGAGTGGGGAAGCCCACGGTGCTCCCCCGCCCCCCCAAGTACGATGGAAGCGGTCCGTAACCCGAGGGAAGGGCGCCACCGCCGCGCCCTCAGATGATTGCCAGCCGCAGTGGTCAATCACCGCCTTCCCCTTTTCTCTAGGCGACCCAGCGCCCGCCCTCAAGCGGAGGGGGAGCGGGAGAGGCGGGCGGGAATGTTTACAAACAAGATTGGGGAGTAGAGGGATTGGGGGGAAGCCGGGGGGCGGAGCCAGCGATTGGCGCAGCCGCTGATCCAATGAGGGAGCGCGCCGCTCGGCGGAAGGGCGGGGGGAGGCACGTCGAACGTTCTCTGCCCAACAGCCGCTGGGGTTCGCGGGCGCGCGCGCCCAATGAGCGCTCAGCGGGGGGAGGGAGGGGGCGCGAGCGCCAGCGCCTGAGTAGGAGCCGCTCCTGAGGGCGCCCCCTCCTCCCGTCTCGCTCAGCCTATCCCGGCTGGGCCGCGCCGGGCTCCGCTCGGCTCGGCTCGGCTCGGCTCCGCTCCGCTCCCTGCTGTTGGGCGGGGAGGGCGGCCGGAGCAAGGGGGAGGGGAGCCGCAAGGACATGGGCTGGCTCTGAGGGCCGGGGGAGGGAAGCCGACGTGCGTGTGCCTCCCTGTATTTTAATAACTGTTTGTTGTTGGGTGGTGTGGGGTTTTTTTTTCCGTTTTCCCCAAGGCGGAGGGGAGAACAGCCGCCCCCAGCGCGCCTGCATGGCTCCTCTCCCCCGGAGCGCCCCTGGAAAATAAAATCCGCCTCAGGCCAGGTGACGTCCCCCCGCCTCCGCGCTCACACACACGGGGAGCGGCAGAGGCGGGGGAGCGCCCGCCTGTGAGAACATGGAGGGACCCTCGGGCCCGGCGGAGGAAGGGGAGCTGCCGCTCCTCACCGTCAAGCACGAGCTGAGGAACGGTGAGCGGGGCGGGCCTGGGGGGCCGGGGCGGCCGGGGAGGTCACGGCGGGGGGGGTGCCGCCGGGGGGGCGCTGAGGGGAGCGCTCCTGCCTGAGGGGAGGGCGGCGGGAAGCGCGGGGGGTGGCGGGACTTGGGGAAGAAGTGCTGAGGAAGGAGGTTCAGGAGAGTTGATCGGGGCCAGTAGGGAAATCTCGATGAGGAAAATAAAGACGATGAGCTGAAAGGCATGGGCAGGAGCGTGTGAGAGGGGGGCGGGGGGGGGCCTGCTTTTATTTCTGAAAAAAGTATTTCAGTTGGACTTCTGCGTATTTGGCTCCCCTGTCCCACTTCCCCAGTGGTATTTGACGCTTTTGAAGGAGATAAGGGTTAACCATTCTCCCCTCCCCCCCCCCCCCCCCCAGATTGTGTGTTTGGCTTTTATGGATGTTGCAGTATTGGGGGGGGGGGGGGGGGGGCTGTTTGTTACAGTCCTAAATGATGTCGTTTTATGTGTCAGCTTTTCTCTGACCTCGGTGAAATGCCGGAATTGTAGGGAGGGGAATGTGCCAACATATAACCGCAGAGTTATCTGGCTTTTCAGTCTATGAATCTTCTTGTAGCTCAATAGTTACTTGAAGACCCTCTGGAGAAGTAGTTCAACACGTGAAATGTATATGACCTTTCAAGATAACAGCAGAAATGCTCTGTCGTATGTTGTTGTGTTGAGGAAGATCTGTATATATTTTTAATAGGGACTCTGTGCTTCTCAGAAGTTTCCAGGCAACTTGAATATTGCAGTAAATCTAGATTTTACTGTTAATTTAGAAGTGCGTGTAAAATATAAACACAGAGAATACACATCCTGATTATTAACAGTGGAGGTGCTATTAACCCATGTCCTTCATTCCTTTTCTCTCATTTTCTTTTTTCTCCATAATGAAGTAAAAGTAAGTGTATGATGCTGTTGATCGCAAGAGTTTGAGACAACCGCCCCCCGGGTTAATGTAGTTGACGTTCTCTAATGGGCCGATGGGGAAGGCAAGTGCTGGTGCTGGGTCTCTTCGGTCACGTTCAGCCTTCTGTCCCCCTGTCACTCGGGTCTAGGGGCTCAGTGGACGTGCCCCAGCGGAACGTAGCTATCACTGCAGCTTAAAAAAAAAAAAAAAAAAAGGCGCTCTTCCTGATAGCTACGCAGAAACCAAAGGGACTGTAGTTTCCTTCTTTCAAGAAGAAGCAAAAGAGCTGGTGGAAAACCTACTTGTCTCACTGGGTGTTACTAGATTTCAGCGTGCAGGAGAAAAAAGGGTAAGGGGAAAGGAAGTGAAACACATTTATTCTATATATTTACCTAGCTATGTCTAGATTTCTTTTATAAAAGTTGAGACAGCACATATCCCTGTGGGATAGTTATTTAAAGATAGTTTGAGGAATAAACACATTCATAGAAACTAGACAAAGAGCTGTCTAATATAGCATAATAAGCAATTTTCATTTTGATCCTGATCTTAAAGCTTTATAGATTCAGGAAGTACCGATACTTGCTTTTAATTTAAAAATTCTTAACCTTGTTTGTGTCTTTTTAAGCTTCTGAAATTCGGCTTAATAAGAATCAGTTGCTTCTCCCCTCCTCATTCTCTTCTCCATATTAAGTATTTAGAAAACTCTGCTTTCTGAAAAATGCTTTCTAGCAATGGCTTGTCTATTTCTGGAGCATTAGGGTGGAGGAGGGAGCTGCTCTGTCATGTACTCCTGGGAGACTCCTACTCCTAAAGGTGTCAATAGTGTCATCGCTATGCAAGACGTATCGAGATACTGTTTGAGAACTTGTCTCTACACAACGCACAGAGATATGATAATTTGAGGAGAAAAATTGCAGTCAGCTTCTGTTGATATAGAAACATATAAACTATAGGATGCTTGGGATATTTTTCTTAGTTTTTTTGTGCTGGGTCTGACTGTGTGGGTTCCTAGCTGCTGGCTAGGGTCAACCCACCACAGTTTTAAAGCGTTGCAGCATGATTGTTTACTTTTGCTTCATTTTGGGAAAGAGGGTGAGGGGACGTGCAAGAACTAGAATTGGAGCCAGAGCATCTTCGTTGTTCTTAAATACTGAGGTTGTATACCATGAATATCCTTTTAATGTGCGATTTGTTTAGATTCTAGTGGTCCCCTCCTCTCTGTGTTCTTTCTTTGATGTTGCTAGCTCTGTGACTAATTGAATGATTTAGAATTACATCTCCAAAGTAGCTGTCAGTTGGCAGATGAAAAAGAGGTCAGTTTCCACAGTGCTTTGAAAGAATGTACTATTGTGGTAGAAATAGTGGCTTCTTTCAGAAGGGAGTGTCTCATTTTCATATTGTGGAAGTTGTTGCTTGAACCTCTTGATAACAAACTCAAAGTACAAAGAATTATATATTCCAATCAACTAAATGCAGGTGAACCTACAGTTATACTTTGCATTTGCAATTACTTGGGTCTTGGAATCACTCGAAAAATATTAAACGAGTTAGAGACAGGCATTGATTATGGTCAAGTGAGTAAGTGAACGTACTATAAAACTTGAATTTAAGATGAAATTAGTATCTTCAAGAATGAAACAGACGATTGCTGTTACCTTCAAGCAAGTATTGCGGCATATGAAAATGCACAGTTAGAGCATATGCAGTGCTATTTCTACACAGCTCCCAGCTGATTGTTAACCCTATCATACCATGGTTTGACTTTTAAACTTTGACTTCGAAATTACAGTGCTGGCTTTGATATGTAGGGCCAACCTTAATTTTAGCTCTATATCCCATATTCTTAGGGCCCTGAAACTCCTCTGGTGTGTGTCAAAAAAGCAATTGCTGAAAAAACATCACTTCATAGGCATGTAGATTGGGTCTGTGGTAGGGAAGGAACTGTGGTGCATAACACTTGAATGCCTCTGTGAGATGCCATGTGACTTGTTGTATTACAAATACTGGGCACCACTCTGTGTATATATATTTTATTTTAATGATGCAAAGAATCAGAATGTCCCCCTACTGCCAGGGAAACTGTAAGCATGCATGTGCTTCAATGATTGTTCCTTCAGTTGGTTATTTTGCAGGTCAGACACAGCAGTGACTTTTAGGACACATTTCACTTAATAGTGGTTTTCTCCTAATATATTGTCCTGGTTTCAGCAACTTCCCCCCCCGCCCCCGCCCCCCCCCCCTCTCCTGTCACACAAACCGTTTCTTCCCTGATAGAAACCTCACAATTCATCCACTTCAGAATAGTCACCATCTTTCTTTTCTCACTTTGGGAAGGAAATGAGTTTTGGGGGAAAGTGGAATCACCTTCTCTTTTCAGGAAGCAGAAGAAAAAAATATGCCAAAGATCAAATGGTAGGAAGTGGTGACTGTCTCTGATTCTTACTGAAGCTCTCCAGTGAAAGTAATAAGAAAATGAATTTTTCTGCAGCATCTCTTTCTGGAATCTTGTAAAGGAAAAGGTTTTATTTCTAACCTCAGAATTAGTACAACTTCTAATGTTTTTGGAGACTTAAGAAGTTATGTATTATTTACAGTGAAAAAAGAGTATTGTTGCCTCTTCACATTTTCTGTTTCCTGGTAGTGCTGTGGAACCAAACAATGGCAAATGTAAAGCCTATTAGAAAAATTTTGTGTGACAGGGAAGGGTATGGGCAGCGAGGGAAAGACTTGTGATATGGGAAGGTAAGAAGGAAACAGAACTGTTAACAGTGAGATTTCCCCCATCCCACCTCCTGTTGGCTTGTATTGTCGCTCTTGTTTTTGGGAAAAAATAAAATAAGGATCAAAGGATCCTGAACCTTCAGTGTATGTGACTAGGTAAGAGGTTGCCCATCTTGCAGCATGCATGTGCACTCCCTGCTTTGCCCAGTGAGAGGCAGAGATTAGCAAAACTGGGATCTTGAAGGGAGCTTCTGAGACATTGCATGAACGTATGGGCAATAGGCTGTATAGATGTTGTTTGTTTTGTTTTAAGACGTTGTTCTTTTCCTCTTGGCAAGTCTGTTTTGAAGAGGATACTGGATTCATTTTAATGCTATCACAAACTTTGGGCTAAAGAACTTGCTTTAGTTTGCAGTTTGTCTGACACGTGACACATAACACGTGACGTGCGAAAAGGCATGTACAGCCCAGAAGTCAACATAGCAATGGGCTGCAGGGCTCCAGAGGCAGAAGAATTTGGAACTTCCACTTGAGTCAAATAACTTACAATTCAGTGTGAAATTCTAACTTACAATTCAGTGTGAAACTATAAAAAGCTTCAGATAATAAATACATGGACTGTTCGAAGGGTTTAATGTTGCAAATTCTTAGTTACCTCTTCTTGAATGAGAACTTAAACTAGAATGGATTTATTTGTAAACTGTAAGGTTCACCTTACATTGTAAGGCATTGTGAAAATTTGATGGCTAAAAACGATGATGAATCATGCATTAAATAGAGTATTCAACCTTTGCTGTGGAGCTACACCTTGCACCTCTACAGTATTCTATTTTTTATTTTTAAATGGGAATGTTCTTATGAAAGTTTAAAGATAGTTTTAAAATTATATTTTCTTTAAGACACAGGTTTTTTTATTTGACTTTATGTACTAATTCTGCATGTTGTTTAGCAATCAGAAGATATTAATAGTTGAATATTTCAAAGCTTGGATTGCTTTTACTTTTTTGAGCACTGAAATGTATGTTTTCTCATTGCTGTGGGCAGTATAAAGCGTGTTTTAAGAGAGTAAGTTTATGAATCATCCTTAATACAACCTAAATCTCTGGATTTTACTCTTTACAGAACCAATACTTCTTAAAAATATTTAGTAGTCTAGGAATTTATTGTTATTTATCTTCTGGTAACTTTGATTATGATAAGCTCTGATTATGAAGGAGGAGAATGACTATTGATCTCTTCTTGTTATTGTTTTTTGGGTGTTTTTTTTTCCTCCCTCCCCGGCTTTGGAATCTAATAAACATGGCTAAAATTATCTGTAAAAGGGTCTGGTACCGTTGCTCATTTTGCTTTCATTGCTTCAGTGATATTCTATAAAATGTCTAATATTAATGAGGACTAGTAGTCGCAGTCTTCATTGTCAGCCTGTTGTTTAGCTTTGTTCCAATGTATTCTAAATGTGATGGTTTAAAAGCTCATGCTGGATTCCACAAAGGAGTTGGGAGACTTATATGCCACGTTGATGCACTTTAGGATTTTATTCAGGAGGCAATTCAGAAAACACTTGCCAGAGTTGCTTATACATATGAGAGAGCCTGGATATCTGAGGGTGTGATTTGCAGCTGTATTCTTCATGTAAATATTTCTGTTGGATCCCCTTCATTGCTTGGCATCATTTGAGATCTTATGGTAAACTTTCTTTTTCTCTCTCTCTTCTTTTTTTTTTTTTAACCATTATACAATCGTAATGATGAGGTGCAAGCTCTGCTAAGATTTCTTTGCTTCTGACTCATTCTGTAGAGAAGCAGATGACCTGGTTTACGAAGGGCTCATGTTACACACAGTCACTTTATTTGTTTTTGTGTTTTGTTTTGGGATCTATTGTGACTGTTTCCTCTTCCCATTTTTTTGTTGATGTCTGTAAATATTTTATTCTGGCTTGGACAGATGGTTATAAAAGCTTTACCTGAGAGAGGCTAATTCTCAAGATAATTCTTAAGTTTTTCTGGTTAACGTCTGCATAAACTAATACGTAAATACCTTCCATCAACATTTAAATTCAGTTACTCTTCTTTTGTTGATAAATTAATCTACATTCTGTTACTTTTAACACTGTGTCCAAAGTGCTTGTGATTGAACAAAGTGTATTTTTTTTGAAGTGTTGTACTGATTTCTGATGATAGAGAAGACCAAAGTTGATTCATAGCTTGTACTTAAATATAATTTCTTGTTTGAAAGAGTGTGCACAGTCTTTTAGATATCTGTTATTTTCATCTGACTGTTTCAACTCTGTTCAGCATTAGGTTATCTATAGCAACTTTATTCCTTAGCATTGTTCCTAATTACATTTGGGGCTTTTTGGCTATTATGTGATGTATAGTGTTACTACACATTAAGCTTCTAGCTAACTACGGAGGTGCTTCTAGGTTGAGTCTTGGAGACCTCATAGTGATTCATCTCACAGTAATGGCAAACCTCACAGCAAAATCACCTCTGTAATAGCAAAAGGGCTATTGCCGATGAATGCAAATGGATCTTAACATGGAGCATTTTCCAGTTCAGACTATTGTGAGTCTGGATCGTTGATCTCAGATGCCTGCACTCTTAGTTCAGCTTCTGATATGCAAATGATAACTTTGGTGGGATAGTCTTCTGCAGCTTTAGTCTGTTTTCATAATGGTAATGATAGTTTCCTGTCGTGTTCCCCACAGCATTTCATGCTTCTGAATTTCCACATACTGTATTCCACTTAGCTAGTACTTCAGAGGTCTTGGTCATCTTTGGCTGTGTAAAGTTTTGGCTTCCAGGCTTTCTAGAATGGGATCAGCAGCTTTGTGAGATCTTGAATTTTTTTTTTTCAGTTCAGATGGTCTTCTCCTTAAGCATCTAATATTATAGAGAACGAACAGTTGTCACCCCAGTTATCTTAGTTGTGAGTTCATGTTCAGAGTAACATGGATTGCATTTTCTCTTCTTTGATGTGAGTTCAGAACTGTGTGCATGTTTTATTTTTGCTCTAAATTCTTTTTTGGCCTAAGAAAAATCAGGTAGTCCTTGAGATGGTATGCTTTTTAAATTCCATTTTAAGTTTGTAAGATGATTCCCTGTCCTGATTAAATGGTACTCTTGTTCAGTTTTTTGACAATTACTGACAATTGCTAGTTGGTGATGGTCTTTCGGATTTTATGACTGTGGAATGTTTTTCACTTCCCTTCACAAATAGTTCTCAGTTGCCGAGAACCAGTTACAATGAAAGTATAATTTTATATGTAGCAGAAAAACAGTATAACATCCTAGATACATTTTCTTCAGTGTCTAACAAGCAATAGTTGTGTGGCTTCTGTTTACGTAGTGGTTTTGGGTTTGTGTTGTGTTTTTTTTTTTGTTTGTTTTTTTTTTTTGTTTTGTTTTTCCCAGGAAGGAATGTGCTAGTTTTGCTTAATTTCAAGGAAAAACACCCACTCTTCACTCTGAGTAAGGGATAATCTCAAGTTTGTGTTCATATAACTTTGAAAACAGCATCTGTTCTTTGTTGCTGTGACTTAAAGTAGATCTGTTAGATGAGTGGAGATGGGCCATTCTCTGATGTAACAGGTTAGAACCAAGTTGATCTTGGTACCAGGCACTGGACACCTAATAGTTTGAAATATTACAGAATATCTTCTGTCCTGTTTTCCTTCTTGCTTTCTCTATTCTGCTTTAAATTGTCTGAGGTTCATTGTTCTGCTCAATAAAACAGCAGAGCTGGTCTCGCGTTGCAGAGAATGGCAGAGACAAGTCGCAGCTTTCAGGCAGAGCTTGTCCTTGAAGGTGGCTTGATCTAGTTCAGTAGAGGAAGCTCTAGTTTTGTTTGTCTGCTTCAAAACCTGTATGCAATGGAGTCCAGAAACAGAGGACACAGCACATTTTAACTTGAAAACAACCACTGTTGAAATAGTATTTCTTAAGATCATAAAAGTACAATTAAAAGCAAATAGTCATTACACAGTACCAGCTTTCACAGTTCTTAGTTCACACTTGGCCATCTCAAAGTTCAGGTATAGTGCAGGTGACAGTCATATCTCTTATGTCATCTGGAGATCCTCCATCAAGCGGAAATACTTTGTTCTGGTTCCCAGAGTTAAACAGACTGTCCTACTTTCAGGGGGCTGAGAATGACAATAGTGATCTCCATGCATTGGTGTCCCTGCATGTGGAAGTTTGTCTTCACAGTGGGAATATGTCTAGATACTTGCTTTCTTTTTGCCTTCAGAGGTGATAATTGTGACCGTTACCAATATTTCCTCTTTGTTTTTATGGATGCCATTATGTCTTGGCCTTTTCCTTTAGTCTTTGTCTCTGGGTTGATCTGTTGTATCTCGCTGTTAGCCCTCAGCTGCATACTCTGCTTCTTACCATGTTGGTCCAGTGCTGATTACTGTGGACTACAGTAGAAAATCAGTAAATGGAAGCTTTTCTTAATTTTACACCTATGCAGTTAGCTTGTCTCCTAGAAGGTGCCGTCAGCTTACTGCTTTTTTTCCATGATGTACCACCATCCTTTATACTGCTGTGTCATGTGTAGCTTCAAATCATTTGTGGAGAAACTCTTGTCCTGTTGATTCGGGCAGTACTTTCTTCCTTTCCAAGCTTAGTTCCCTTCCTTGGTACTCTTCAGCTGATGTGTCAACAGACTTGAAGAAAAAGGGCATGGAGAAGTAAATTTTCTGTTTCCAAAACTGCATTCCTTGCACTCAATTCTTAAATTAAGAGCTTTCCCAAAGCTGCTGTTTCTGAATGGCATCTTTGCATACACTGAAATGTTATGGTACTATTTGCTAGAAATACTGCTAGCTAGATGCTAGAGCATACATCCTGTTGCACTCTTGGCAGGTATGTTGTCTTCATGCAGGTTGCACAGGCAATTATTGGGTCAGGTTCTGATACCAGTCCTAGCATAGTGATGTCTGTGAGGTGGGAGAAGCCTTTTACTGTTCTGGTAGTGGTAGTAGTAGTGGCCTTCTTGTTGCAATCCTTTAAAGCCTCTCAAACTTGGAACAGTTGTCTTGTAATTGTGGAAAGCATTCCTTGTGAGAGGTCCTCCAGCAGTGGTCGTTTGTGTTCCTGGGAGTGACTGGTGAATAGAATAACTGATCTTTGGGAATTTATGCTCCTGAAAGCAAGCTGAAGGAAATGTCATAGAATCATAGAATCATTAAGGTTGGAAAAGACCTCTAAGATCATCTAGTCCAACTGTCAACACGCCACCTCCATGCCTACTAAACTGTGTCCTGAAGTGCCACGTCTACATGTTTTTTGAATGTCGGGATGACAACTTTCGTTCTGGAGAAACTGCACCTCATCTCAGCTAGAATGTCAAAGTGCTGCAACTGGTTTCAGCAGATGAAGACAAAGAACTGCTCTAGCAGTGCCATTGGAAAGAATGTGGCACAGATACAAGCTCTTCAACTTGCTTTTCTCAGGGTATGACTTGAGAAGGACTGAGTGTAGCAGCTGAGGCTATTGGAGCAAGTCATTGCCAGCCGTGGCAACATTGGGAGAAGCACTTTCTGGGAATTGTTAATCTTTCCTTGTAGCTTTGAAGATTTGTTATTTTTATTTTTTTATTAAGGATAATTCTACTTCTTGCTTTAAGGGAGTAATTCTGAGAGAGAGTTTCCATGTCTCAAGTGTCCTGTCATATCTCTGTGTTATGCAGCACCTTTTAGCTATCTGTATCTTGTGGGACAGCTTTTTTTCCCCAGTATAATGCAAAAAGAATGAGGTGGGACTTGTTTTATAGTGATCATATGCTTATTTGTCATGTAGTTTTCCCCTTTTACTATGAAAATAATAATATGATAACCTTCCAGACATTTAATTTTTTTTTTTTAGGATAAGGCAATTAAACCTCCTAAATGGAAGTAAAAATGGGATTAAGTGGATAGGGCAAAATTATGTCTCACATTGAAACAAGTACATAGTAATTCAAAGTAGGTGTCACTCAGCTTTTTACTGCGTTAACCTCATGAAAGTGGGAAAGGTTTTACTAATGTTATTGAATGTGGAATACATGTTAAATTGAGTTTATGGTACAGTTTAGTTTAATGGATTGAGTTTAGGACTTGATCTCTTTTGTAGTGCTGGCTATAGTCCTAAAATCTTCAGCATGTTACTGGAGATGAAGCGTTTCTCTGTTTCACTCTCTGTCCTCTTATTCAGTTCCAAGAATATGGCAGGATTAAATAACTGTTTTGCTTTCTAGAAGGGTGTTTAATTGAAAAGCCTTCTGCTGACAGCTCTTGAAGGATGTGAGATGGTAAAACCTTTTGGGAGTACTCCATAATGGAAGATCCAAATCAGTGGATTTCTCAGTGAAAAATTTATTCCCACTCTTGAGCTCAGCACTTACTTAGCTAGTATCCAGAGAAGTTTTATGTCCTGAATCTCTTCAGTGACATCCACTGCTTCATTAAAACTGTGGACACTCCTGCTGACTCCTGCTGTCCCTGGCAGGAAAGACACTGTTTTGAAACTGTATACATTGAGTACCATTCTCAGTACTTGTTAAGAAGAGTAATATGTAATATTAAGTTGCTTTAAGACAGACTGCTTTCTGACTGTGACACGACGTACTGTAATTATATAGACACTAACTCAGTCTCGATTTGCCTTACCTGCTGTTACTCGTTTCTTGGCACATGAGTACATCTTCCTTACTGCTGACTTCAGCAATGACTGTGATGTGGCACTAGCAACAGTATTTGTTCTGTTTGCAGTGAAAATAGTACAGTAAGCTTCCATTCAGCTCATGTGGTGCATATTACCTCATTGATTTGTTAATGATTCTGGTACTATCTTGCCTAGTACACGTTATTAAAATAGAACTGATCACAAAAGTAATGTTTCTCTAATAATAACTTCACTGTGCTGTGTGGGGTTTTTTTACATGTAGCATTAGGATAGCTTGTAGATTCCCTCAGATTTGCAAAAATCATTTTCATGTGTACATCTGTTTGTACAAGAAAAAATCCTGAAAGCCTTTTAACTTTTCTAATCTCCCAGTAATTTCAAGTGGTCTGTCTGTGCTTACTCCAAGTTTCATTAATCCCTCGTAAAGATGAATGGTAAGAATTGAAAATAATATTTCAGATGAGATTTCATCAGTGCCTTGCATGAGAGCACTAATGTTACCCTATCCCAACTAGATGTGTTTTGTGTATGTGTACAGATTCCTAGGAATGTTGGAATAAGTCACAAATTTGTTTTTTCATTTATTTAGTGTTTGGATTTTTTATACTTGTTCCTCCTTTGCAGAAAGATGTATTTCTGAAGCTTTAAGTTTTCTGTTTGTTTTGAGTTATTGAGTTACTGCAGTTCTGTGAATGGAGATTAACTATACATTTTGATAATTAATTCAGAAAGCACACTGTCTTGATAAAGTTTCTTAGAAATACCAAACCAAATGAGAATTTCTATTGAATGGAGTAAGTTAATTTCAGCATCTGCTATGAAAGAGTTTTCCTCTTTTGGTTAAGATATCTTTGTACTTGAAATCTGTGGTGCTTCTACTGAAAGCTTCTTGCACATCTTTCCTAAGCGTTTTATTTATTTATTTATTTATTAAAACTAGCCTTTAGGCATACAGTTTGGCTTGAAGACGCTCTTTGAGATGCATTCTTTTAGCAGCCATGCCAGCTTATGCGGCTTCTGCTGCTCGATGCTGCATCCTTAATTGTGCTAGTAAAACTACTTATGCAGCTGCACATTAAAGTGGATCAGGGAACTGAACTTGGTTAAGAATAATCAAACTTAGTTACTTTTTTGCCTTACTGCTTTTAACCTGTGTCATTTCAATGAGCAGCTTTGCTGAATGACCTGCAGTCATATTGATGCAAATGGATAGATAATATTACTATAGGAATGAAAGATGGAAAAAATGGGAACTGCTTAAGGCTTTCTCTTAGCAGCTTATAAAAGAAAAAAAACCCAAACCAACTCACCACAATTCCTTTTTTAAATAGGGCTCTTCACTTTTGTTAGACAAAAAAAAAAAAAACTTAAGGTGGCATAGATTTGTATAAACATAGAACCTCCTCCTACCAAACTCCCCAACACATGAAACAACTTTGTAGTAGTGTCCTGGTTTCAGCTGAGATAGAGTTAATTTTCTTTATAGTGGCTGGTATGGGGCTATGTTTTGGATTTGTGCTGAAAACAGTGTTGATAATACAGAGATGTTTTAGTTGTTGCTGCACTAGTCAAGGACTTTTCAGCTTCCCATGCTCTGCCAGGTGCACAAGAAGCTGGGAAGGGACACAGCCAGGATAGTTGATCCAAACTGACCAAAGGGCTATTCCATACCATGTGGCATCATGCTCAGTATATAAAGCTGGGGAAGAAGAAGGAAGGGGGGGACATTTGGAGTGATGGCGTTTGTCTTCCCAAGTAACCACTACACGTGATGGAGCCCTGCTTTCCTGGAGATGGCTGAACACCTGCCTGCCCATGGGAAGTAGTGAATGAATTCCTTTGCTTTGCTTTGCTTGCGTGCGCGGCTTTTGCTTTCCCTATTAAACTGTCTTTATCTCAGCCCTCGAGTTTTCTTACTTTTGCTCTTCTGATTCTCTCCCCCATCCCACCAGGGGGGAGTGAGCAAGTGGCTGCATGGTGCTTAGTTGCCAGCTGGGGCTAAACCACAACAAGTAGCTTAGATTTTTCCAGACTTCTTGGTTATGTAGACTCGAGGTCTGTCCTACTTGATAGCAGGAAAGTGGAGAGTGTTTATAGTTTTAGTAATCCTACGTTAAATGCATGAATAGTTATTGGAGCTCTGCTTATGTCATCCCAAACAGCATATAATCCAAGAACATGAGAGTATTCAGGGTGCTAGGGCTTAAGGGATGACCTGATTGCTGTCTGTAACTATGAGATTAGAGATCACAGACAAGGTGGAACTAGACTCTTTTCAGAGGTGCCCAGCGATAGGATAAAAGACGGTGTATACAGGCTAGATGGGCTTCAATTATTCTGTGATTTTATACCTCCGGGAACACCGATAGCAGCAAGAAAATTGCTCTCCCTTGCTTTTCAAGCTAAAAGAATACAGTACACAGCTGGAACGTCCTTTTAGTGCTGCTTATTTTGTACATCTACTAACTTGTTTTTACTGAAGCTGTAGTAATATGTCAGAATGATGTTTCAGTGTACTACATATCTGATGTTAATTTTTTTTTTTTCCTTCAGCAAATTTGACAGGCCATGCAGAGAAAGTTGGCATTGAAAACTTTGAACTCCTGAAAGTTCTTGGAACAGGGGGTAAGATGCACTATTTTTCTAAGTTGAATGTTGGAAACATTACTCTTAAGTATAGTTTTGTTTTCCAGCTGAGGTAACTGGAACATTCTTTAGGAAGATATATCACTTTTGTGTTTCATAGCATAATTTTCTTCACTTTTTTTCTCACAAAGATTGTGCAAAATTGGAGGTCACGTGTTCTAGCTTACAGCACTTCTGAAGATGCACTTTTATAAAAAAAATGGAAAATAAATGGCTTGAGATTTATGTCAATTTAATAGAGTTTGTGAAAAATCTGACCTAAGTTAAGGCATGATCTTGATAATTTCATTAATTTTCAGACTATATTTTCATGAATTTCTGGAAAAAAACAGTAATATTAGTACAGTATTGAATAGGATGCTCCACTCTTTAACTCTATGTTTTAGAGTTGGTGTTGGCTCTACTAGTCTTTGTCCTATTCAAATCACAGTTTTTAAGGTGGAAAATGTTCAGTGTTGTATTGTGGATTTCAGCACAATGTTGGAGATTTGTAGGATGTTGTAGGATTGCTGACTGTAACCAACAAAAAAGCTTTGTTTCTCCTTTGTTAAAGGGACACACGCACACAGGCCCATACACAGACCAAAAGTAATGGCTTTTATTCTTCTTAGTGTGTTTATGCAATTTTTTTGTCAATATTAACATCAGATGCAGCGTTGAGTAGATTGGGGTAATCATGATGGTGGACTATCATCAAGGTCTGTAAGTTATAAGTTAGTTATGATATTAAATTTTGGGTGTTATCAGCCATTAACAGCTAGCACTGAGGCCATTACTGCACAAGCTGCTACATCACTGGAAAGAGCAAAGGGTTTTGATTTTCACATTTAGCTGTCATACAGATTCTTTCATAAATTCATTAGGTTGTTAAATCACCTGAGAGTATATATTTTTCTTTTTCTGAAGTAATTTTTTAAAATTTAAATTTAACAGGGTTAATAATTCAACCCTTGCTGTTAAATTTCAGTAGTTAGTGGTAGAGGCAAGGAAGCTTTAATATTCATAGATATGTGTTGCATATTCATAGGTAGAAGCAGCTATGCTGTTCTAAGTGGTCAGTATTGGTCTGAGTGGGGTTGACAAAAAAGAAATTACTTATGCATTTATGTGAGGATGTCTTTCTCTCCTGCTGATGGAAGCATTGGCTGAATTTTTAATTATACGTGTGTGTGTATATGAAAACCAGTCCCATACCTGATTTTTTTCCTTTTTCCTTACCACTGCCATTAGTCTGAGATCACCTTAATATTACAACTATTGCATTTGGAATACAAAATAAGTTTTGGTGATTTCATAAGTGTCAATCTTCAGGTTCAAACTAGTAGTAGCCTGACCTCCTCCTACTGTCTTTAGGCAGTACCTCTGAAATACCCCTTTTGCTGCTGTTAAACTGTTGTCTGTCATTCATTGCTACCTTCCATGCCCTCTCTTATTCATGAACAGATTAGCTAAATTTCTCTTGGCCTAGGATACTCTTAATCATAGGAGGTAGTCTTTAGGCTCACAGTGCAAAGCTATCCTATTCATTCAGGTTAACAAGGTAATTTTTATGAGTGACCCCTTTCAGAAAAGGCTGCTACAATGGGATTGACAGTGTGTGTATCTGTGAAGAAAAAAAAAAAAGCCGAGGAAGCATGCCTGTCTGTCTTCATCCTGCTCTAGTAGTCACGTTGCTCCAGAAACATCTTCTGTCTTAGTAGACTTCAAACTATTTCAAGAACTGACTAAAAGATTCCTGCAAACTTTAGGAATCCAAGGACACCTTGGGTATCCTGGAATGGCATTTGTAGGAAGAGTAGGTTGTTTTTTTGTGGTGGTCCCCTCCAGCCCCCCCCCCAAGGAAATGCTAGTTGCACTTTTTAAATATGTAATTTCAATCATAGTCTGAGGTTCATGCTTTGGAAATCTAGACCATCAGGGCAGTCAAGAAACTTTGTTCAGTCTTAAGCGTATCACAGCTAAGACTAGTGCACTAGGTGTGTCAGAGGTTGTTGCTTGCCCGTTACTGGACAGCATTAAATGCAAATGACCTGATCGGAATGGAGCTCCTTCTGTTTGCTTTTGGGGAAGTGACCATTTGTGAATTGTCAGTGTTTGCAGTAACATTCAGCTGAATCGCTGAAAACAGGACTGGAATGGACTTGAAGAGGTACTCTAATTGCTTGGCCCAAGACACGGTCAGTTATACCCGCATCATCCTTGACAACAATTTGTTCCTAAAAGCCTCCAGTAGTAGAGATTCTACAACCTTCCTAGATGTTCTTGCTGAGGATGTTTAATTTCCTAGCTTGAGAAGCATTCTGGGGATTGCAATAAGCAAAAATCCCCTCTCATTCTTGCAAGAGGCTTCTGAAAGAACATTATTTCACAATAGGATATACCTGTGTTAAGGTCTTTCTTCTGTAAATATCATCCAACAAAATTTTGATGCACCATCTGAACATCATCTTCACTTTCAGTGTATTTGTAATTGTTACGGTCGGAGAGTTTCTGTGTCCTTTTCATTGACTTGACAGAACAGAACAGAAACTGAAGCAAGATACTGGCCATTTATCTAGGATGATCCTGAAATGTTCTACTGTGAAATAAATTTTTGTGAGGATTGGGTCTCCTGTTACAGAACCACAGAGAATGTTGTACAAATTGGTGCTGTTAGTTAACATACAAACCCCTTTGTAAAAACTTAGTTTTTAGGCAGTTCTAGAAGTACCTTGTCAATAACAACAATTATTGTGCAAGCACTCTCATAAGTATGGAAAACCAACTTAAATGCTTTAGACCTTGCAGTATCTGCTGCATGTGAAAAGTCAGGGGCTATACATTCAGTTATTTGGCTGTCTTACTGACCGTATGTTTTTCCTGTGCAGTGTACCTTGCTTTTTCCCCCGCAACTTCCATAGCAGAGAGATTATTTTTCAAAAACTTCATAAGACTCTAACTACCTGTTTGCATGCAAACTTTGCTAGAGGATCTTAAGTGTTGTGTCGTGAGTTGTGGGGTCCTGTTTAGGCTTGTAACTTCTTGCTCTCAATTGAATTGAGGTTGGAGGAGTGAGTATGACTACTCTGACTTCTCAGTTCTTTGTACCAGAATATATGTTTACTTGGGGGAATGAGAAGAAGCATAAAGAAAACTGTCTATAATCACAATAACATGTCAGAAATATTTGGAATAGCAGGCTCTTATTGCAGAGTTGTCTTAAATGATACCGTACAAGAGTAAGGCCTCATTTAGAGCTTGTACTCTCTTGTACAAAACTACTCATCTGCATTTCAGTTGTCATCCTTAGGCTTGCTCTCACAAAAAATGAGGAAAAAGTTCAGAAGGTATTTGTATGCTTTCTGTATTGATAAGTAAGAGTCTGAATTATCTTGTTCTGTAGTTTTTATTCTATGAGAATAAGAAAGGAGGATATTTTCTTCAGTGTAGATCTGACTAATTTTTATCTATGTATAGTTGGCGATCTGATTATGGTGAAGCTAAATGCCATCCCTCTAAACAGAAACTGCCTATTGGCTAGGTTGCAAGTTGCAGGTGCTTATTAGATGCCTTTCACCTTTCCGCCAGAAAAAAAAGTGATAATTTCATTATTTCAGAAATTTGAAATATTTCAAGTATTTCAAGTGGAGGGTGTGTGGGGGTGTTTCGTTGTTTTTTTTTCTTTCTTTTTTTTCCCCCCTTAATTTTTAATCAGGGTGTATGGGGAAGGCAAGGTGATTCCTGGAACCTAGAGACCTCTCCAAACAGCCATTGTATATCCATTAGTGAATTGCCCCCAGATTATGGGCAGGATGATGAGAGCACCGTGGTTTTTTTGTTTTGGGGTGTTGGGTTTTTTTGGCAATTCTGAGAACTTCTCTGTCTTTTACACTATGAAGTAAATTCTGTGAAGTTGAAGATGGGGCTGGGGGTTGAGATAATCTTAAATTGATTCACAGGGACAAAAGGGATACTATAGCTTTTTTGGGAGCAATTTAAAGAAAAATTAGGAAGAGGGCATCGATGACTTCTGTTTATGTGTTGCTGTGTATATTTAGGCAAGAGCTCTCTTTACTCTGGCAATGAAAGCCTTATCCTGGTGTGAGCTTTTAGATATTACTGATATTACTGTAATATAGCTAATGCTAAAAAAAAGCTGTGATGCTGTTTTAAAATTCTTCACTGTGGAGTTATGCAGCATGCAAAGAGTTTTCAAACTATCTGATACTTAAATGATCTACAGTAATGCAAGGCAGAATACATTGAAACCTCACAGTCATATTAAGTGATGACTGTAGATGCTATTTTAACTAATGACAATATTTTAAATATAGTCTGCTATGAAGCAACTGGAATAACTAAAGAAGATACTAAAAATATGTGAAATTAAATGATACCTTGCTTATGTATATGTAATTGTGGTAGTTTTGTATAGACTTCATGGTGGTATTTTTCAGGTAACAACAGTGAAGGTTTATTTAAATCTTCATTTTTAAATTTTATTTTTTAAAAAGATGAAAAAAATAAGATTATTAGAAATAGTATCCTTGTGTACTGATATTTCTCCTGTGGAAGTGATTTTTTTTGTGATAACATTTTCTTTATGCTATGGCTTAGCATAATTTCATACTTATTGTTTTCTTTATTTTGCATTTCTTTCTTTCTTGCATTCCTTTATGTCTGGTTTGTTCTTGTACACACTCTCAATTGGAAGCATGCTTGTTATATTTTGCTTTTTGGTGTTAAAAGAATATCATAGTATACGCATTCGTCTTTTGACCTGAGTGTCACAGGAAAAGACAAGGAAGCAAAAATGTGAGTTAGTAGCCTTTTAATCTGAGTTGGATCCTTTTACATTGCATTAAGGAGCTATTAATAGAATAAACTTCCCCGTTGAAGGAATCAGTAACACTTTACATCAGTAAAACAAAATACATGACAGTATGCCACTGTTAATAAAGCTATTAATAATGTACTTGTTGCTCTGGGAGCAAATTATTGCTTACTTGACTTCTCTGACTTGCCTGTGTTCTACTCAGTATATACTTTCTGAAATTCCAGTCTCTTTTTGTTTTCATTTAAGTCCTTTTCTCCTGCTGTTACTGTATAGCTGTTACTGTCCACTGAATTCATGTTTCCAGCTGTCCCTCCTATCTAATTAAAGCTTTTTTCCTGTGACATAGAAAACTAGTGTCTATTCTGTAGAACAAGGTTACTTTACAGCAAAGTAATCTAATGTTCTTCCCTTTGTGGCTTTGGGAAGCAAAGAGAAGGTGGCTCTGCTGGTTTATGCATGCCCACTTGGCTTATTTGCTTCATTCTTTGTAAATGTGTTTTTAAAATAAAAAAATTTGTTAATGTAGAGTGTATTCTGGGTCATACATCTTTCTACACATAGATTGTTCCTTTTTTTCTACTCAACTGTTGCTGCTTCTGACTTCAGTAAATGCCACTTTCGTTCAGTCTTTCAGCTGTGCTTAAGAAGAGACAACACAAGTGGTTCCTGAGCATGTGCCCTAATAATCTGGTCTACTGCTTGAACTACAGTCCACTAATGAAAACAAAAATAATTAGAAACAGGAATATAACTGCCATATATAAAAGAGAACATTTTATACATGATCTTTTGGAATTTAGTGCTTATATGGGAAGGATATTCTCTTTACGTGTGGAAGATACTTAGAATCTGAAGGATATATTAATATGAAGGGAAGAAAATTGGTAGGATGAATGTCAGATTTAAATAATCAGCTCAAAAATCTTGTTATACAAGAAGGTATAATGAAGTTCCATCTAAGAGGTCAGAAGGTATTTGGATAAAGTTAAGGCTGTGAAATTAAGTTGGATCTTTCAAAGCATATTGAAGAAAATATAAAATACTCTTCTCATAAAAGGAGGGGAATGAAAGAAGTGGGGTTACTGTGCTCAGAGTGAGCCAAAATTAGGGAGTGTCTAAATAATTCTAAACTCCAATTAATATTTTACTTCAGTTTCTGCTGAGGAGAGCTATAATGAATACTGAATGGAAGGTGGGATGGCTAATTGGAGGCAGAGTTTGGAAATAGGAAATTATTCTTCTGTATGAAGCGCAGACTGAAAAGAGGGGACTGTGTTCAATCTAAGAACCTGGAACCTGGACAAATTCATCCCATTCATCCATCAGAGAATTCTGAAAGAATCTGGACATTAAATTGGAGATCAGGAGCAAAGATTCTTACTGGAACTAATGTCAAAGGTGGTTCTATGTAACTGGAGAGAATAGCAAATGTAATGCTATGCAAGAAGGGAAGAAGGAAGTAGAAGATGATCCAGGCAGTTACTGGTTAATTGTTCTGACTTCATCTGACTTCAGCAGTATGCAGTGCCTTCAAAGCAATTTTGAAGGAAATAATTCACCTTAATTTTTGTAATAATTAAAAATGAATGATGTGCTTATCCAGTAGTAGATTGTCTTACGTATGAGAGCCTTCTTCTAAAAACTTACTTTCTTTTAAAAAGTTAGGCACATATTGCCTGCCATACCTATTTACTGTAATAAATTTTACTTTTTTAAAAAAGCTAAAGGTTAAAAAAGAAAACAAAATAAAAAAAACCCAAAAAAACCCCCCAAAAAGCAAAATGTTGATAGAAAGTACATTTTAAGATGCAACTTAGGCTCTCCTGTCACTTTCTGCCTTTCTTATTTATCGTCTCTTACTCACTTGTTTAATGGGACAGGGAACTTCTTGGGGAAATAACAATGTTGAAAAAAGTCCATTAAAGATTCTTGCCTATCTGATATTTAAGGAAAGATGACAGAGAATGCCTCCTCTTTGACAGTTTGGTGGTGGACAAAAAAAATTGGATATGCTTGTTCAGAATGCTATTATTTGATCTTTTTAAGGTTTGTGCTTGGCTTTTTTTCCTGTTTTTTAGCTGCTAGAGCTATATCCCTTTCTGACTTTGCCACATTCCAAATTTTAATTCATATGGACAGATAGCTGCACAGTGAGAGTTCTGCCTCCAAATTCTTTAGGCAGATTAAATCTAAAGACTATTTTAACAATAAAGTGCAGAGAAAAGAGGTCATTAGGCATATATCAGGCAATAATACAGTGGAATTTATTCAAATCATTAAATATTTGGTACCTCTGAGCTGTTTTCTGTTGTTGTCTCATTATTAGTCTTACACTTAGAGTAAAAAAGTAATTTAAGAAAGAGGTGTAGCTTATGTTAACACTTGAAAATACTGCTTTAAAACTCTGTATACAAATGTCAAGTTTTGATGGATTTAGAAGTCTGCATAAACCATCTTGTGTGCTATAAACAAGAATTGCTTGCCTTTTTCTCTGTAAGAATTAGCTGGCATGATGCAATGGCTTAATGTGCTTGCATTTATACAGAAAGAATAAAAAGGCAAAGAATACTTTATATTTTTAATTCATCGTCTTTCAGCAAGTGTGTACCTTAATATATTTTAATGACTTGCTGAGTTGTTACTTACGATGACGTGTATTACTATGAATGTGTATTCATGAAAAAGGCAATAGTGAAAGGAAAGTTTTAACCCCCAGTTATATTTTTCTGCCTCACAAATTAAGTGGAAATTTGGTATAAATTGCTGGTATGAAATCTCTTATTCATCTTAGAGGCCTGATATCCATGATATCAATGTGCAACTAATAATTGTTCTTTTTCTTTAACTTTAAATTATTATTTTATTTCTCTTAATAAACTACAAGGTCAGTCTAACAGTTTGTGTTTGTGTACGTATGTGTGTGTGTGTATAGTATGTATTAATAGTATTTAAGTTCTTCCATCATTTAAAATATTTTTAATGAATTTTGGGGGTGAATATTTGGTGACTGTGTGTGTGTTTCTTCATGGGGGATATACTGCTGGCTAAATATTTCTGCCTTGGAAGTAGTTGAGATGTGCATCAGATTTTATGAGAAAACATTAAAATGTGGCTCTTCAAGAAATGAAAAAAAAGCTTTTCTGAAATAAGATTATCAGGAAACGGTATTTTTGCAATTAGTTTATGTGCCTTCTTGCTGCCACTCAAATGAATTGCTTTTCCAGTGTTGTCTTAAGTAAATTTCTCGTGGTGATATCACAGATTCTGGTGTTGAATATATCATGAGTCATTTGATTAAAATAGTGCTACTTAAGATTTGTTCTCATCAAAACTGCTGAGAATCCTCATCATTCTGTCAGTCCTTTTCAGATTTCTGAAGAAACAATTTGTACCATGGTAAAGCTCTATGTTGTAAATACTTTTATGATAACACTAGTATAGTTTCTAGGTATTTCCTTACAGCTATTACACTTACCAGATAATTTTCTCCTATGCTGTATGTAAAGCTGTAGTAGGTGCTGTTAATATACTGCTAGCATTCTCCCACTTAAGATGCATTATTGTATGGTTTTATAAAGTGTGATAAAAGATACAGGTAGGCAATTATTAAAATCTAGGGGCTTTTGTTTGTTTTAATTTAGCTTAACTTAATGTTCTCCAACACTTCTGATAAAACTACTGCTTCTTGGGAACCTAAGGAAACTTCTGTTTAATGCTCTAGGCTGGGCTTTTCAGAGAGGCACAAGGAATCATAGAATCGTTCAGGTTGGAAAAGACCTTTAAGATCATAAAGTCCAACCATTAACCAAACACTGGCAAGTCCACCACTAAACCATGTCCCTAAGCACCACATCTACACCTCTTTTAAATACCTCCAGGGATGGCGACTCAACCACTTCACTGGGCAGCCTGTTCCAATGCTTCACAACCCTTTTGGTGAAGAAATTTTTCCTAATATCCAGTCTGAACCTCCCCTGGTGCAACTTGAGGCCGTTTTGTCTTGTTGTATGGCTCGTTACTTGGGAGAAGAGACCAACACCCACCTTGCTACAACCTCCTTTCAGGTAGTTGTAGAGAGCGATAAGGTCTCCCCTCAGCCTCCTTTTCTCCAGGCTCAACAACCCCAGTTCCTTCAGCTGCTCCTCATCAGACTTGTGCTCTAGACCCTTCACCAGCTTCGTTGCCCTTCTCTGGACATGCTCCAGCACCTCAATGTCTTTCTTGTGGCGAGAGGCCCAAAACTGAACACAGGATTCGAGGTGCGGCCTCACCAGTGCTGAGTACAGGGGGACGACTACTTCCCTAGTCCTGCTGACCACACTATTTCTGATACAAGCCAGGATGCCATTGGCTTTCTTGGCCACCTGGGCACACTGCTGGCTCATATCCAGCTGTCTGTTGACCAATACTCCCAGGTCCTTCTCTGCCAGGCAGCTTTCCAGCCACTCTTCCCCAAGCCTGTAGTGTTGCATGGGGTTGTTGTGACCCAAGTGCAGGACCTTGCACTTAGCCTTGTTGAACCTTATACAGTTGGCCTCAGCCCATTGATCCAGCCTCTCCAGATCCCTCTGTAGAGCCTTCCTCCCCTCAGGCAGATCAACACTCCTGCACAACTTGGTGTCGTCTGCAAACTTACTGAGGGTGCACTCGATCCCCTTGTCTAGATCATTGATAAAGGTATTAAACAGAACTGGCCCCAGTACTGAGCCCTGGGGAACACCGCTTCTGACTGGCTGCCAACTGGAGTAAACTCCATTCACCACAACTCTTTGGGCCCGGCCATCCAGCCAGTTTTTTACCCAGTGAAGAGTACACCCATCCAAGCCATGAGCAGCCAGTTTCTCCAGGAGAATGCTGTGGGAAACCGTGTCAAAGGCTTTACTAAAGTCAAGGTAGACAAAATCCACGGCTTTTCCCTCATCCACTAGGTGGGTCACCTTGTCGTAGAAGGAGATCAGGTTGGTCAAGCAGGACCTGCCTTTCATAAACCCATGCTGACTGGGCCTGATCACCTGGTTGTCCTGTACGTGCCACGTGATGGCGCTCAAGATGATCTGCTCCATAACCTTCCCCAGCACCGAGGTCAGACTGACAGGCCTGTGGTTCCTGGATCCTCCTTCTGGCCGTTCTTGAAGATGGGTGTCACATTTGCTAACCTCCAGTCAACTGGGACCTCCCTCGTTAGCCAGGATGTTCAATGTCAAACGCCAGCTGAAAATTGTAGGGCTGTTCCCTTAAGCAGATGAGAAATGCCAAGCTAAAACCATTCTCCACACTGTTTTTGTTGCATGTTAGTAGAATGCAGAACTGTTACCTACATTTTTTGAGAAGTAACTTCTTAAAAAGATGTAAATACTACTTTTGGAAGCAGTTTTTTTAAACTAATGCTCTCAGTAGTAGGGATCTGTTTTTCAGATGCTAAAAATAAGTTAACATCCAGTATTGGGAAAATAAGTGAATAACATTAAAATTGTGCATATGTATAACAGTATTGTATATGTATTGTATATGTATTACTGTGGTCACAGTATTATGGTCTGTACAACCTTGATTCGGATCACTTGTGTCTGTACATCATGACAAGATTTATGGCCCATGCCTATTTTACTAAAGTAGTCTTTTTAGACCTATGGTTATCAATTTCTTGATGACCAAGTGGTGACTATTGAGTCCAACTTAGATATACTTGAGATCTCATAACTACAATTAAAGTTGGGGAATGCGATATAATACTGAACATCTTGAGAAAGATTGTCCTGAGTATCTCACGTTTGTCTCCCAAAATAGAAAGATATGTTTACGCTAACCTGTTCTGACTCCATTTGCCATTCTTGACAGATATGTTATGAAAACTTACTTTATGAAAGCTTTTATTGAGAATAATGGGTTCTGTAAAGAAGGCAAGCATGATTCCTTAGGGTATGATGAGTCAGGTAAAG
Organism: Ciconia boyciana; assembly: GCF_034638445.1. Classification (NCBI taxonomy): domain Eukaryota; kingdom Metazoa; phylum Chordata; class Aves; order Ciconiiformes; family Ciconiidae; genus Ciconia; species Ciconia boyciana. The sequence goes on along the minus strand of NC_132939.1, from coordinate 53,280,746 downwards.
AACTTCTTAAAAAGAATTGTTCATTATATGAGCAATGTCACTTCTGTATACTGAATGAAGCAGGACTTGGTTGTAGGAAAAACCCCACATGTCATTTGGTAATTTAAACTCTCTATTACCTCCCTGGAAAAAAACAGGAAAAATCTGGAGTTAACACATAATTACTTACTGGGAGCAGTGTATGCTATAGCATTTTTAAAGACCAACTAAAGTTGAGTATCTCACATCAGGACAGTATAACCTGTCTACTGCATTTACAGTTCTGAGATACTTGAGCATTCTCTTTGAGAAAGTAATGTGAAGGTAATTATAGGGGTTAGACAAAACACCCAGCTGGTTCAGTTTTCTGCCTCTCACGATGGCTTAAGGAGACCCTACAAGAACATGGAGAGGCATACGATGATGGTTTCCTTAGTGAACTTACAGCAGCCTGCAGTTTGGGGTCTGCCTGAGCCCGAGATTCTCTTCTGTGTTTAGCAACACTTGGTATACTTTCCTCTCCCTCAAGGATTTATATACTTTTTTGGAACTCATCTACATTTTTGACATCTGCAGCATAATGTAACACTAGTTCCGCAGCTTAACTGCATATTTATTTGTGTGTTTTGGGCAGTTCTTAATCTTGATACCTAATGATTTCATTTGTTACTTTAGTTATTTTATTTCTAGAAATAATGAAAAATTGCTTCTTACTTACCTTCATACAGTTTTTGATTTTTAACACTCTAGCATCTTCTTAAGTACTCTACTTTTTCAGTATAAATAAAAAGTCCAAGTGTGTTTAGTTCCCTTCATAATTAGAAGAATTCTTTTATCTTTTTCTGTTGGTTTTTTTTTAATGTTCTCCTAGACTTTTCTGATGGGGGGAGGGGAGCTGGGGACAGAAGAGAGGAGAGACCAAAATAGTGTGCATCACTCAAGATGTGAGCACACAAAGATTTCATACCACAGCATAACAGATTTCTGGTTTTGTGTTGAAGGTTTGGGGGATGGTACATTTGTGTAATTTTTCCCCTTCAGTACTTTCCTTGAAGTTCTAACATTCTGTTTGCTTTTTGGATTACCACTGGTGTTTTCTCATAGGGTTGTCTGTGGTAACTCCAGGTATTTTTTTTTTTTCTCAGTTACAACACTATGCACAATTAATTATTATCATACTTCACGTGGATTACTCATTTACCTGCTTGGAATTTTATCTGCCATTTTATTTTTAGCTACTTAATATTTTGATACTGTGGTACAGTTTTCAGCAGTCAGCTTTGATTTCTGTTGCAGTAGATAATTTACTAAACCAAGAAAATAATCTTCCTCACTGTTCATATATGACTGTATCAGGCAGGATGAATTCTTGTGGTGACCTCCTTTCACTGAAAAAGCTGAATATTTATTTTTAACCTTTTGGGTTCTTGTCTGCTAATATAGTTCTTCATTCATAAGAGAACCCCTCTCTTTGCACCCATGATTGTTTAGTGTTTTTAAGACCCTTTTGTAAGGGAACTTAAGTACCTTGGAAATCTAAATAAGTCAACCATATCATTGTTCCTTCCTCCTCATTCCTTTGAGTGATTATTAATAGAAATAATTATTACTGTCTACAAAAGTAACACTCATTCTTTCACATAGAATTAGTAGATACATAAACAGGATACTAACCTTTACTGTTTCTACAGGTTTGCCTAGTAGAGGTATCAAATTTACTTGTGTACAGTTCCCAGGAGCCCTTTTTATTAAAAAAAAAAAAAAGGGTGGCCACGTTTGCCACTTATTACTCCAATATGGAGTGTATTTTTAACCAAATATGTAAACAGAACACCTAGATTCAGTAATTTAAGACTCTGGAAAGACTACGTTTTGGACCTGGTGACTATTTATTTTACTGTTTGTGTTCAGAAAACTTTCTTTTTTGAGATAATTTGTCTAGCTTATTCTCATTTAAGTCCAGTATGGGGGCCTCAGAAAGTTCCTATATACTAAATACTGATGGGAAGAATTAATTGGCTTTTCTATGGGTTTTGGAACCTCAGTGCTGTAAAGCCAGTAATGAAAGCATGTAAGTTGTGCAAATATGGGCAGACTATTTTGAGGACAAAAAATTAGCATCTCTCTTACTCCAAACTCTTGCTAAATTCTAGGTATGGGAGTTTTAGGTTATTACAAAGGAAGAAATAATCAGCTTTTAAAATTGTTTTTAAATACCAAAGCTCTGTTTGATTGTTTTTCCCACTCTTGCTGTGTTCAGTGACTAAGCTCATTTGATTGAAATTTTGCTCAGAAAAGGTCAGTCTGAAACAAAAAAAGTGTTCTGGAAGATTTTAGCCTGCATGGTTACTGTTTGCCATAACAATAAGTAATTGAAAATAATGATATCAGCCAGACCTGTAGTACGAGTAGGTGACTTGTGTTTTTTTTTTTCTCTCCCCACTTTTTTAAGCCTATGGAAAAGTGTTCCTAGTAAGGAAAGTAAGCGGCCATGATGCTGGAAAGCTGTATGCCATGAAAGTACTGAAGAAAGCCACAATAGTTCAAAAAGCCAAAACAACTGAGCACACAAGGACAGAACGACAAGTGTTGGAGCACATTAGGCAATCACCATTTTTGGTCACATTACATTATGCCTTCCAGACAGATACAAAGCTTCATCTCATTTTAGGTGAGTAGTTTTCAGGATTCAAGTCTTATGTTAATGAAAAAAAAATAAATCTGCCCTTTTATCTCCTTAATGTTTTGTAGGTTTTTTTTCATGTGGTCTTAAGTACTGTGTGTTTGGAGATTGCATGAGAGACCATAGGAAGTAAAATACTGTTCATCTTCAACAGTGTCTGTGTTTGTGGTTTTCCTGTTTGAACATCAGTGTGCTACTCTGACTTGGGGCGGGGGGGGGTAGTATTGCCAGTGACTTAAATGCAGCAAAAAATGTACATGACTGTAAGTACCTAAACCAGAGAACTTATTTTCTGGAATAGTTCAAGAACTATTTTCTTGAACTTAGCTGGAAGATGAAATTTTGATTTGCACTTTTTTAACCATTATTATATACTGCATTAGTTTTCTACAGATTTTCAGACAAACTGCTACCATGAATGAAAAAGTTCTTCATCTGCATGAATATGGGCATTAAAGTGATTCAGTTTATTTTCTCTGCATGCTGCCTTTGCGTACGTGGCACAGAGGTTATTGGTAAGGTGGGATGACCAAACATGACATTGTTACTGGGATTAGTTGGTAGGAAAGAAGAAAAAAGTAAGGAAATATTTAAGCAGCAGAAAGCCTTCTAGTTCAAACATACTGTACATTTCACTCTAAGAACATATTGTATATGGTCCTCAATGTGATCAGTGTTTTTGAAATGTCATCTGTCTGAGAGGACAGGGCTACCTGTCACTATGCTGACCAGTTAGTATGCTGTCTTAACACTGAAACGTTGCAAACTGAAAGATCATATCAAGCAGGTCTTTTTTCTGAACAAATGCGCTCATAACGTAGGCATTGCCAGTTAAAGATGATTGTGCTTTCATTTATTTCTGGTCAAATTCCTTACAATGCTGGAATCTACAACTTGTTGGTACAGTTTCCTGCTGTAAAGTGCTGTTGAAAATACTTATATTGTGGATCAGTTTCTTGTTTTATGCATTGTGATACTTCATTTTGATAAGTTCTCCCAGTAACTTTCATAAATCTCCATTCATGAGAGATGCTTGATAATGAGCTATTGTATAGCAAGCCGTATTAGAACATTCTTCATTCCACTTCTGTCCTTGCCATTTTGCTTTCTATTTTGATGTGAAGAACCACATCTATTTCTGTAGCATTTGCGAGGTTGGCAGAAGACTGATCAGGAACTTTCTTAGGGTTTTCAAATCAGATATAACTTCTGTATGTGCGCGTCTCTGTTCCCTACCACTATCCTTTTTCAGGACAGTAACGTTTTGGGGAAAGGCGCTGAGATTAAGGAGTTACATTCCTTTTGCTTTATTCCCCCATTTCATTGCCTTTGAAGAGTCCTGTCTTTTTCAGGAAGATGAAGGATTTTTCCTGATAATGAGGAGCATTTACTTCAGGAACTAGAAAAGAGTATTAAAATCAGCTCTAAACCTTACTGCTTCAGGAAGCATTTGCTTCCACAACTTTTTTTTATGAAACCATTTGATCTTTGAGTATTGAGATACTTGCACATTTCAATTTTTGCGTGTTAAGAGGCAATCTGAAATCACATATTTCTGTGCTGAAAGTAGAGCTTGTTCATAAGGCTTGGTACCACTCTCAAATTAGAAATATTTCTACCTTTCAGATCAGCAGTAAATTTTGTTTCGTATATAAGATGTTTATGTAAGAAAATTGCAAGCAATTTTTAAAGACTGCTTACTTAGAGTATTTTAAAAGAACTGGAAAATGAATGATCAAGTTAATGCTTGGATGCCGAATACATTTTTGTAGTGAATTATTTGAAGAAGTAAATGGTCCTTTAATTGAAGTACAAGTTTTGCAATTCCTTTTAGCTCGTAACTTCCATTTATTGAACCTTTATTAACAGGCTGATTTAGACATTATATTAATAAAATTTTATTAATGTTATATGACTCTACACCACTGGCTGTCAATCCTTAGGAAGGTGTTCTATGCACATACCTTAGTTTCATATACTACAGTGAGATAATACAGGCATATGAGGAGCTCAAGCTTAAATGAAGTATTCGCTGGATTCCTTTTGAAAATGAGTGTTGCAAATTGTAATAAGGATTCCTACAAATTCCTCTAAGACATTAAAGAAATATGTAAAATATTGTCACAAAAAGTTAGAAATATATCGATAGTTTTGTGATTGCTTGATGTTAACCTTTGATAATTAAGGTTTCATTTTTTTTAATTTAAGTTATTGATTAATAATTTGGAAAAAAATTGAAAGATTAAATGAGAAAAAATGTGAACATATATTATAAATATTATAGTACCATTCTTTAAATCCAGATATTTTTGGCTGGCATGCAGTTTAGATCCCATTAGAAACATTACCCCCCCGCCCCCCAGCAAACCAAAACAAAAAGCCCCTCACACTTGAGGTGGATGTAGTTACCTAAAAGTAAATATATAGTAATGGAGAAATTTAGGTGACAAGGATAATTAGAAGGCCAGAAAGACCTCTTATATGAAGGGAAAATTAAAGCTTGACATTATATTCTCATAAGACTCAAAGAGAAGGGAGCCCTGTAGTTGTGAAGAACGTTACATAGCAGATGGGGCAGACTGGGCACATGCCCACCGTAACACACTGTTAAGGTGATGTTTAAAGCATGAAATTCAAAGCTGATGTATAATTAAAGGCTTTTTATTTTGTTTTTTTGCTTTCCCACAAAGTCTACATGAATCCATTCTTAGAATATCAGTTGGGGCCAGAAAGGGCCTTTTTTCCTTCTTTTTTTAGCAGAAAATGGGAATAATTAGAGGGGTTTTAAAATGTCTTTTAATCACTTTTTGTAACAGCAAAAATCTCTTCTACCTAACATGGCCTAAAGCTATGTTATAATTCAACTGGGCTTCACACCCTCCCTGACAAAAAAAATAACTGTTTGTTGCAAGTTTTTTTATGTCTCATTATGTAAATCTTTGTAAAACACTTCTTTGATTTAGTTTTGGAATTTATGTGTTTCAGAGGCTTCTGAATTTTGGGGGGAACCAGACTCTGCCTTTGTTTTTGTACCTAGCTGAACTTGGTGTATGAGCAACACGTCATTTCAGTTTCAAGAGGTTTTAGAATTGGAGCCTCAGTGCAATATTTAATACAATTCTTCTTGCCGTCAGATTACATAGCCGTATGAATTTAGTCTGGATCAAGTGCAGACACGCAGCTGCATTTCTGCCAAATTTCCAGAATACAGGGTTTGGAGTTGATTCCAGTTTTTAGGTTGACTTTAAGCTATGGTTGAAAGAACAAAGTATTGTATCCATCTGAGTACCAGTTCTGTACAAAGCTTGTCACACGAGGTTAACCTACTAATACTTTTTAAAAAAAAATTTAAAAATCTGAACTGTCAGAGTTTATATTGAAGTAATTGATTCTCTCCCCCCCCATTGTGTTAGTGGTGCATTTGATCTAGCACTAACAATTTGAAGGCTGGTTGTTTCATTGGGCTGTGGTTAGTGTTATAACCTGAATAGAATTAGGCTTGTTCTGCCACTCCTGTGGCAGCTTTGGTTTGTATCTGTTACAGTCCTTAGAACAGTGCCTGGGAATTCAGTTCTTACCTTGTACTAAGTTAGCAGTTTCTGATTAGAAATATTTTAAAGATTTGCTTCTGTTATCTTTGTTTTCTCCATTATTAGAATGCTGAAGTTTTTTTGGAAGAAGGAAGCAATTGTAAAGTGTGGGTTATTTATACTTTATTATAATTTTTTTCATATGCTTACTGATAAATAATCTTCCTCACATTGTTTGACTTCACTAATATTCCTTCCCAAACAGACAACTGGAGAAGTAAAAAGAGGAGAGAAATCAGAATGTCTATAATTTGTGTATATGCTTTCTGCTTCAAAGTATTGACTTACTTATAATGGGATTGGACCTTTTTCATGGATTTATGTATTATACCAATGAATCTACCAATAGAAACCATATTCAAGAAAATGTTGAGTAAGATGTTGTGGGGCATGTTCTCTGCTCTGTATATGTAGACCTCAAATACAATATGGGGGCTGTGGGGTTGCAAATTCATGGCTTTAATGTACACTGCTAGCACAAACAGCTGTATCTCTAAAATGCATGTTCATGGAGCTCTGTTGTAATAATTACACCACCACTACCCCCCCCCCCCCAACTGTGGGAAAACCCTTGTGTCATAGCCCGCAAAGAATGAAAGTGTAGTTTCCATGAGGGAATGTATGTGAAATAATCTCCTCCAGTACGTTTTGCCATCAAAGTTCCCCTTGCGAAGGATAAAACTTATAATTGCCCATAGTTGATTATTTCACCCAATAGCTGTTTTCTGAATTGCCTTTCTTTATGTCAGTCTGCCTTGTTGCTCTTAAGTGTTTCATAGGAGTGTACAAGTATTCTGTTTGTAGATGTCGTTTGTACTCCTTTCTTTACATATTCCTAAATAACTAAAAGACTGATTTTGCAAAAAATATTCATATTTATAATTTATGGATATTTGAGGCTTATTTTATGGTTTTGCTGCTTATTTAAAAGTTGGTCATGTTCTTCCGTCAGTCCTCTAAGAAGGAAATTGAGTGTTGTACAACACGATGAAATATTACTGAATTACAATAAAGTAAAAGCATCTGATCCCAGAACATCTTACTTAACTTACAAAGTACCTATTACTATTCCAATAAGAAAATTAAGTTGTCAGAAAGTGAAATTATAAGGTTCTTTGTTCTACTTTTTAGACTATATAAATGGAGGAGAATTGTTTACTCACCTTTCACACAGAGAGAGATTCTCAGAAAACGAGGTGCAAATTTACATTGGGGAAATCGTTTTGGCACTTGAACATCTCCACAAGGTAAAGTAACTTTATCCTAGTGCTGATTTTGTGGAACTACAATTGTATTCTTTTCACATCATATAAAGTTAGTAAGGAGAACTATTTTTTTAGATTGTTTTAAATTCAACGTAACTTTATCTAGTAATGGGACATTAGTTGTATAATTAGAAATACTTCAAATGAAGTGTCTATTCATGTGCACCAGATTAAGGCTACAAGTTTTTGTCTGCAGCGTGAAGAGTGTTGTTATTGATAAATGATTGTTAATTTTTAATAATCCTTATGAAATGGTGTATATTAGTAAAACTAATTTGTAGTCAACATGAACAGTGTTTGGGTTGCAGTGTTGTTCAGTTGTCCTTGTTTTGATACAATTAAACAGCAGAATTCTGAAATTTTGGCACAACTGTAGACATGAAAGTGTTAGAGTTTTCAGAGGTAGTAAGCATATTTGTAGACTATTACATGTATGTCTACATGTTACATATTACATATGTAGACATACAAAGCATGCATGTATGGTCTAGAACATGTTACTGAAACATCTATTTTAATTCTTCATGAAAGTTGAACTGAGTTTTGCACTCAACAGCAAATATTCCATCACTTCTAGATTCAAAGGATATAATATGTCCTTCAAGTTTTAAGACATTAATGCACAGTGTAATTTCTGAGAATTTTTAAGTCACTCAAAGTTATTTCTTCAAAGGCATTTTAAAATTGTCCTTTTTGTGAGGTGCAACTTTCAGGTGTCATGTAACCCTAATAATGGGAATTTTGCTAGCTTTGTATTTAAATGCATTCAACAATGTCTCCTTGATGTGGTTACACTGATTTGGAAATACTTTTTCTTATATTCTGTTTGCAGTTGGGGATTATATATCGGGATATAAAACTTGAGAATATTCTCCTTGATTCTGATGGCCACGTGGTGCTGACAGACTTTGGTCTGAGTAAGGAGTTTCTTACTGATGAGGTGAGTATTTGAATCTCTAGTAAGTCTGGACAGAATCCAGCAAGATCACAAAGTTAGATTCTGTCTCATTGAAATCATAAACACATTTGAGAGGGGAGAAAAACCGCCTTCTAGACTCTTACTTCATAGAACAAAAATCTAGTAGTCTGTTTTACTGGGTTTTGAGCTTTTGGTTCATTGGTCTTTGGCCTGCCGGTGTTGTCAGACATTTTTGTCTGTTCCTAGTTTTCCCTGAAATGCCTTTATGCTCCCTCCTGCAGCCCTTTATGTGAAAAAGGAGAGATCCACATAAGTCTGAAAAACCACTTACACATTATCATTTTCAGATGCCTTTTTAAAAACACTTGACTGTGCTAGTACTTTGCAGTGACTAGGCAAATGGTATGCTATGACTCTTCTTTATGCTAATAATAATTAATTATTATTATCTTGTCTCTTTCTCATGTCATTGTGTCACTTTTGATAAGCTTAATTGCAAGCTTTTAGGATAAAAGCTTATCTCTTATTGAATATGTGCATAGTACCTAACATAGTGATCTCTGACTGTTGATGTTAGTTAATTATTTGTAAGGTACAGTTTTATCTCCAAATATGCTTTTCAGACTTCAGAGAGTCAAAATTGTGCAGGATTTTACTTCTGAGAGAATTTAAAAATGGCTATTTTTTCGCTTTCACTTTAGGTATCAGAGGTATTGAAATCTGGGACTGCAGATCTAAAAGTCTTTGTTAGAAGCAGCAGAGGGGTTTTCTAAAAATAGATAACTGGTAGTTTCCTCTAGAATATTTGCATTTCAAATGGAGTCTGGTAGGATTTGGGAGGTACCATTTTAAGAGATATGAAATGTTACTTTCTGAAGCAGGGAAATAGTACAGACAATGTCAGTATATTCCTTTTAAATTATAGCATGAAACCAAGAGGAGGTTCAACTGGCATGACAAGGGATTAGCAGCAGATTGCCAGACCAGTGCAAGAGAGGAAGTACAAACAGATGCAGTTTTCAGTGGTAAAGAATGATAGTAAAAGGTCTGGCTAGGGAGAGTAGGACCTGCTTAGAGTTGTGAGAGAAGCTGTGCTGGGCACAAGAGGCAAAGTAAAGTACATGGAATTTCTGCACCAATGGGAGAGAGAAAAGGAGCAATCCTCCAGCCTTTGAGCCAAAGTTGAATGAAACTGAAATCTTCCCTGTCATAAGAATGTCATAATGAATCAGGACCTTCTTTAAGTCTCAAAACAGATGGTTTTGGGAAATACACTTATTTCTCATCTGTGCTCACCTTCGGGACGTCATTTACAAGCAGTGGAGGGAAAGGGGAGGACTTGGATAAGCATCAGAGATGCCTGTCTGCTATTCCCACACTCTGAATCGGAGTCCTCTTCTCCAGTCATTAAATCAAGCAGTCTTGCTGCTTGGTCATTTAATGTTGGTTCCTCTGACTCTAATCCATTCTGTTTTCAGTATATATCTCAGAAATCTCTTCATTTAACCCTATTTTTTTTCTCATATTCTCCTTCACACTTTATATTTGTCTTCCCTTTCAAAAAAGCTCAACATTTCTAGTGTTTCTTTTAAGGAAAAAAGTAATTGCAATTGTATTGTTTGCTTTCAAAATCTAATAAGTTGTCTGCACTTGACTACAGTTTTCATGTGTGCTATTGGAATTTAGCTGCTGAACCTAAACATGATTAGAATGACCCATTTACACACAGAAATTGACATTTCATGTTGTATTCTCTGTAGACAATTCAGCTACTACTAGAATGCTTACAATTCACATTACAAAAGATACTTAATTTACACTTCTGAACCAATGTACTTACAAGAGGTAAAATTTGCCTGTATAACTGCATAGCTTTATACCTGTTTTCACGCTCATTAGGTAGCACTTTTAAATAAAATTACATAACTGCATAAGTCAGATGAGAGTGTAGCATTTGCAATTTAATCAGAGCAGTATGCTTTCCTTTCTCCCCCTTTCTTCACACTTCTTCCCTGGCCCACTGTGCTTCTTGCAAGAACTTTGCCACTGAAAAAGTATACTTATGCAAGTGGAGTTTATTCTAGTAACCCCCCTCTTTTGATTGTATTTTCTGAAACAAGATATGTTTAGGTTATTAAGAATGTATGAAAACTATCATCAATTACAAGCATGTGCTATGTTAGAATTCTTATCAGAGATTATTCTTTACCATGTATTTATGAATTTCAGATGGTTTTGCGGTTAGGGATACTTGCTAGGAAACATTGGATAGTTCAATATTTTCATTATCCCTGCTTTAATCTGATGGTTGTTAAATATTTCCAGGTATCTGAGCAAGTATAGAATCTAACAGAAGTTGTTTTATAATAAAAAGTGTACTATTTTTTTACTATAATAACCATAGCAGATTAATTGACTAATCAACAATGAAGAGATGGGAAGCTGCTTTTCTTAAGCACTGTTTGAGTGAAAGAAAGCAAATGCATGTGACTTCTAGGGAAACAGAAACCTATTGATTTCTGCCATGCAGCTACTGAAGCATGAGTGTGAAGAGTGCATTGTCAAGTATCCTCTTTGTTTTACAATTATTATGTGAAAGTGCTTATAACATGCAAGAATTACAAATCCAAGCTGAAAGCAGTGCGGTGCTAAGAGCTCTAAAGCATTTTATGCTACTGTTTTGCTAAAAAGTGAAATTTGTCTTGTACAAGTGAAGTGGCATTCTGGTTTTGCCTTTGTTTTATTTTTAAAATGAAGTCCGTATGCTTGTATTTGCATGCAAAAAGAAGAAATAACCTGACTGGAATAACGTAGTTGAATAAAAATAAATTTTCACATAGGATAGGTCAGTATCACAAGGTATTTAGGTATGAAATAACTTCTGATATTCAAATTTTACTTAATATCTCATGAAGACCTACTGTTTGACTAGCCTAACCATAGAATGGGATTAGGTAAGAGATTGAGATTGAAATGAATAGTACCTTTTTAATATTAAGTTTTATGGTATTTGCATTCTTAGCCCCATGAAGAATTTAAGGCTAGTCTTTCTGATTTTTAACTTTCAACTGAATTGCAAAGAAAATCGGAGTAAAAAAGACACTTTTTAGCCTTATGCTTTCATGCATCTCAGTTGAGTTCCTCTCTAACTGGGATGTAGAATATATTTGCACATGACATTAATATAAATTATTATTAGGGGAGCAGGGAATTGATAGGACTGACAGACTCTGTACTGAAACTTCTAAACACTGTTTTGATCATTGCGTAAGTGCAATCACTTCAGTGTTGCTATCTTTTTCAAGAGCCTTGCATTTAATTTACCTTTAAAAAAACCAAAACCCCTAAGTTGGTATTTTTTTGCCATCTTATTTCTTGTGTAGTGTCTTCTGGATTTGTGGCATATTTTTACCTTTTTATCTCATTAATAGCTCTACTTGTATGTTGGAATTGTTTTGATGTTGTTAATGTTGGTTTAGCCTGGCCATCAGGTCTGGTCTTAATTTTAATGTTAATTGTTAAAATGCTACTTCATTTTTATTTTAATCTTTTTTTCCCCCTCACATTTCCTTTAGTTCTGTAACTACACTAAAAAATCATACTTTAGTATATGTGGAGATCTTTGTCTTAGAAAAAATAATCTGAACACATTCATTAAATTATTGCAGTATTAATCTATTCTATTGGACCAAGCATAACAGTTAACATTTTTCTTGTTAATTAAATTCCGTAAAGTATATTTTCTTCCAGAGTATAGTGAAGTGCTCAGTTCTTCTGCATTGGTACATGTCGTCTGCATTAGCTTAAGTTTGTTTTGAAGTTTTTATGTTTGCTTAATGAAGTTTAAAAAAAATTATGTAGTAAATACCAAATGTTGTCAGTCTTCAAACAATATATCTGAGAGCACAAATGCCTTAGTAATAATTAATATGAGTAGATATTCTGTATGAGGGATGATTGAGTTGTAATCTAAGTCAGTTGGATGGATATCTGTGTACTTCTGTCTGATGTGTAGAATGAATAGTTCAGATACATTATTGTTTTCCCATCTGAATATCTCTTCATGAGAGTTGCAAATTTAGTTATAACTGTCAGATGCTTTTCACTGTTGAATTGTTGTTTGTTTTCATTTATTAGCTGCTTGAGTGAACATTTTGTTCTGCAAAGAAAATTAGTATGTAACTTTAAAAGATTTTAAAGGAAATTCCATAAAAGGAAAAATGATAAAAAGGTGGTTAATCGACTATGGATTTTGGTAGATGAAGTAGGAGGAGATTTGTACACATTCTTAGAGCAGTTTAAAGGTAGTCCAACAGAGGGAAGTGACTACAACTTGACTCTTGTTTAGTGCTGTATGAACTGTCATCTCACTTGAGTGACCTGGTCCATTAGCTGTGCATTTAACTTTAAAAGACCCTTTATAATTGTCCAATTAAAGTGATAATGTCTGATCATTGAAATTTGATAGTGCATCCTCTGAACACTGAGCATTCTCTTGGGAAGATGAGTTAGAATAATCCGTACTGCGGATGACTGTTGCTATATCTGCTTGTGTTTTAGTTAAACAATTGTTCAGTCATGTAGACATAGCACAGTTATAGGGAGTAGATTTACATTTCTGCAAAGAGGAAAAAGTAAGAAAGAGTAAACTGAATAGTGAAAGTAGTTCACAGAAGTTAACATTGGTTATAGATCTATCTGGACAATTAGTCATTGATTCCCTTATTTTGGAAAAGGAAATGAAACAATGGCAAAAACTTTTTGATTTAATTGGTGTACTTCTGTTGGTGTTTTAAGTGTCCTGAAATTGAATATTGAGAACATACCAAACACTCTAAAGGCACATAACTGAACTGGTCTCATTTAATTGCAAAAAAACAGGTCATCAATGATCAGATGACTATTCGTGCCTTAGCCCAAGAGGTATCCCTTTTTCAATGCTTATCACAACGATGATTGTGCTTTCCCAGCATGGAGCAGTAATGCATAAGACTGGAGCACAAAATACATTCTGTCCACATTTTCATGCCAAAAATCTCAAAGTGCCATTACGAATTTTTGCAAGACAGATCATGATTTCTTACAGTGACTGCTCTAAGGATACTGTTTTCTTATAGTAACATACCACTTAAAAATCACATTTTGGGGAGAAATACTGATCTGTGTGTTAAATTGCCTGGTATCTTCTATCCGATCTTAGAATAATATGTTGCTAGTCAACTTGGGAAAAATAACTTTTTGAGGGCAAATGCTGCCATCCTCATTAATCTTTTTTTCTCATAGATTTTTTTTTTTTACCTCTTGAATTACTGTGAATACCTAACTTCAGTGAAACTTGGGCAGCCATGTGTGTGAAAAATTTACATGACCAGAGATTCATGGCCATATGAAAATGAATTTAGAATCAGATAGATTGCATTTGAGCAAGATTGTCCTCTCCTACTCCTCTACCTTTACCTCTGGTGCTCTCTGATACTATAAATGTTTACTTGGCATCTCCTATGCATATTTTTCTTTACATTCTCTTTTTAAAAAATTTTTGAAGGCTTGCAGTGGCAGCTAGTAGAATTCTTCCCAGAATCAGTACTCTTTTATACCTTCTAATTTTGCCTCTATTTGAGGAAAGAGGATTTTTTTCAGGTGTTGCTTTGTATACCATTCTTCTCTCTTTTGCTACTGTTACCTCTCTCTTCTCAAAAGATGATGCTTTAGAAAATAAGTCTTCCAAAAAATGGAATTTTGAGAAGAACCTAGTACAAAACGTTCACTGGGGATGACAGTGGTACATAGTTGCATTCCTCCCACACAATAATGTGCTGTTTCTGAATTTTTTTTGCCTGCAGAACTGAGACTTTTGTTTTCTTTTTTCTTAGTTATTTGCTTTACAAATCCATTATCAGGAAATGGTTTAAAGAATTCCTTGCAGAATTGCAATTGCATTGCACTGCGAAAGCGAACATAGCCATTGTATAAATCTGTGAAAAGGATTTCTTCAACCTCCACTTGATGTTAGATGAGGGTTTAGCGTTGCATTGAGTTATGTTTTGGGGCCACAGCTGTAGAGGTCGTGTGTTTCTTGGCTGGCATGCAGTACCATGTTTAGCTGTTCTTGCTCTCCCTTTTAAGTGCCTGTTCTGATGGCAGCTGCTGGCAGGCAAATCTCATTCTTGCTTGAAAAATTCAGTAGCCTGATTCCATGTATGTTTTGGAAGCAGAAGTCATTAGTGTGTCTAGCTCTGGCACAAAGTATAGTAGCCAACATGGTATTTTGACTTAACTGGCTTCTTCAAGTAGGAACAGCCACCAGGATAGGATTTTTAATAAATTTCAGATGACCTTATAAATTTACTTTTTATTAATTCTTCTTGAGATGACATTTCAAAGTAATGGACCTTTGATCTGCCATATTGCAGCCATTCTTGGTGTAGTCTAAACCTTTACTTTCATACTACCATCTTCATTATGATATTGTCAAATGCAGCAGAGCAGTCCAACTAGTGTACCACTAAACATTTTTCCTGTCTTTGTTCTTCCTCCTCTGTCTCCTACAGAGATCATAGTTTTGGTCCTGAATAGAAGTTACAGCTACAGAAGCAACAGTCTACAGCTGAGACCCCTTTTAGGTGAAGCTGTAATCTTCTGGTATGGACAGCTTAATTACCCAGTGTTATGTCTGGGTATTATGACCAAAAAGGCTCCCAAAAGAATTAAAATCTTTAAAAAAAAAAAAAAAAAAAAGTGAGGAAAAAGAAACAACCAGTCAGTCTGGCATGCACTTTGTTGGAACAGGACTTTTGTTTTTCATTTTAAATCTACATCATGTCTTTGAACCATGAGAGAGCTTTTCTGTTAGCTCTTCCTAAACTGAGACTATAATTATTGTTACTCTGGACAACTAAAATGATGGCAAAGAATGTTACAGATCTGATTTCTATGGAAACAGGGTTTTTTTTCTTGGTGCATTTTTATTTTTTAGGTAAATATCAATAAAATCTCTTTCAGATAGGTTTACCTCTAAGGTTTACTGAAGGTACGAGGCCTGTTTCTGCATGAAATTTAGGCTTTTCATTCTTTACTTGTGATTTTCCTGAAATGCAAAATCCATTCAGCAGGCCAGCATGTTGGTAGCACCTATGCTAGGTGGCCTCTACAGCATCGCAAGTAAATTTCCATTTATGACAGTGTTCTTTTGATTTATCCTATGGTCCTGGTTTTCTCATTATACTTACCAAGGGAGCTCTAATGGCTCACTTAATCAGTACCCTATAGACAGTTTGCTGATAGCTGGTGTATGAGATACTCTATGTGATACTGCTGAACTCTTCAACTGCTTAAGTTCTTCCGTCTTATAATCTGTTTCTAGAGGAACTGTGGCTCTTGACTAGTTTGTCAGGGAGCAGCGGGATGGGGAGACTGCTCCCTGCATTTGTGTGGGCTGGGAGCTAAGGGTGACAGCAAGGCAGGCATGGGTCAGTATGCTCACTGAACAGTGGCGCAATCCCACAGTTGCCAAACAAGATCAGAGCAAGTCCAGTGGCAGTAAGACAGGCTCAGACAACAGTCCAGTGGTTATCAGACAAGCGTGTTGTGAGGAGGGAGGCTTGAGGTCAAGCCAGGATTTGAAGTTGGTGGATCAGGATCAGTGAGGTACACAGCCAAGTACAGGCATACCTGCAGCACAACTGACAAGGATCAAGAATGGGAGCCTGAACTTCAGCTACCAGCTAAAGGTGGAGGCAGCCTCTGACAAGGTTCCACACAGGTTACTCAGCTGCATTGTGTCAGAGTCAGTCTTGAGCACAGATGCCTTAACCCCTACGACTGGGGAAAGAGGTTGCAGAGCCTGTTCACAAGCTCAAGGCCCTGACATGGTTATCCTAGGAAAGTTCTCACTATTTATGTTTGTAGCCAGAACCTAAGTTATGGTTTTCAGAACTCTAATTGCATCCACTCACAGCTGTACAAAATAGCAACAGTAACGATACTGTCCCTTGTATTCTAGAAATTCTGCTATTTTTTTTTTATTTCTGATTGATGTTATTTGCTACTGATAGAGCCCAGAGGCGGTCTAATCAATGCAACCTGGAAGTTAACTTTGACTTTGAAGTTCCTTTAACAAAGGAAGAAAGACAGCTTTGGACTTGAAACATTTGTTTAGAGGTATAAGCAGTTAAGCAAGGTGGTTTTACTCCAGCATATTTCCCTGGGTTAGCCAAATGAAAAGCAACAGTGAGACTTCTCTAGCACAGTACAAATACTGGCATCCATTAATACCTAGAAATGATCTACCACTTTAGGCATTTGAGGAGATTAAGAAATGGATTATATGTTGCTGTTGAAAGGATGAGAAAATTATTTTATTTGATAACCTGTGAAACTCTTTAGGTGGGCCCATACCCTTAGTTAAGTCTGAGTCTTACTCCTGAATGTAGTAGCATAATATATCCTTTCTAGCCTTTACTGTCTGAATTTGCTTATTTCTCAACTAATTACTTCTTTCTTCAATGACCTCATAAAAATACTAGAATGAATGATCCTTCTGTCAATTTCCAAATATGCATTGAATAAGTTAAAATTATTAGAAGGGACAGTTCAGTGTGTATTGTTTAAAATGTTCTTCCTTGTTAACGAATAAGTTGGTAAAACCATAAAATGGAAGGGTCATTTACCATACTATTGTGGCTGAAGCTATTCCTATTATATTGATACTGATAAATATGCACACTAGGAGATTGCAGGAACCTCACAAAAACATATTAGCATTATTCTTCAACAGGATTGACTGCCTATTTAGCGTGTTTCCAGTACTGTTATCTCTTGCTGCCATTTCTAGTTCTGAATTGGAGTCTGCTTTTCTGCCTTACCCTCTTGAGTGAGACCTTCTGTGGAAGTGTAACATGCAGGTTTCATTTGGGATGACTTGTTCATCGCTGGGTGAAGTGTAACAGTTCTAGCCAGGTACAGTTACAAGTATTTATGCAAAAAGTGTTGGGACTTCTGCACGTTCAATTTAAATTAGTGCTGGGAGCTGTTAAATATTCCAGTACAAAGATACTTGGTATCTTTTCGGACAGCATTGCTCTCCCAAGCAATTTTTTTACTAAAGCCTTCATGAGAGCATACTGGGGATGTTAGTTGCCATCATTGAACCTTCCAAACAGAATGATACGGTCTGTTGTATGGCTTTCGTTTGAGCAGACTGACTTTTCTGCTGCTAGACTCTTGTAGCTGATGCAAAAGAAAGAGCAGACTTCACCACACAAAGTTAAGACCATGTGAGAAGAAGCATATGAGAAGTCATAGAAATTGTTCTGTGGGTTTCCTGGTCAGAATTTGTATGAAGCACTACTTAAGAAATAGAATTTTTCTTTAGGTACAGTTAGTATATTGATAATCATACCACAAAAGGAAACAGTCATTTGAGGAACTTTACAAGCAGTTCTGGATTTATCCAATATAACCTTGCAGTCTGTGACAGTATCCAGCACAATTCACAGCAGTCTTTTCTGCAGATACCAGAAATACCTGGCAAGGCCAAATCTTCTTAAAGAGTCTGCTGTATTAAGTTCCCTTTCTTTGTTTTGTAAAGACTTGTGAAGCATTCTGTATACCTAAAGATTTTTTGTACATCAGGGAAATGTTTCCTGGCACAGTTGGAACATGCTATGCTCCAGTCTCATTGAATCATATAATTGTAGAATATCCTGAGTTGGAAAGGGCCTGCAAGGATCATCGAATCCAACTCCTGACTCCATACAGGGCCACCTAAAAGTTAAACCATATGTCTAAGACCATTTTCCAAACACTTTCTTGAACACTCACAGGCTTGGGGCCATGATCACTTCTCTGAGGAGTTTGTTCCAGTGCTTGACCACCCTCTCAGTGAAGAATTTTTTTTGTAATACCCAATCTGAAATTCCCCTCATGCAGCTCTAAGTCATTCCCTTGCTTCCTATCACTGGACACCAGGGAGAAGAGATCAGCACCTCCCTCTCTGCTCCCCATCATGAGAACATTGTGGACAGCAGTGAGGTTACTCCTCCATGTCCTCTGCTCTTAGCTGAACAAACCTAGTATCCGCATCTGCTCCTCAAAAGTCATGCCCTCTAGTCCTTTCACCATCTTTGTTGCCCTCCTTTGGACACATTCTAATATTTTTATATCCTTCTTATATAGTGGAGCCTAAAACTGCACACAGTACTCAAGGTGAGGCTGCACCAATGATGTGTGTAGTGGGACAATAATATTTTTTTGGACTTGTTAGCTGTAATGTGATTAATGTACCCAGGATATGGTTGGTCCCTTTTCTCCACCCAGGCACGCTGATGACTCAGACTGAACTTACCATCAACCAAAACCCCCAAATCCCTTTCTGTAGGGCTGTACTCCAGCCTCTTGTCCACCAGTCTCTACATTGATCTCTCATTGGAGGAGAGATCAACCGCCTCTGGCTTCCTTCATTAGAGATTGGTTGATGTACCTAGGAAACATTAATGACTTCAAGGATGAAGGTTCTCTGTGTTTCTCCTTGTAGTTTGTGGTATCCAGTAAGCACTCATCTTGGCTGAGCTTCTTGAGAGCCAAAAGCACAGCATCCCTGCAGATCTTATTTACTCTACAACATAAGTTGGAAATGCACCATCTTGTGCAAGAATTACAATACTGTGGTGTCAAAGAAATTTTGACATCTGCCATTCATTTCTGTTCCATGTGATCCCTTCCCCAATTGTGAATCTTATCCCTGTGCAAAGACATCTCTTTTTGGCATCTTTATCTTCCAAGAAATTACCATGTGCCATGCACCTGGTAATATAAGACGACTTACCCTCCATCAGAGAAGAAAACTTGGGTTGTGAATGCTTATGAATAACAATCAAGATTACAGATTTTCATGTGCTAGTATGTTTATTCACTAAATAGAGCAAGGTCTTTATATGATCATAACTTCACCAGTTCCAACAGGTTGGTTTGAAAATTTAAATCTTCTGGAGACTGCCTTTCTTTTTGTCATATATATTACATGCAGACTGCTTCTCATTTTTTGTAGGTGAGAGGCATTTTCACGGAAGAGTAGTGGATTTTACTTGCAGCCCTATTTTATAGAAGTTGGAAGCATAGTAGTAGGTCACGTGATTTACATGGTGTACGCATTTACACGAAGTATAACCTGTTAGGTGATTGCTTAAAGAGAAGACCCAAGATATGCAGAGTTTTAGCTAAACTATGATTTTCATCAGTTTGATTTTTTTTCATCTGTATACCTGATCTGAAAGTTGGTATGGAGAATTTTACTACCCATGCAATAAGGAGGAATTGTCCTTGACTTTAAGTAGAAAGACCATATCTGTATTACATTAAAAACCTTGTTTAAACTTGCTATGCAATTTCAGAGTACCTCCAACAACAGTTAGGCATTCCTCTTGTCTTGCTAGGTTATAACATTTTGAAACCTTCATAATGATGAGGTCAGATTAAGTGAATGAAGGAATTTAATTTGCCAGCTAACAAGTATGGACAAGCATAGGAATCTCATAAGAACGTTGCTGAAATCTGTGGAAGAATCCAGCCAAAACATGCATAGCAATTCTATTATTTCTCTGTAAAAAAAATGTGGCAAGAACCAGTAAGTAACTCTTGTCTGGATTAGAGAATTTTTCAGTGGACTTGCGGAGAGTCAGTCCTGAGAGCAGCCCTGAATGCCTTCAGTGAGCTTCTGTCTGGCCACCTGGTTCCCTTCTGTTCCATTGCACCCTCTTGCTCTGTGTAGCTAGGTGCTACTCAGTTGCAGAGTTGTTGCTGACAGATGAAATACATGCCATCACAGACTGCAACTCTGACTCTCCAACTCTAGAGGTTGCCTTTTGTTCTTTGGCCCAACAGCACTTACTGTTTCTAGGTTTTGGTTTTGTTGTCGTTTTTTAATATTGAATACACTAAACGAGTAATTCTTAAGTTATTTGATTATGTTCCTAGAATATTTTATATAAATACAGAAAGCAAGGAAATTAAAGCCCAAGGCAGTTTAATAGCTGAGGACTGCCCTTTCCCTAATATTGGGTAGTTTCCATTTCTTGAAATTCTTACACTAGAAATTATGTACTCTAGGGTTTAACCAAGCCTTTTGACCGTATCCTACCATTGCTTCTATTAGCAAGGAATTCCTATTAGGGAACACAGACACTAGTAAAGAACATTTAGAGAAGAGTAGCTTTATTATTATTTTTTTTTAAAGTTTCAAAATTCATTTAAGGAGTCAAGTAGTATGGTTTCAGAATGTGTCATATCTGATGTTCAGGGTAGTAGTCCAGCTCAGTTAAGAGCAAAGTATTTGTGCATTAAGTAGCTGGAGAACAGAAGCACTCTGTTCTGTTTCAAAGGTGACCTTTCATGTAGTTGGAGAAGTGGGTCCTAATTGTGAATGCTGAAAAGAATGGCTTCAGTGAATTCTTGGCTAATCCTCTGGCTAAAATATGTTTGCACAAAGACTGTTGTGAATAAAATAAGCTGTAGGATTGTAGGACCCAAGTGTCCGTTGGAGAGTGGCACGTGTTGTTTGAATGCAATTCGTCAAGTTCAAGCACTTCAAAGACCATATATTTAAATGCTAAATGATACGTCTTCAAATGGCAGAATGACTGTCTTAAGGCACTTTGGTGCTTTCCGTATCTGCATTCACACTTTGGAGGTAAAATCACAAATGCTCAAGCTCTCAAGCATTTTCCCAAAGCAGTATTTGTATGGCAAATAGATGCTCTCCTTAGGCTTGGTGCACATGTATAGAACAGTGTACTTGGAATATGCCCCAGTATTCTGAGCCAGATACTCTAGATAGAGCATCTGGTTATTCTTTGCAGGTGTGGGGGGTTTTTTTGTTTTGTTTTGGTTTACCTACGTTAGTATTCTGTTAGCTAGCCTTATCTCAACTCACCCTTTCCAGCATTCACACCTCTGTAGTTTTCTTTCATGTTTTTGTTTGGGTGCTTTGCTTTGATGTGTGTTTTGTTCCTGAGGCCTCTGAATTGAAATCTTGTGGGTTCTAAGACTTCATTTGATCTTTTTCTTTGTTTTTGTTTTTGCTCCCATTTTTCCAGTGGTCAAATGGCGTGTTCCAGATTGCTCAGTCTGTCTCTTGTACAAACAGCCAATTTGGCAACAGATGGGTGCATTTTGTGCTTAATGTTTGTATAGATTGTGTGTTTCTCTTGATGTAACTTCTAGTTACCTGCAGAAGTCTAAACAGAAATCTTATTTCCTTTAGTACTCAGCAGCAACATACTGATAACACCATTGAGTCAGGGGGTACTCAACACATCAGCCCTTGCCTGCTTGAGTCTTGAACCTTTCAATGTGGGTCATCATCTTTTGCTCTGGGGCTGCTTTGGAGCTCCAAAAGCTGTTCTCTGTACTTTCCTTCAAAGTGACTTGGATGCCTTGTCTGCCATGCTATGAGTAAGCATGGCAACCACAAGATGCACTTTCCAGCTATGCAGATCTCAGTTTCCAGAGGTTAACTTGATTTTTTTTTTTTGAGTCCCTGAACTAATGATGTTCTCTGCTTATTGAAGGAATTGTAATACCATAATCCCTTGGGATCTTGTCCCCTGCTCTAAGAAGACTTATTTTTTCTTTACTAGTCTGGCCCTGACATTGACAGTTGTCTACCTGTGTCCTCCTAGCTGAAGATGTCTTCAGCCAAGTATTAAAACACAGTTCGTTTCTCAGATGTGGATCTTTGGGTGCATGTGATAAAATAATGCAGGCTTTCACCCCCTAGGTGTTGGGAAACACCCGTCCTGAATCTGTTGTCTCTATTTCTTCACCCAGTTCCCATGCCCTTTTGGATGTGTTAGGATGTTGAATCAGATATTTTCAGTGCATCTGGGCTGTGTGAGTTTTTTGTGGCACTGGAAACTAATACCATCCTTCCAGCACAATAACTTCTTAAATCAGACATAATGGAGTAGCCCTTTGACCAAATAGTTGACTGCCAAAAGGCAGTTTGGCCCAGTAGAGATGAGCCTTTTAGGAGCATGTTGTGCATGTGTGATTCCTTGGCTCTCCTGAAGTCTCATCTAATTCCTGTGGTTCACTTCGGAATTACAGTTCTTTGTCCCACATACCCTGTCATGACCTGTTGAACAGTTATGAGACTTAGTAACTGTCTGAGCTACCATTGCATATGTTGCTAAATTGAATTTGCATTGCTGTAGTCTAGGATGTGTACTCTCAAGGACACATCCTTGTATTATAGTACTGACTGCTTCTCTGTCAGTCAGGCATTTTCTGTAGATGTAGTGAGTTTGATTAGTCTCTGCAGAGAACTGGAGTTTCTTCCTCTTGCTTTTTTTGCCACTGTTAATGTACTTTTTGAACTTGATGAGGGAGCTCATTAGAGAACTCTGAAGGCGTAAGTCCTCTCTGTCTTTGAGGAGAAAAGTTTACACATACGCTTTCTACAACTTCAACTACAAACAAGAAGGTAGTTTCAAATGCCTGCCTAGCATTCCTTGGTTATAAAGCAGGGCCAATATCACAAGATCATCAAGAGCATGACGGTGCAAGACCTCCATCCTTCTGTCAGCACTTTTGATTGAATTCTGGAGCTAGGCTTTTTGACCTCTGGAAATGGTGTAATTGTGGTCAACCTGCGAAGGTCAGTGTACGTAGTATTGGCAAAGATGACACTGCTCTGAGGTTTTTTCTTTGCTGAAGTGACTGTCTTTGGTGATGAATGCTAATCCACATTACAGCTCTCCATCTTGGACAGTCACAGAATTCTAATTCTCTGTCCTAAAACTGCTCAGTGGCTGGGTGCTGTCAACATTTCCTGATTGGAAGACAAATTACGCCCTTTCTTTGTTGATGAAGGAAAAGGAAAATGGGATGCTAAAATAGCTAATCTGGAGAAAAGGCTGCAGGGATCATATAGACACAGTGTTCAAAGTGTCCTAGCAAGTTAAAGCAATTACATTTCACTAGGATGGTCAGATCAGTCAGAATGATTGCAAGGAACTCAGAGGGCAGTGCACTATCTTTTTTATATTGCCATAAGTGGAGCGGGAAAAGTTAGAGGTCTACCCCATGTGTAGTCCTAGAGTATTTATTAGAAACAATCTGGTAATACATTTAGGCACATCCAAACTGTCAGTGTGTAGCTCATCTCGAAGGGAATATAACTTGTTTTTCTAATTTAACAGAGGGATGGTTTAACAAAGTGAACTGCCTGGCTGTCCAGGTGAACCTATTTATGTTCACTGATCAAGAACTCTAACAAAATTCTCTTTGTGTCAGTGGCTTCATGAAAAGTTGTTGCACTCTTAAGCAGCTAACCTGTTTGAAGTGATTACTTTGTATACCTTTACTAAAAACTATGCCATTGCATAGACATTCAGGAATTATGCTGAACTTGGTAAAGAAAAAAACCAGAAATCAAAACCAGCTGTTGTGTGCTAGAAGACTGAAGACTGTCTCCAGATTATCTGTAAACATGGAAGCATTGCTGATTAGGTACAAACATAATGACACTCTTTCAAAGACAAGGTCAATATTGTCATACGGAGTTATTAGAGATGGGTTAGCCACACTCCTGTTTCCTTCCATTAGTGTCTGATTGCTTGCTGTTCTGCAACTCAGAAGAGGGAACCACAGTGTTTAAGGCATGCATGCTGAGTGAGGGAAGAAAATAAGCATTCTGCATTACGCAAAAAATTCTTAAGCTCGAGTATTTGCAAGATATGCGTGTTCAGTGAGAATTCACCTGTAGGTAATCCAGGTTCAGCTGTTGTTTAATAACTTCCTTTCTTGTCGTACATCTCATAACATGAAAGTATTAATAACATGGATTCTGGAATTTGGATTCATGTTATAAAGTTGGATGAAATGTAAATGGGGGGGGCAAAATACAAAATGGGGTTTGGTTGTGGTTTTTGAAAATTGGGGGGGGGTTGCATACTTGATTTGTGAGTGAAATGTGATTTCACAAATGAATGGTGAAATGTGACTTACAGTGACTTTTTGTCATGGAATCACAGGATGGTTGAGGTTGAAGCAGACCTCTGGAGGTCATTTGGTCCAATCCCCCCTGCTCAAACGTAGTCACCTAGAGCCAATTGCCCACAACCATGTCCAGAAGCCTTTTGAGTATCTCCAAGGAGGGAGACTCCACCACCTCTGTGGGCAACCTGTGCCAGTGCTCAGTCACCCTCACAGTAAAAAAGTGTTTCCTGATGTTCAGAGGGAACCTGCGTTTCAGTTTGTGCCCACTGCCTCTGGGCCTGTCACTGGGCACCACTGAAAAAAAAGAGCCTGGCTCCCCTTCTTTGCACCCTCCCTTCACACATTGATGAGATCCCCCTGAGCCTTCCTTTCTCCAGGGTGAATATCCCAGCTCTCTCAACCCTTCCTCATCTGTTCCAGTCCCTTAATCACCTTTGTGGCCCTTTGCTAGACTCTCTCCAGTATGTCCATGTCTCTCTCGTACTGGGGAGCCCAGAACAGGACAAAAAAGGAAAGTGTTAATGGAGGTAACGTTATTTGAAAATGGTTTTAAACCCACATGTAGTGCATAATAGTAAAGACTATTAGTGACTCCCTATAAGAGGCATATTTAACAATGACAAATTTACATAAGTGCTCCTAGAGAAACTTAATACTATAAAAACTGTGTTTTGTAAGTAACAGCTAGATGTACTGGTGGGGCTTCTAATTTAATAAAACACAACATAAATGAAGGTGTCTAACAAAGAGGTTTCCAGATTTTGTGACTTCAACTGTCTGAAGTCAGGACTTTCTACAGCATCTTATGAAGGCAAATCTGTGTCAATTTGCGGTGGAGTCAGAATGCTTTGCTTTCTGACAGTTGGCTTTATTAATGTTCTGGGGAGCGCTGTAGTCTTCAGAGCTTTTTTGTGTGATTGAATAAGAAACTATAAATAGTTGGTATCAGAGTGTTTGTTTTTTTTTATGGTCACCCTGTAACAGTCATAAGCTGGTTCTAACAGGGCTTCTGGAATATGACGCTAGTATATGTAATGGCAAATCAGTTTTGATTATGAAGAAAATGCTTAGTGGGTCCATTTTTTTTCCCTACCTAATGCTGAGTTCCATTTTACTACTTAATTTCTTGCTAAGATCTCCACTTGTGATAATCACCTGCATTCTTCTTGGCTCTGTTCAGCCTTGAATTTCAGCAGTAGACCGCTTCTAAACTGAAAAGGAAGCAAGGGCGAAAGGATACAAGTACTTACCTATGTGGATTAGAAGTTGGGGTTTTTGTAAACCTCATTACAAACATATCCCAGAGTGTTTTCCATTTATAAATGCCTGTTTGTGACTCCCAGTATGAGTTTCTCATATTGAAATTTAATTATAAGAAATGATTTTAAATGATACAATACCTATTTTTAAACCTCCAAAATTATTTTGGGGATTTTAAACACTGAATTTTGCAAGGGACAAAGAAATACCTCAGACATAAATTTAAGAAAGTAATAAAACTAATTTTCAAATATTGTTTTCAGAAATTCCATCATTCATATTAAAAGCTAAAATGATCGTAAAAGGTAAAAAAGGTAAAAAGTAAATATAATTGAAAATCAGGACCACCAATTATGTATAGTAAGTATTGTAACTGGTCCTCAAAAAAGCTACTACTAATAGTTCTGCATGTTTTGAAATGTTTTTAGCTGGCCTTCTCACCAGCAAAAGGTACCTGAGATCATAAGAGTTCTGCTGTACCACTGTGTACGTTCATATATAACTCCCCAGTCTGTTTCTTGTCACTGTAGTAGCTTGTAGCCTAGCTTTATTACACAACATGGAGACAAAAACCCCATAATATTTTGGATTATTTGCTGAATTATTTGCAGCTAACTAAATGATAATAGTTTTCATCCATTTCTTTTGATATATTAGCATTATAAATTGTTTTCATAAATCTCAGCTTGGCTGCATTATCTTTACTCTTTGGAGAGGTAGCAAGCAAAGAACAGTTTCATTTTGTATTTTTCACTCCCCTTCCTTTTCTTTCTTCCCGTTCTTCCCTCCTCCCTCCCTCCCTCCCAGCTGAAGGAAAAATGAACAGAGGGATATATGACTAGCTTTAGATTGGCTGATGCCAGGATGGAGGGCTAGGAATTTCTGAGGTTTTTTTGTTTTTGCTTTTTATCACACTATTTTTCTTTTAGATAACAGGTACTGGAAAAGATAATTAAAGAGAAACAATAGTTGTGTCAAAAGAAAGTGGAATTATGAGAAGTTTATTATTTTATGGTTTTGTCTCAGAAGTTAATATTTCAAGTTAATATTTGAACAAAATGAGGCCTATAACTATTTTCAACTCAGAATTTTACCCCCCAAAACCAGTCACAGTATATCTATTTTAATAAATACAGTTTAATAATATGCTGTTGGACTGTTTAATTTTTATGCCTCAGGGTAGCACTGAGCACTATTTCTACTTCTAGAAGCTTCCTCTCATTAGTGTAGTACATTCTCTTATATAGCACCTGTTTTAAACTCCAAATCTGAATCTACAAATGTAAAACCTGACTTTTGAAATATTTGCTTTTTTGAACACTCTTCTTTAAAGGACCTATCAGGATCTCTCCCCAAAATGC
Organism: Ciconia boyciana; assembly: GCF_034638445.1. Classification (NCBI taxonomy): domain Eukaryota; kingdom Metazoa; phylum Chordata; class Aves; order Ciconiiformes; family Ciconiidae; genus Ciconia; species Ciconia boyciana. Next base: position 53,253,693 of record NC_132939.1, on the reverse strand, counting down.
TAGAAGCTTGAAGGATAAGGGAGGAACAATGTTGCATGGCCCAAACACATGTGCTTTCGTCATTAGCAAGGTACAGCATGACCTCATGTTGACCTCAAAGGTAAATCCCTGACAGGGAACAATTATACATGCCTGTGAAAGCAGCTTAGTTTTGAACATAATCAAGACAATAACTTCAGTGTGTAGAATAAAATTAAATTTACAACTCTGTCTGCCTTTCTCTTTCTCTCTCTTGTGTCTCTCCAAGTCTCTTCTTGAGAGAATGTTGTGTTTTTTATATATGTGTGTGTTGCGAAAGAAAATTACTTTTATAGAGGTCATAATAAATTCCTAAATATGGGGAACCCAAAGGATCTTGTATCCAGTTTAGTCAAATTGTACATCTTACAATGAAATGCTCTTTTTAATGGAAAGGTTTCATTTGTTGTCTAGAGTATTGATATTGCAGCCTTCAGAATGTGTGTCTATATTACCTTGGGGAATCTTGTGTAGTTCTGAAATGTATAGATCATTTAGACTTATGGGGAAAGTTTTTTTTTTAAATATCAATATGTTAATTTTTGTGTGCTTATCTTAGACTGCCACACAAACCTATGACATTTTATTTTTTCGTAGAAGACTGTAAATATTCTGTAGCGTTTTGTGATACATCTCTACATATGATGGAATATGATTTAGCTAGCAGTTCTGAGCTATTTGGAGAAGAACTGCTGCCAGCATCTTGGAACTGTTAGCCATATCTGTCCCATGAGATTTGTATAATATAATTGTTTGACATGAATTTTATTTTATTTTTTTTGCTAGAATGAGAGAGCATATTCCTTCTGTGGAACAATAGAATACATGGCTCCAGATATTGTAAGAGGAGGAGATACAGGACATGATAAGGTATGTTCTGTCTAAGTTTATTACTGAAAAGAAATTAATTCTTTAGGCAACCCTGTTGTTCAGCTTGAGGGGTTTTTGTAAAATGTGATAGTGTCTTATTTAAACATGGCTCATTTCAGGTTGTCCTAAAATAGATTATTGCCTATATTTAAAAAAATCAGTATGATAGATTTTCAGTTTTCAATCTTAAGTAGAAGGCATATTTATAAAGGTATTGAGGCTCACTTGTGTTCTATGCAAAATTTCTTCTAAACGTGCAGTGGGACAAAAAAAACTTAGCTGACACTTCCTTTTAAAAAAACCTGTTTAGTTCAGAGTGGAAAAATGACTGTTTTGTGGCTAATTCTTTGTTTAAATTGTACATCAGGGAAACCTGTTATCTTTCTTGAAGTATGGATTGGGTTATTAATGTTATAAATATTCTCAGATTGTAAAAAATAATTCTGTTTAGCTTGAGGCTCAAGTTTTATTATGAATTAAAGTGTCACTAATTGATGGGAAAGAACAAGACAACCGTAATTCACAGATGATATTTGAAACCAAAAAAACCCTACTCTACAAAAGAATTCTATAATATTCCTAGGTAAATTATTCTGATTGCTTACTATAGTGAGAAGTTTTGGAGAATATTTAATCTTTGGGGTTTTTTGCTGTAGATTGAGTTGAGTTGTCTTTCTGTTATAAATATAACATAAACATAAGACAGAATGTGCTTCATCTTTTCACTTAGTCATTGTCTCACACCTACTTTGTATTCCAGTATAACCTCTGCATCTTCTTCTACCGTACTGCTTGCCTCGTCATTATTAAAAATGGAATTTTACAAACTTATGAATTGAAGCTCTTTCCTGCACTCTGTTTCTTAGTTTAGTCTTGCCAGTTTCAGAGCATCTCTCCAATGTGTCAGTCACTTTGAATTGTGATTCTGTCTTCTCAAGTGCTTACAAATTCAATACTGTTGCTGATTTCAAGAGGAATCTCTGTTCTGTTATCTTTGATTGGTTCTATCTGGTACTTTCATTAGATGTAGTGCAGAGCTTCACAGTTTGATACCAAATGTTAGCTGATAAAATAAGGGTGACTTTTCAGTTATCTATGTGATGGTAATTGTTTACACCACACACTTTGCCTCACCATTGGCAATGTCATGTGACACAGTGTTAGAAGGTTTTTAGTTTATTTCATATTTACTGCTTATCTAGCAACTCAAAGGTCTTATTTAAAAAAGAGGGAACGAGACTGCTTTAGTAGGCTATGCTCTCATTAATGTTTTTGATTTGTAATCTCTTCTAGATAGCTGTATTGTTTGTCTAAAAGACTTGCTCTAGTATTTCGGTATTTATTTTTTTAAAGTTTGATTTCTGATTCTGCAGGTCCTCCTTTTCTTTTGGAAAAACACATGCCAAGAAAAAATTCTTCTGGGATTTTCTCTGATCGTTGTGTGTTTGCAAAGATAATTACTAACAGTACAGAGATTTCTTCAGCTAGTTCTTCTAGGCACTCTTGGCTGAATATAGGAAACAACAGATTTTGTGTATCTTGAAGCAAAAAAACCTAAAATATGAGGCCAAATGGTCATCATTTCACTAATGGTCTTCCTGTATTGTATTAATGTTATCGACATAAGTGAAGCAGAACTTCATTTTTTCAATTTCATGGAAGTAAAACGGAGAAGTTCAAACACCTATAGTTAAATTAATTTTGTTGAAATGACTAATCTGCTTCCTTTATTATTCATAGTAGCATCTTTTCTTTTGAAAGAAATATTTTGTGAGTTATGAGGTATCAGAGATATGAATATTATGATTAGTATATGGGAAGCCAAAGATCACATGTGTTACCAGGGAATATAAGAGAAAATTCCATAGCATTTTCAGGTTCCCTGATTAACTGTGACCTGTACTCTTAAATTGTGCTTTTTGAAAGTTCCTTTGTTTCATTCTCAAGCCCCTAAAAGCTCAGATTCCACGATTTCTTAGCAAGGTTTAGGTTTCTCTGTTATTTTGAGTATGTTTTAGAATTCTTATCACTTCACAATGGTAAAAATGAAAATGAATTCTGGGAGGGGGGGGGAAAGGAACTTTAGTAGTCAGTGGAAAGAGTTCAGCTTGAGCAATTAGTTGAAGAAGCTAAGTGGAGAGATTTCAAAATAAAATTAATTTTAGAAAATTCCTTCAATAAGTACTGCAATTGTTTATGCTTTATTGTATCCAGGCTTGCCTTTGTATTGATAGGTGGGCCCTTCTTTTGCTAGTTGCTTTCTGGGTGCATTGTTTTGTTCCTTCTTTTGTTAACAGTTTTACTTCAACATATCATAACATACATAATTATTGTTGTTCTGTAGGCTGTTGATTGGTGGAGTGTTGGTGTTCTTATGTATGAATTATTAACTGGAGCATCACCATTTACAGTTGATGGAGAGAAGAATTCCCAAGCAGAGATTTCTAGGTAAGATTTAAAACAGTAAAGTATACATGCTTGGTCACAAAGTGATGCTTATGCCATAATATATGTTTTGTGGGAGTTTTAATCTAAAATTTAGGAAGAAAGTGCTACCAGGGTAATGTTTTGAGTGCTCCAGTTCTGTTTAACAGAATGACATCTGGAAGCAGATAGGTTTTATTAACCTCAGCAGGTGATTGAAATAATGGAATTGACCTTTATAAAGGACCTGTTTTGTTTAAACTACAGTGGAACCACAGCTTTGTAGATATTCAACCCTGTTGCAAGTTTACTGTTGAAAAGGAAGTCAAATGAAATATGAAATTATATGTAAATAGAATTATCACGTTCAAAATCTTGTTACATAATGAAGCATATTTTGCTAGAGAGATTTTTGTCAGCTCTTGCTAGATCACTCCATCAGACTACAGGTTTAAAGTGTCAGGATGTACCCTACTCCCACCTTTTTGTCACAGGTAGTATTTATTTTATTAGTGTATAATGTGAAACAAAGAACAGGATCTTTTCTAGCCATACTTGCGTATCTGAGAAGAAATGAATATGATGCTTATGGAAATAAAATAACCTATACCATTCTTATATTTTACATGTGAACTTTTCCTGACTATCAGCTTTGTTATATTCAGTAATCTCTGCACTTTAAAGGTTTGTTTTCAGTACCCATGTAAAAGCATTGGAGCATTTTAAAAAGACAAAGCAATAAGCTTGCCCAAAACACGTTACTGAAATCTCCCCAAAAAATGAGCATTTCCTATTACTGGATTTCTCTTGGAGCGGGGAGTTGAGGGCTTAAATTGCACAAATTAGCAACTGCTGTCAAGATCAGCTTGTAAGTCTAGTCCCCAAACTAAGAATAGTCTTGCTCCTGTTGGAATGTATTACCATGGTTCTGACCCTCACCTGAAGTCACTTGATATTTAAGATTATAATGGGCAAGAGAACATACATCAATTATTTAAATAATTTTTTCCTTCTGTTATAAATTCAGGCAATTTCTTGGAAGGTTGAGACCTGTTTATTGGTTTCTAGGTCTCTACCAGAACAGGAAACTTAGAGGGCCACTAGAAAAAATAAGGGGGGGAGGGGAATCCATTAACAAAACGAAATTCCAGACTTCACCCTCTTGGTCATTATCATGGAGTTAAAACGTAAAGTAACTCTTTCTGACCTACTTAAGGTTAGAAATTTTGTTGATTGCTTACTTATGCCATGTCTGAATTGGTAGTTTTGACTCCCAAGATTTACTGAGTGGAACTCTGAAGGGTTACAAATTTTTTAGAAAGAACCTTGACCTGAATTTTACAGGTACAGTTTTTCCCAAAAACTGGGAAACTTTTTAGATATATATTCTGTAGGATTTGACTGTCTTTTGGTAGGTCCTTATGTGCTCTTTAATATCTTGATCTGTCTGATAATTTAAGATTAAATTCAAAGCTGAGAAACTGCAAGGCTGCTAACATCCATCCCCTGATGGCTAATAACCTGATTTCTGATCTAAATTTAGTTGTGGCAAGTTTACTGCGTTGTTGCTCAGTATGTTTTTGTTCTGGTTAATGTTTATGCTACACATTTATAGACAGCAATCCTGTAGTCTTTCAGCTTTTATTTTGATAAATTTAGAAGGTAAATTCTTACAGTTTTCTTTATGTAAAGATGTTCCCCTGTTAACAGTCTTCCTGTTTCCTGAAAAAGGAGGGTTCTTAGCTTGTGGTGTTCTTGCATATGGACAATTTATTCCTGTTGATGTTTCAAGAGGATCTTGTTTAAGGGAAGTAATAATTAATCATCTGAACAAAAAGATATCCCTTCCCTTTTTCTTGGGTTCCTCTTGTTGATGCCAATGGTGGACTGATAGATCTAATTCCTTCTCCTTTTCTATCACTTCCAACTGATAAGCCCCTAGTTTATAGCTGAAATCTCATCAGTCCCAACTATATGACTGCATTTCAGACTTGATTTCATTTGCCTTCTGTTACTTCAGTACTCATAAGACCCATGGTTTCTGAATCCTTTCCATTGATAGCAATGTCTGTGCTGGATGACATCCTTTTTGTGTGTTTGCAGTTTATTATGTAATGAATGTTGTGTTCCTTTTAAGAGTGTGGCTAAGCATATGAGAACATTGCTGTTTTCTCTGTCCTGGCTAGTTCACTGAGTCATGTGGAACCTTCTGGGGAATGGTGGTTGCTGTGTGCCTTGGGGAGCAACGGGAGCGTGTTTGGGGCTTTCACTGATGGTAGGGTAGAGCAGGCGGAACAGATGTGAGGTATCAGCAAGCTGTGGTGCTCCTGCAGCCCAGACAGAGGGTGAGAAGAGTAGGGAGCAGAAGTACATCTCAGAGAAGATGGAAAGAAAACCTTCTAAGGATTGAAGGGGACTGTGTGGAGTTTGCTGCAACTTGGGAAGCTGTTGAGCTACTCTCTTCAGAGCATGCCTGAAAGAAATGATTCGCCCTTCCCGACAGGCTAGCCCGTTAGATTTAGAAATTCTTGTTACCATATTCATGGCTTTTCAGAAATACCCTCCTTGTATTTATCTCTAGCATGAGTACACTGAGCTCTTTAAAGAAATAACAGCTGAATTTTCAGTACCTGTCTTTATCCTAAGCCTGTCTGGCCTAGAAGCTATGATCATTATTTCCTTTTTTCCTTGACAATTTTGTTACTGAGGATACAGTTGCAATTTATACGTAATGTCCTTTTTTTTTTTTTATTGTTAGTTCTTTCAATTATGTCCGCAGCCTTTTCTATAAAGTTTTCAGTTGAATTGGGATGCAGACTGTAGATAATTTCACACCTATAATTAAAATCACCTATAATTAAATAGGTTCCAAATTCTCCCATGACTATCTTTGATCTATCTAGTTTCATTTCCTCTCTAAACTGATGAAAAACTGAATTGCAGATAACTTAATCGGATATTTACAGTTGCCAGTGGTAATGAAATCACTAGCACTGGCACAGAGTATGAGTTGGTACAAACTTCTTTCGTGATGGCAAAGTTATTCTAAACAGAAATTGTATTCCCTAACCTAAATATGTTTTAACTTGCCAGTTGCAGCAGACTTAGAGAATTCAGTTTTCTCTTACTCAGTCACAAGCCCTGAAAGCATAGTTTCCATGGCCTTTGATTTTTCTGAGTTTGGGAAAAAAGTTTGTTGTCTGTTATCAGCGCCCTCAGAACTGTATTATAAGCATCACTAAAAAAGATACATATCCATCCTGATGTTCAGGGAATAAGATAAAGCAATCCCAAGCTGTAACCCTGTTAAAGGGCAGAAAGACAAGCCTTCCCATTTTCTGGGAAAAAAGTTGTCTTCTAAATGAATCCAGGTCCTTCTTTTATTTTACCTAGGTTTGGAAGTAATCTTAGATATTTTTAGATAATTTTATTCCCTTGTCTGGCACAATAGCTATCTGCTGTTAAATTTGAGCACGAAGTTTTGTTCTGAAATATCTCTCTAATGGACAGTTCAGTTCTTCTGTCAGAAATAGTTACTCTGTGGTTTGTATCTTTTTTACTCTTTCTGATGAGAGATTGTGTTCAGTTCTTTTATCATAACCTTTTTGATGACACTGTGGACTTCTCTTTCATGGCAAGAGCAACTTAAGTGCATACTTTAATTTCCCTTATGTCTCTGTGTCTGAAGACTCTTTTTTGTTCACATGCTTGGTGTTATGGGTTATTAAGCTTGATAAAAAAATTTCACAGAACTATCCAAGTATCTCTCCTTTTCTAGTATGCCCTCTGCCCTTTCTTCTTCCATCTTCCCAAATCTTCCTTTCGTTTTTGAGAATTCTGGACTTCCATTGCTGCAGAGCCGTGGATGGGACCCATCCTGCAAAAGCATAGGCAAGGGCTGGGTTTCATTACAAACCCAGTATTTTCAGTTTGACCGTGAGTGATTTGTAGTGCTGACTTGAAAGACAGACCAATTCATTTTAGGGTGTTGATTTTTGAGGGTCTTGTCATACATACAGGGATTTAAAATGAGCATGAAGTTTCTGGAGTATTATTTTGCTGCTGTGCAGCAGCCTAGAAAATCTTATCAGCTTTGGGGTTAGGAATAGATAGATATCTATCTTCTTCCATTTTTATACATACATACATCTATAAAATAATCTGTAGAAGCATATGATGCCATATTAGCATACTAATGCTAATAGCAGCCTATGCTCTTTATTTGACATAGTTGGTTAGACTTTATTTAAACTTCATGGAAGATGGCTGAAATTTGACCATCCGTTAGATGCTATCAAGATGTTGTCCATTATTCTGCAAGAAACCGTTTCTTGATAAAACTGTTGGGAAGATTCATAGCAGGTGTATACTGGGATTCCCTCCTTTATTCTCTGCCTGTGAAGACTCCAGTGATTGCTAGATCTTTTAAAGGACAGAGCTGTCATTAAACTTGTAGTTTGCATGGTGTCTTCTGGAATTTCATCCTAGAGCTTATAGCTGTCTACCTAGAATGTACAGCATTTATATGCTTAGATGGGAGTCCAGAGTCCAAGAACTCTGCCTACAGATCAGTTCAACCTTTCAGTAAAGCAAGTGGTTTTAAGAAAGCTGTAAGTATTGCATCAAAGTCTCTGACTTGCCTAGAACTGGGGATGCGCGTATAGATCTGACTGCTCAAAGCTGGAACAAAAGAATCTGGCATTAGTAGTTCTGAGACGACAGGGTATTCAGCAGAGTTGTTTTCAAATGTGAAGGTGAAAACTCTGCTTTGGAAGCTTGTCTTTCTGCACTTTAACAGGGTTACAGCTTGGGATTGCTTTCTCTTATTCCCTGAACATCAGGATGGATATGTATCTTTTTTAGTGATGCTTATAATACAGTTCTGAGGGCGCTGATAACAGACAACAGTAACAGTTCTAGCATAAACCTAATGTATCTGTTGGTCAGCTATGGTGATCCTTTCAGTTTTTCGTGATCTGATTGTGTCTTTTACCTGGTGGAAGCAAAAAAAGCTTCAGGTTCTGCACTTTTGATGCTTTCTCTTCCACAGTCAGGTTCAGGCATCTGCTTTCAGGCTAATCATGGCAGAGGGTGAAAGGTGGCTTCTGTCTCAGTATCACATATTTTGTGTCTGTATTTTAACCAAAATAGTTGGGTTTTGTTTTTTTCTCTGTCTAGAAAATCTTTCTTTGGTTGGCATCTAATGGTTACCACTTCCTAAACTTTTTTGTCCTCCTTCCTTGTAATTAGTTTTGTTTCTCATGGTTACTATTTAAACAAGTTAGGTAGTTATGGTTTCCAATAATGAATTGGCATTAGTTTCTTCAAGCACCTCATCTTCAGTTAGTTTTCCATAGCTTATGCTTTACTGCTCAAAATGATCATTCAGTGGATATATTTAATAGTAATTTTTACAATATAGCTTATAGATTGGTCAATCTAATGCTAAAAAATAAATTGGTCAAATTAGTCAATAAGTGAAATTGCTAAATTGGTCCTGTTGTCAATAGATGTTTTCGTATTCTTTGACATAAATTGGATTTTCTCAGCTACGCAGTGCATCAGAATTTTGACTAGTTTAGCTGTTTACAAAGTTAATTAAAATGAAAAATTAAGAAAAGATCTTTCAGCTTCTGGCTAACAGCATATTTTCCCCTTTCATTTTATCTTAACCACTGGGAGCAATCTGCTGTCCATGTTGGAAGACTCCCAATGACACTGTTTGTCTTTATAAAGCCTTTTTTGAGCATTGCAAGGGTATTCCTGCTTAAGTCCGTAAGATTATCACCCTGGAATGAATGAGGTCAGAATCCTCTTCAAATTCTCTTTAGACTGACATCGTAGTATAAGCCTTTGGCACATGGTTTTTGCATTTCTGATTGGTTTTAAATACTATGCCTTCTGTAGAAGGATGCTTTATTCAGCCAGCAAACACATATCCCACCTCTACTGCTTTGGTAAAGAACAGATAAGAAACCTGTGGTCAGTCTATGTAATTTTTAAACAATGAGCTAGCATAGATAAGTGGTGGCAACTCTATTAATTTTTCATAACAAAATCAGCGAGTTCCTTGGCTGATTTGTCAGGCTCAGCAGCCTGCACCTGCTACACAGGAATGTCTCTGAATATATTGATAAAAAGGAGGAGCATCTAAAGGTCAATTTCCCTACTGTATCCTCCACTCACTGAAGATTAAGCATCTCCTTCTCCTCCTTATCATTCATTAGCATGTCCTTCGCATTATCATGTATGCTCTTGGTCTGTAGTATTTATTGAGGAAACTCGTCAGAGCTTAAGTTCCTGAAAAAAAATGCCAGTGGGGTTAGCTCCTAGCTCTGCATAGTCTGCCATAGAGAAGGGTAAGATGGAAATGATCCAGGACTTCAAAGTGATAACCTCCTTGACCTGTGCAAGGGATGGTTTTTCTTGGACTGCTTTCAGTACAGCCAGAGTGCTCTCATCAGCAAGGGTAATCTCAGCTCATCCCAGCTCAGAGGTGTTGTGCTAGGCTAGGAGAAGCAGAAAATACAGCAGAGTTTGCCTTCAGCAGCTTTGACCACAGTTGCCACTTGGGATACTTAATTCTTCCTGCTTACTTCTGTTATTGTTATTGGACCACATAAACATGAAATGTACAAGAGGATGGAGGTGATTCAGAAAACAAAAAGAAGGTTGATGCTAAAGGCCATAGCTGCTTTTCAGAAGCACAGACATCCTGGGAAGGACTCTGACACGCACAGCTTCCTTCCTCTGAACACTTCATGGGCTACTATTAGAGCCTTGAGTGACTTACCCTTCAGTACAACACTTCACTAGTGTTGTACTAGTGAAGCCAGACTTTCTTTACTTGATCAAGCTACTTGATTAGTCTTCACCAATTTCTGCTCTCTCACTTGTTGATCCCATATAGTCTTTCTTTTCTGGCAGCTTGCTTTCCATCCTAATTAATGTGTATATAGCTTCGCATACTTCAGTTCCATAATAATTGTAAGTAGTTCCTGGAACTTCTAAAGAAATTAGCTTCATTCTTCACTACTTCTGTAGTGTGGTTCTGTGAACCAGTCCAGAGCATCATGAATATTTTATAGTATCAGTCAACCTCAAAAGTATTTCTGAACAAATGCCACTGGCATATATAAATGCAGCTTCCATGGAGTCTGCTTGTACAGCATGGCAAAATTCTGCCGCCTTTGCAGTGGGCTCTAGGAAGGTCAACAGATGGAAGATATCCCTCAATATAATCATAGCTTGCTTTTCACATAGCTAAATACCACTTCATTGTTAATTCTGCCTATAAAAAGAAATAGTTTAAAACAGTAATTGTAGCAAAAGGCAGGAATTACTGATGCTGTTGCCACAGAAGTTTTCCATTAGGTAAAATACAGTGTTATACCAAACTATTATTGGTAAAATATGTATGCTAATTGTTTTGACAGATATAATCTTTATAGGAGATTCCTTTCCCCAAGAACTTAAGGAGTGGTTTCTACCCAAAGAGCAGAATGTCAAGTAATATGAAAAGTTACTTTATAAACCTGTCTTGGCTTCAGCTGGGACTCTCTGCTCAGTTACCACATCAATGGTACAACCGATTGCAGTTCTCAGGCTGACTGAAGACATGCAATATGTCACTGGAAATTTGCAGTTAGAAGGATGAGACTATACTGGTGGTGTTACTGTGGAAGTACTTCTTTTGGCTAAGAATTTTCTGGTAACTTTGCAGTGCAGAGTTCTGTAAAAGACTTTCCACTGCTTATGTTTGTTTCACTCTCTTATGTGAATGTTTGTGTTTGCATCAGAAGCCTGAGACACTGGCAAGAGTCTTACTGCTAGCACTTACCAGCATCACTACTACAGAGACTGATCTTCTAAAGCTGCACAGAGAAATTGTACTTACTTGTTCTCTTTGTTACCCATGTTACCAATCATCCCAATTCAGCATCTTTTTTCAGAGACATTTTCAGATTTTTTTCTGACTTGGCCATCTGTAATCTCTGATATTTTTCAGACAGGAAAATGCTCTAGAATTTATCTTTTGGATTCTAAGGACATCCCAGAGTCTCAATCCCATTGCTCTAGAAATAAATTTAAAAAAATATTGACTTATAGGTGGTTGTTCCCTGCCCCGTGCCCTCCCCCCCTCCTCGAGCCCAAAGAGAACTTGTCTCTTTCCTGGATCTTTGTTATATACCTTTCTGATTCTCTCATCAGAAAGGTTGATAAATACATTTCCTTGGACTCCTCTAACTGAAGTAATCTTCAAGCTAAGAAGACATTGTAGATTTTGTTGTCCCTCCTGTAAATCAAGTAATTTTGCTATCAAGATGTCCTGTCTTCTGTCTTACAACAGGAAGGTTTTCATACTTCCTTACCCGCTTCCCCTTTCTGAAACTGGATGATTTCTGAAGAGGCTGAATCTTTACTTCTCCACCAGTCCTACAGTGTAAGAATCCTCTTGTTTAGTAATGTTTAAATTTGGTATTAACATCCCTAATTAAGAAATCATTTGGCAATATTGTGCTTTCTTCTCCTTTTCTGTAAAGTGAAGTGTGACCAGAAGTTGAAGACAAGGCTTATGGTTGCTGTTACTTCTGCTAGCAGAGTGGCTGTGATTTAGACCCTTATTGGCAGATCATCCTTACATCATTTAAAGATACAATCCATCTTAAAACTCAGACTGTATTTTCCTAACTCATTTCAGTGTTATTTAAACCAAGAGGTTAGCTTGCTTTGTCTTTTTTTTTGCTTGAAATTGGATACTACGTCAGTAGAAACAGCCCCTGGGATATGTGCATGTTGAACTTGTTTTTGTCCTTCCACACTGGCAGGACAAGATTATTTAGGAAACAATCTGTTTGCATCTATTTTTGGAGTAATCCAAGAAGTTATGTATTCAAGATAAAAAATTTCCCATGGGATAGCTGACTCTAGGGATATGTCATGCAGTAACTTTGAACAAAATTTAGAGATGACCTGCAGTGATCAACTTAAGCTCTGTCAGAGACATAAAACAATTGAGATTTTAGTGCTGCCACAACCTCTATAATTTCAGCCTCACAGTCTCTCATAGCTTCAAAATCTTTCAGTCTGTGTTTAATGGAGGCACTCTTAAGTCCTTCTTCTATGTATCGTGCTTCCTGAAGCCCTCACAGTGAGAGTATGCGTATAGATATATAGACACAAAGTTGAACATGAGCCAGCAATGTGCCCTTGTGGCAAAGGCAGCAAATGGTATCCTGCGCTGCATTAGACAAAGTATTAGCAGGCTGAGGGGGGTGATCCTTCCTCTCTACTCAGCAATGGTGAGGCCACACCTGGAGTACTGGGTCCAGTTCTGGTGTCCCCAGTACGAGAGAGACATAGACATACTGGAGAGAGTCCAGCAAAGGGCCACAAAGGTGATTAAAGGACTGGAACAGATGAGGAAGGGTTGAGAGAGCTGTGACTATTCAGCCTGGAGAAAGGAAGGCTCAGGGGGATCTCATCAATGTGTGAAGGGAGGGTGCAAAGAAGGGGGAGCCAGGCTCTTTTTTTTCAGTGGTGCCCAGTGACAGGCCCAGAGGCAGTGGGCACAAACTGAAATGCAGGAGGTTCCCTCTGTACATCAGGAAACACTTTTTTACTGTGAGGGTGACTGAGCACTGGCACAGGTTGCCCACAGAGGTGGTGGAGTCTCCCTCCTTGGAGATACTCAAAAGGCTTCTGGACATGGTTGTGGGCAATTGGCTCTAGGTGACTACGTTTGAGCAGGGGGGGTTGGACCAAATGACCTCCAGAGGTCTGTTTCAACCTCAACCATCCTGTGATTCTGTATGCTGAAGGGTTTTGTGTGTGTATCTTTTTAAACCTGTTGATATGTCTTTGATATGTGTTGTCTGTGTGTGCATTCTCAATTTTCTTTCAGAGTCCTTAGCTTCAATATCTACATTTGGAGTAACTGAAGGAAAACTTGCCTTCCTCTTTATATAAAACTGTGGGAGCTACACATATAAAAGATATGTATTGAAATGTGATTCTACTTAGGCTTCCAAGACTTTGAACTTCCAGTAGCTTTATTTGATGGCTCCTAGCTCTTGCATTGAAAGAGACAGTGAGGTCCCTATCCACTTTCTCTTTACCATTCGGCATTTTGAGGGGAACACTATGCCCAGTCCTTTTAAGTCCCCTTTTCACTAAGCTGGATAGTCCTAGCCTTTTTTGTGGATCTTAATCTGAAACACATCCTGCATTTCTGATTAATCGTGTTACTCTTCTCTAAAACTTTTCCAGTTATAATGCCTCCTTTTGAGGGAGTAGGGCGTGAGCACTGCACACACTATACAAGATGCAGGCAAACCTCAAATGGCCCAAGTGTGGTTTTTCTTCTCTTTATTTTCTAATAATTTTTAACATTGGAATTGGTTTTGATTTTTGACTGCTGTTAGGCATCAAATTGATGCTTTTGTGGAGCTATCTGTTGTAGCTATGAGATTTCTTTTGAATAGTAATAGTAAGCTCATGAGGATTGAAATGAGGATTGTTTTTCTTTTGTGGATTAAGTTACATAATTTATCTCTTACAGATGTCATGTTTCATGTCCGCATTTCTTCAAACCTTTCTTTATTTAAAAAAAAAAGTTGGTTTCACATTTGTCATCCTCCTGTCTTTGGGTGCAATAGAAGTTTTAAGTGAAATGTTCAATGCTACCATTAGTATGGTAACTCTTTGATTTAACACTCAACATGTGTTTTTAAGTAATTACCAAATCATTGTTATTTTGTTTGGTTTACAGGAGAATATTAAAAAGTGAGCCACCTTATCCACAAGAAATGAGTGCACTGTCTAAGGATATAATTCAGCGTCTTTTGATGAAAGACCCCAAGAAGAGGCTAGGTTGTGGTCCCACTGATGCTGATGAAATCAAACAGCATCCCTTTTTCCAGGTAAAACAAACAACAGAACTCCCCAGATACCACTTACTCTACGTTAGTGCCTTTGAAATCCAAGTCTAAAGAAATTCTGTTGTTTTGTTAACAGAATAGCTTAGAGGCATGTTAATTACATGAATAATTGCCTTGAAGTTAGTACTGAGTAAGAATATCTGTGTGCTTATGTATATGGATTTTGTGCATACTACAGGAAGGGCATGGTAGATTTTTAATATATTCTGTTTCTAACTGTTACTTGAAGCAGCCAAAAGATACACTACTTAAACCAGAATGTTTAATGGAAAACACTTAAATTATATGTTGTGTGTTGTTTTTTTAAAAAGAAAGTTTGCCACTAACATTATTAGTAAAATTTGAATATTGATAAAATTCACCATTAGTGATAAACGCCTCTTCTGTATTTTCCTTTGCCTAATTAAATCTTTAGTCTTGTTTAGATTTTAATTCTGTTCAGATTTCAGTGTATTAACATTTGGTTTCAAACAATGACAAAGATTGGAATTGCATACAACATCTGTACTGTTCCATCCATTGCAATTAAAATTGTTTGTGTGCTTTCTGTGAAAAAACTAAGCATGTATTTCCGCTGCTTCTGAAGCTAAACATATTTTTAATTAGTATGAATTTTGGAGTATTTAAAGTTGATAGTATAAATTAAACCTTTCAAATGAATATTTTCAATGTAATTATCATAACATTCAGAATGGGCAATATCTTGGCTTTTCAACTTCTAAATTTCTTCTCCTCCCTTCTGTATTTCCTTCCTCTTGCAAGAGAGTCTGACAAAGTAGAGTTAAACTTCCTTTATTCACTGTTTGTTTTGGAAGGTACATTTTTTTCCTCATACACCACTTTCTAATCTTGACTTCATTTCAGTTCCACTCCTTTACAGTAATAGGGCCATTTTCTCATAACTATCATATCTGTGTTTCCGACTTCTAGCCATACATTTAGGAATCCAGAGGCATTACGCTCTCAGAGCTCTGGAAGCTGAGATTAGTAATTAAGCATAGAAATCAGCAATGAAAAGTTGAAGATACTGTATGCATGCACTATGGCTTACAAAAATATACATGATGTTTCCTCTGAAATAGAGGAAGAAATTTAAGGGCTGTCATGCTAGTTATTTGGCTTATCTCCACTGTTAAATTTCTTTGTGTTGTTTTTCTTTTTTAAACTGGATTCTGTCTACTTAAAAATAAGCATGATACTTCTTTGAAGTATGATACTAATTTGCTTCTATCTAAGCAAATTAGTAGGGCATAATTTGAATGCTTTTCATCTGCCTGTGGAAAACAGCAAATGGAGTTAGGACTGTTTGTTTCTGGACCATTCTCTCTTTCTAATATCTGTTTCTGCTAAATTTTCATTTGATTCAAACTTATTTTCCTGGTTTTGGTTTAGAATATGAATTGGGATGATTTAGCTGCCAAAAAAGTATCAGCTCCATTTAAACCGGTAATCAGAGATGAGTTGGATGTCAGTAATTTTGCAGAAGAGTTTACAGAAATGGATCCGACATATTCTCCTGCAGCAACCCCTCAGACTTCAGAAAGAATATTTCAGGTATTTGAACAATTCACATTAATTTAAAAAAAAAAAATCATTTATTGAACAATTCCATGTGTATAGCTAGTTTGTTCAGCAATTGCAAAATGAGAAAGGTGGAAACACTCCTACTGCATACATAAAATTCCATGTCTCTCCATTCCCAGCTGAATGTCCCACCTGCTGGACTAAAGCCAGTCTGTCCTTTGTTGATTCTTCATACCTTATGAGTCTTGTCATCTTGACTCCATCAGCCTGGGCTTCCAGCTTCGACAACAGCAATGTAGTTTGCCCATGTCCACATTATGCTCTAGCTGAGGTATTCCTTTGGGAAGTGGGAGCTAACTGCAGAGTTGAAAGTGGGTCTTCCACGTCCTTTAGGAGTGCTGTAATTACTAGCTTTCCTTAACATCTCCTTAACAAAGCTTTCCTTAACATCTTCTACATGCTATTAAAGAATGATCGCTTCTTGGACTGCACAGTCTGGATGTCAAATAGGCAGAAACAGCCCATGTGCAGCCTTGAACTTGGTACCAAAGCTGCAGAGGTGAACAGATTGCTTTCTCTCCTCCCCCTTCTTGTGCTTTGTTGTTTTTGATTGGCTGCTTTTGAGCAGGTTAGTGTACAGGAATATAGCATCATATTTTGGAAGTTGTTAGATTTGTAGTGACTGTAGCAAGCAATTTATGCATGTCATAATATGATCTGATTCATCCTGCAGTGGTAGTCACAGCTGTTCTTGTTATGATACCCAAACTGGGCACATTATTAACATGAAGCTTATTTTGTTCTGCCATTTAAAATGGTTTGATGCTTACATCACAACATAAAAACTATTTCATGCCTTAACTTAAAGGTGTTCTGGGAAGCTAGCTAGTTTGAAGTATGAGTCTTTATCACTATTGCAAAACAACTGAAGCTGAGATTTTTAGCTTTATTTACCAGAATTTTAGCATTATTTACCAGAATTTTTGTATTATTATTGTTTTATCTATAACTGTGGAGGATCATATAACTAATTCCAGGAAGATACCTGTTTACATTGAACAGAGTAATATCTACCCATCAACGAGCTAGTTACAGTTTCTGTATTATGTTATGAAAATTCTGATTTCTTTGAAAAATTCTAGTGTTTTGTATGCAGTATGATAGTTTGTGTGCAAAAATTTCAAGCCATGCCCTTTTCTGATATCTTAATTTCATAGGGATATTCTTTCGTTGCACCTTCTATTTTGTTTAAACGCAATGCAGCTACAGTAGATCCTCTTCAGTTTTATATGGGGGATGAGCGGCCTGGAACTACAACTATTGCCAGAAGTGCTATGATGAAGGTAATAACAGTATAAAGAGGTGAATTAATTTGGTTAACTTGGAACTGCATATAACTTTCAAAGCAGCAATCACAAGCTAGGCTACAGATTACAAAATAGTCATTATTAATTTATCTGTTCTCTGTAATGGCTCCTCAGATGATCCAAGCATATAATTTGCATGTGGTACTGTTAAGAAGTGGTTGAAGTTTAATCTGAAAAATGAGATGATTGTCTAGTTTTCCAGAAGACTGAAGTATAGTAGTAATAGTAATTTGACTCCTGATAGTTCTTACTCAGCCAACCATTGTAGATATTTTTGAAGCTAATTTAATTATATGAGAATTCCTTCTATGATGTATTTGCCCAAAAGTATGTATAGTTGTGTGAAGCCTTATAAGAACACATGCTATCGTGATGTCTTCAAACGAGCACATAGTTTTGTGGATAAATGTATGTACAGCCATCTTTTGATCCTGTTTGTCTGAATATTTTGTATCTTAAGCTATTGTAGTAGTAATGATTTATTTAGTGATTGTTTGTTTAATGTAACATAAGATTTACTCTTTGATTGTTAGAATAAAGCTTATGCATATTATTAAATAGAAGTTAAGATTATATTTTATCAAAAAGAGAGCTCTTTTACAATTTTAAATGTAGATGAAAAATTCTCACGAAATTTTACTCTTTGTCTTTGACTGTGTATACTAAAAGTATTCTGCAGAACTAAATACAGACAGTTTCCTAACAGGACTCTCCATTTTATCATCATTATGAACTGGATCTGAAAGAGAAACCATTGGGAGAAGGAAGTTTTTCCATTTGTCGAAAGTGCTTACACAAGAAAACTAGCCAAGAGTATGCAGTAAAAATAATTAGCAAAAGGTATAAATATTCTATAAGACAATAAAAATATTTTCTTTGCTTACTGTCACCCATGGATTAGAATAATGCTCGCTACATTTTTGGAAGTGGAAAAATAACTTTAAAATAATTTCCTATTTGAATAATCTACAGAAACTTATAGTAACCTTATGACCTTTAAAAGATTTTAAGAGTCTTTTGAAACAAAATGTTATTCTTGTTGGGGAGGACACAAGAAGAAACCTAGAGAGTACTTTTCTGGTTCCTAGTTGTATTGTACCGTAATTTCACCTAATTTTGCTCCTTACCAGAGTAAGGTATAAGGCCTTCCTATCTTTAGGCCTGAGTGAACTGAATGTAGGCTTATGCTAGCTCCCTTTCCTAAGCAGCCCAATTGATTGCCTAGGACGTTGCTTTTAAGAAGGATCTGCAGTGTGGGTTGCCTCAGATCTAATTAATTGTGTGTGTGTGTGTAAACTGGAATTAGACTATGAAGTTGTTAGTTGCATCTTGTTTCCTGGATGTTCTGAAGAGCACACCACAATGGAGGCAGCTGACTGGCTGTGTACGTGGGGACCATCTGGCCCTCTTCCAGAATAGATACCTCTGGCAGTTTCTGCCCAGAGAAAAATGAAGATAAGGGATTCTTTGAGGGGTGGATGGATTTTTAGTTTCATTTTGCAGTGTTCATTAGTTAGTAAATATGTCCCTAGTGTGTTGTAGAATGCTGGCAGGAAAGGGAAAGGAAAGTGTAAATGTTCTGCTCTCAGAACCATAGTTCACAGTGATCTCTTCTCCAAGACATTTGGCTGTACCTCTGTTTTTCCAGACTCTAGAAGTAACTGTCCACCAGACTTAAGTGTTTCATCCCATGCTTTTTGGATAGGATAAGTTCAAGAATAAGACACCTAAATATAGGTGTCTGAGTCAGTTTTCTGAGGTCTGCTACGATTAATGGAGGCCTACTCAAAACTATTAGTGAAGCTGACAGAGAGACTTGAATGACCAGGCACTAGCAGTGGGATTCAGTAACTTAAACATAGGCATCTATGTAGTGCCATTTTAGCATCTGTTGGTGTCCTCTCTGTCCTCCAGTTCCCATCAGTCTTGTGACTACTACCTCTATGTAGATGTCTTCATGGCTGATGTCTTCCAGGCTCTCCTATGGTTAGGTCACTGAATCCTACTCTAGGTACATATTTTTACGGTGAACTAGTTCACCCTGTAAGATTCATTAACTAGAATTTCAGTCATTATAATGAAACCTCAGACAAGTAGTATGCAGTAGACACCTACATTGGCTGTTTTAATCTGGAAATCTCTGCCTTGTGTCTGCATTCAAAATTTTTTTCTGTGGTGCATGCAGAGCTGCAGATCAGTACTCCCATCTCATCTTAAGCTAATGGATTTTTTGTTTCTGGATACAGTGAGCAAACTAGTATTGACTTATCCCATAGCACTAAACTTTTAGGAATTATGTCCCTAAGTGATATTACTCACAGGTTCTTTTGCTCTTTCTCCTTCATCTTGGTGGACCAGGCTAAATGGAGGTAAGAAGTGGTCTGTGTACAGAGACTTTTTTTTTAGGATTGCAGTCTGTGAGCAGACTCAGAGCATGTTTGTGTAGTATTTAGAGGTAGCAGTAAACCCGCACTCTGAATGGCTGGACACAAACCAGCCCTGAATAAGAAACTGTTAAACTCTAAATAATATTGCTCTGAGGACCACAGTAGTAACTCTTGCTAAAAGGAAAAGTATAATAGGTTTCTAGTAACGTCTTTGCCTCAAAGTCAGACAGTCTTTCACTCTTACCCATCAAAGGTGCCAAAAAAGTGAAACCTACACCTAGGCAAACCTTTTCATGATACATGAGGTGAAAGCTCAGATCAAGAGTTCCTCTGTGGTGTTGCTTTGTTAGTAGTGCTGGACATGCCTCCATCTAACAATTTGAGATTTATCTGTGTGTCTGAAGGCCAATGAAACAGTGGAGTCCTGTAACCTTGCTTGAGTTACTGTTTTAGAGCTTCCCATTTGTTTTTCATTATATTGTCTGTTTAAAATCTGAGACGGTAACTATAGAGGCGAAATACTCAGAAAAGTCCATGCACAAATTTCAAAGTTTTATGTTCATGATACTGAACCTTTTTCATCTGTTTCCTACGTCCAGCTTCTCCTGATAGTAGTTTGGGGGGAAGGACTGAGTCAGTTTTTTAATTTCTTAAGGACCTGAAATCAGTTTCAGTTTAAACAACAACATCGCAGAGATGCAGGTGGAACAGCTTAGTTTACTTGTTGATTATATGAAGCCTGCAGAAAAACAGAATTCTCTTGCACAAAATTCTCATCATGGTTCTGGTCCTAACTAGGAAAAAAAAATACAACCAAAAATTAAGAGCACATGTGGTGAGAGAGATTCTAGCTGTGTTATCCATAAGGCCATTCTCTAAGTCAGTACAGGATTAGCCTTTTTGGAGAGAGTTTTGGCAAAAATTTTCAGGCATTATTTGCCCAAAATAAATCAACATATGTATTTAGTGGAAAACAAAATGTTCTGCTCTGTCGTTATTCACATAGCTTTTATAATGTTCACCATGTTCACTTTTTTTGGCTATAGATTTCAGTACTTGAAAGAGAATTTGTGTGATGATTTTTCCTCTGGAGCTAGTCTCTTCTTATCTCTTCCATTTCAGATTTTTACAAAGGTCTGTTTAAGGGTACATTTCTATAACACAGTTCATATGTAGATGATGTTACTCTTTTTTCTAGTAGGATCTCATAGTTTCCATACAGCTTTGGAAGTACTTATCTCCTATAAGAATGGAAAAGGATTGGGCCAATAATTTGAGTCTTGAAGATAAAGCTGAACTAACAAATATTTGTAGGAACAGAGGTGAAGTCAAATTGCCCTGGACTAAGGGAAAGGTTTGTTTTAGATAAAACTACTCTATAAAATAATTTCAGCTTTTGCTGTAGCAAGTTGCAGTTGCATCAAAAACATTTTGATTTGGGTGTGGTTTTTTTAATGTCCTAACTTGCAGGGTTATGTGGAGAGTTTTGCTCAGCTTACTTTGAATATGCCTTTAATTGTGTTGAAGCAGTTGTAATATTAAGAAAATCTGGATTGCAAGCAATTAAAAAAATAGGTGTAACACTTTGAATGTGCAGTTTGCTTAGTAAAATTGGTGCAAAATGACTGCTCAATTTTTCCAGAATGGAAGCCAACACCCAGAGAGAAATAACAGCTCTGAAACTCTGCGAAGGACACCCGAATGTAGTGAAGTTACATGAAGTTTATCATGACCAGGTATTTTGAAGAAACTATATTCACCACTTGCCAGACACATTGCCATGTGTTTTCTCAAGAACTTTGAGGAGTTAAGCGTACTGTTACTGTGGAGGCAACTTTTTTCCTAGGGCTTTTGTCTAGTCAGTATAGAAGATGAAGCAGTTCTGCATTCACAGGAACTTGCAGTTACTCTAGCAAACCAAAAAAGTATTTGGAAGAATTAGTCTCCTGGATTCTGTTTCTAGTTCTGTCCTTGGTCTACATTGTTAATCATCATACAATATATTCATGGCCCAGTTTCCATATCTACGATACTGAGGTACATAATCACCTTCCCTCAGGGTTGTCATGAATCTTCAAATAATATTTGTGAAATAATTTGGAAGTCTTCCATATGAAGATTACATATCTAGCATTTTTTTCTTACATATTAGTAACTTAATGGAGATAACCAAGTAGCGTGCTAAATTACCAAATGTGAAAGTAGAGCCTCTATTTGAAAATATATTGAGATCAGTTTAGAGTTTATTTAGAGACCTTAGTTGTCTTTTTCCTTAGTGTAATGCGAGCTCCACAGCATGTAATAAG